>NW_008236763.1:1521345-1523371 GCF_000691975.1 Corvus brachyrhynchos
GGGGGGCGTGGCCGGCAGCGGCTGCTGGTGGTGCCGGCAGTGATAAGGTGTTCGGGAAGAGTTTTTATTACGGAGCATCGTCTTCTGGGAGTCCCGAAATTCCCGGGCAAATAGCGCGTGGAGGCTCACCCGGAGCCCTGGATCAGCCTCCGACAACATCCCCTTCCCACCCCGGTGTCCGCCGTCGTTGAGATGCTCTCCTGGCGCTGGCAAAGTTCGGGGATTTCTATTCTTCCCGGCTCCCTCTCCCCGCTCCGTGGGATAAACAAACGCGCCTCTGTCTGCTCTCCCCTCTCCCCCTCTCCGGGAGAAAAGGGCACTTCGGGAAGTGCCGCGGATGGCTCTGGATATTTCTTTGGGTGTAGGAAATCTGGTTTGAGTTGGTGGGCGCGTTCGGAGGTGTGGATGGGCGAGAACAAGTGGAGCGTAATTGGGTTTTCTTTTTCCATCCGGGAGCGATGCTGGTTTCCCTTTGCCCGTTTAAAACACAAACAAGCCAAGGGCCGCGTGTCTCTCCCTCCCTTCCTCCCTCCCTCCCTCCTGTGCACTTTTTAATACAAATGAAAAATGTGTGGAGGAGAAAGCGGGAATAATTCACAGGCGCTGCAAACCCCACTTCCCCGGGAGTCGTGGTCGGGAAGTGCCCGCTCGGAAAACTTGCACTGAGATTTATTTCTTTTTTATTTTTGCTGCTGCTGCTCTTAATATAGTCCTGGAGGAATTCGTGTCCCAATTCCTGCCTGGGATCGCTCCTCAGCTTCAGGCAGCTCTTCCCTCCCCATCAGTTGATACCCCAAGATTTTCCTTTTCCCACCCTCCACCCCAACTTCCATCGGATTAAGACCTCACTCCTCTGCGAGCGTCGTAAAGCTGTGGGGCAGACAATAAAATTGTTATTAGTTTCTGTATTAAAAGGTTGGGTTGGTTTTTAACCCAAACCAGAAGGAGGATTTACTTTTACAAATTTCTGCTGGTGTGTTAAAAATTTACGCGGGGAATACGTTCTGTGGAGAGCAGGGATTTGACATTAAATCAACCCAACATGTGTCTCACGCGGGCGGCGTGACCCGGTCCCGGGTGTCGGCGGGGACGTGTTCCCTTTCATGCCTCCCCATATCCTCAATTTAAACACAGCAAAGTCTCAGGGTTTTCCAAAATAAAACTCTAAATTAAGGATTTTCAATATTTTTTTTTTGTTTTTTAATTGCCACCCCACCTTAAAGTCCATCAGAAATAAATGCACCAAGCTGCAGGAGCGGGTGGATGGAGGAAATGATCAGGTTTGGAAAAATTACTCCGTTCTCTCCCTTCTTATTTAATTTTTTTCTCCTTCAGGTTGCTTAAATCGAACTGGGAAAGGGGAAAACGTGGGGGAGAAGGGGCAGAATTCCCTGTGCCAAGCCAGGGAGCTTTGTCAGGGCTGCAGAGCCCTCGGAGGCTCCGGCTTCTCCTGCCCTTTGTGGCGTGGGATTGGGGGCTGTGGAGAAGATCCTGGAGCCCTCCTGCTCCTTCTGCTCCCAAATAATGCTGCGAGCTGCCTCTTTGAGCTGCTCCCCGTTTATTTTGATTCGTAATTTTAATTTATTATTTGTTCAGGGGGGGTTTTTTGTGGGTCTCCCCCATCCCAAAGCCCCTTTTTAATGGGGTTCTCAGTGTGGGCACAGGGGTGCGTCCGTTCCCAGCCGGATCGAGCAGCGCTCCGGGGATAAAATCTAAAATCCAAAGTGGCACCGCTGCGAAGCACGAAGTTGGATTTGATGGGGGGGTTGGAAAAAGTGCAGGAGAACGAGATCGGTGTGGAAAATCCCCCCCTCATAAGCCCTGCACCCCAGGATGCGTCGCCCAGCGGGGTCAGGGAAGGAGGAGGCGAGGGGTGGGCGAGGGGGGAAAGGCTGAGCAAACGGAGCGAGATGGAATAAAACGGAATAAAATTGCTGCTGGGAGAGGTGGGGAAGGGGCTGGAGAAAAGATAATGTCCAAAATATCTGTAAAAGCCATGTCCAGCCCCGCTGTCCTCCCTGGAAAG
>NW_008236763.1:1523808-1528351 GCF_000691975.1 Corvus brachyrhynchos
TGGGGTTTGGGCCTGAAGGTTTTGGGAAAATTCTCTTTATTTCGGCAAGGGGTGGGGGTTTTTTTCCCCCCTTCATCCCTGTGGGCTTGAAGCCCAGCAGAGCGCTGGGATGTGGCTGGCAGGTGGTTTTGGGGTCTCCAGGGGATGTTCCCCACTTCTGAATGCAGGGGGGGGCTCCCACCTCCTCCTCCAGGGCCACCCTGGGTTTATCCTCCGCTCCCAAAGTGACCCCGCTGCCGCCTCGGCGTCACCTGCCACTTCTGGAAGTGGGGACTTGAAATTTCCTGTCCCTTCCTCTTCGGTTTCCAGCTCCTCCAGCACGGATTCCGCAGGGTGGGGGGCTCGGTCCTGCTCCGTGGGCATCTTCCCACAGAGGGATGAGCTCTGTGTGTGGGAAAGAGAAGGAAAAAGGGAGTAAATAAAACCACTCAGAGCTTGGAATTTCCATGAGTTTGCCTCGGAAGGTATAAAAATCCTCCGTGAGCCACTCCTAGATGCACCTGATTGAAACTCAGGGGGAGCAGCTGGCTCAGAAATAACCCCGGGAGCTGGGACATGGCCCTGCACGGAGCTGGTGACCCTTGGGGTGGCCCCACTGTCCCCTGAATGGCCGTGGGGCTGTGACCAGCAGCGCTGGCTCTTGGGCCAGCTCAGAGCAAGGACTTGCACCCATTTTATCTCTTCCAAAACCTCCCTGTGCTGCACCTTTTCAAGTCAAACAGAACTTGTAGATCAAGATGGGGCTGGGCAGAGCTTGAAAAACTTCCTAATCTTTTTTTTTTTTTCTCCTCCCCCCCCTTCCAAGTGTTTGGTAGATAAAATCCAGCCAAGGCGCTGCTTGAGGGGTTTGTTTTGGTTTTTTTAACAAACTTTTCCTAATTTAACCGGCTCTTGGCATGGCCCAGGCGAGGCTCCAGCACGAAACGTGTTGTGGTGATCCAGCTGCCCGTGACAAAAATGGGTTTGGGAGTGGAATGGCATCAGGGAAAACAGAGAGAGGAGAGGCAGGAGAAGCAGAGGAGGAGGCGAGGAGAAGTCCAAAGCCACGATTTATTTCACAGGGATCCTGCTAGAGCAGGGATGAGCCGGAGGGAAGGGGAGGGAAGTCATCAAGGGATTCCTCTGCCGTGGGCACGGGGTTGGCACCGGGATGCACAGGGAAGGGTGCCTGGTATGAGTCGGGATCCTTTCTGCTGGGATTTTTTTTATTTTAAGGAAAAGCCAGGCTGTGCTTGCTGCCTCTTGTGCCGAGTGCTCGCTGGGGTGGAGCGACGCGGTGCCGGCGGTGCCAGCCCCGGGTGACACTTCCCGAGGGCTCCCGTGCCCTGGCAGGTTGGCAGCAGCCGTTGGCAGCGTGTTCCGGCGGAAGCTGTGCCTCCTCCCGGGCTGTGCAGCCAGGCTGGCAGAGAAAACAGGGATTTTTCCAAGGAGAATAGGGAGCGGAGGGTGGATGTGGAGGAAATCTCACCTTGCTCTGCTCAGGGCTCCGCGCTGGGTTTATCGGAGGCAGAAGTCGGGGCAATAAAATGATTTGGTGGAAGATTCCTTTCAAAACTGTGGAAAGGTGCAAAAGGATTTTGGAGATGATAGAGGAGGAGAAAAATCCCACGGCGGGGGATGATTTGGAGGTGAATTGGAAGTGGTTTTTTCCTGCCTCATTGGGAAAACTCCTCCGGTGTGACCGGAGCTGGAATGGGCGGACGGGGCTGGGGAGCACCGGGATGGCCCCAGCAGGAGGAGGAGGAGGAGGAGGAGGAAAAGGAAGAGGAGGAAGCTACAGTGGGATGGGTTTGTGCTCCGGGTGCTGTGCAGGTTGTGTTTGGCAGCTCCGGAGCTCAGGGAGATGCTGCTCCCGTTTCCACAGCCGTGGATCCGTGGCTGGGATGAGCTGCTCGCCCGGAGCAGGTGCTGATGGAACAATCCTTGGAACACCCCTGTGCCAGGTCGCTGCAGAGCTGGGGTTATCCACAGGGATCTCCCTGCTCCGAGGCTGATAAGGGCACAAAAACAGTGCCATTCCAGGTTCCTGGCTGAGCATCCCACTGCCAGCTTCCCTCAGGATCGGTCAGCTCTGATCCCAAACCCTTCCCTTGCTTTCTCCAAGTCCTGGTTTATTCTACAACCTGTAGATTTTGGGTGAGTGATTTTCTTTTTGCTGCTTCTTGTGAGGCTGGGAGCTGGGGGCCAGCTGACACAGGATGGGATGGGGCCACCTGGGGAGAAGCTGTCATGGACTGGGAAAAGATGCCTTGGGAAAGAGGGACAGTGAGGAGGGCTCGAGGCTGGTGGCTTAATGCAGAATGCAAGGCCAGAATTGTGCTGTGGAGCGAGGGATGAGCTGCGATCCCGTGTTCCCAGGAGTTCCCTCCATCTGGAGACCCCTTGGATTCGGATTCCTGCCTCTCCTGGGTGTCTGCCGTGCCCAGGAGTGGGGATGTGACTCCCAGTGCCCTTCTGCCAGTGCTCCGTGGCCCAGGAACAGCTCCTGGAGCTGGCACTGAGCTCACGGCTCCGCTGGTGCCTCCCATCCGTGCTGGGATGTCAGCACATCCCTTGGGATGGGGGTTCCAGCTCGGCGGATCCCGCTTTGCCCACAAGGTCCTGGAGCTGCCAGGAGGATGCTCCCAGAGCAGGAGTGTCCCCACACCGTGCAGGGACCTGGGGCTACCTCAGCTCCTGGATTCCTCAGCTCCAGCTCCCAGGGGAAGGAAATGCCTGGCAGGGATGGCCGGGAATGGCAGGGGACATCCCGGGATGGGGGAAAGGTGCCCCACTGCAGCCTCAGGAAAAGGCTTTGGGGCTCGGGGCGGTCACGAGGGGCTCGGAGGAGCCACCCGGGGTGAAGGGAGAACTTGTGGCAGGGAATACCTGGCAGAGCTGAAGTTCCTTGTTGAGGATCCGGAGTTTTGGGCTGAACTGGGCCAGGATCCGGGTGGGAATATTCGGTAGAGACCTTGTGCTGGAGAGGGAGAGGAGCTCTCCTGTGTCCTGGGGCCTTGTGTCCCCTCTGGGTGCTGCTTGTCCCAGCGGCGAGGGAGCTGAGGAGGAGCTCTGTGCCCCGAGGAGGGTTCCTGGCACCCAGCAGGCTGGTCCTTCCTCTGGGATGCTGCCAGACCTGGCAGCGGGAGGGAAATTCCCTGGAGCGTGGGGTAGCTTGGATTGGGAAGAGAAACACTGCATCGCCGGGCCTGATAAAAACACGAGAAGAGCAAATAAAGGCATGGGGAGAAGTGTCCCGTAAGTTTTGAGGCAGGAAATGTGGATTTTGGGAATGTGCTGGGCCAGGCAGAGCTGCAAAGCCCCGGAGTTTTGCCGAGGTGGATTCAGGTGGGGTTTATGAAGTCTCCAGTTTTGCCTTTCTCTGGGATTGTTTCCTGAGAATTTACATTTCTCCTTTACACCCCAGCCTGCTTTCCCTGCAGCTTCCTGGATGGACTTTTATCCACAGGGTCCTGCTGGGATGGGGTTGGGTTTGTGGGCAGGGCAGCGCCTCCCCCATCCCATCCCATCCCATCCCATCCCATCCCATCCCATCCCATCCCATCCCACCCTGCCAGAGCAGGGTTTGGGGAGCCAGGCTGCCACAGAGGTTCCCCATTAATAAATAAAATCTCAAAACTGACAGGAATTCCTCATTTGGGAAACAAAAGGGGCCCTTGTCACCTGCTGGGTGGGTAAAGCTGCGGCTGGGGGATGAGGAGGAGAAGGAGGAGGAGGAGGAGGGTGATGCTCCTGCTCATCCCATCACTCCCAGTTTGTCTCAGCCTCTTGGACCCTGGGGTTTGGGGTGCTCATCCTCAATTGTGCCCCTCCAGCGGGATCCATTCCTGTCCCTCTGACCCCAAAGCACTTGGGATTTGTAGGGTGCTGCTTGCACAGGGGTCTGGGTTTGGCAGCAGAGCCCTTGCTCCCCCATGGAGGTGGAGAGGAAGAACTGGGGAAAATCTCTGTAATTCTGGCTTTTTGTGCTTTTTGGGGACTTCTGTGCTTTTTGAGCCCTCAATGTGCTCCCGAGAGGAACAGGAGAAGGGAAATGTCCAAAAATCCATCCTGTGAGGGGTGGGAGCGCGAGCGTGCCGGAGAAACCCTGGCAAGGGGTTTCTGGCTGAGCTCCGCTCCCGTGGTACGGCGCAACATTGACTGCATCCCCTTTTCCCACGACAGCAGTGAGATTTGGGCTGCAATTGGGGTTGACTTTCCCCAAGTCAAACCCAGAAGTGCTGGGAGCTGCAGGGTCCAGCCCGGCTCCTTCCCACGGGATGGATCCCAGGGCTGGGCTCTGCATCCTCAGGGATGCTGGGGACCCTCCGGATGCGGCAGCAGGTCGGGATCAGCACGGCCCTGGCTGGGTAATTCCCACTTCTCCTGTAAAGCCAGGTTCGTTTCTCAAAGGATACATGGCAGGGCCTGTTCCCAAATCCCTTGCAGTCTTTCCCTGGATGCCAGTGGGCTCCCACTGAACAAAGGCCGTTTTCCCTGGGAAGTGGAGCAGCTGCTCCGACTCTGGGTCAGACTTTGGGGCTGTCGGAGCAGCCCCCGCCAT
>NW_008236763.1:1528565-1529835 GCF_000691975.1 Corvus brachyrhynchos
GGTGCCATCGGTCCCTCGTGTCCCCGCCGTGCCGGAGCAGGGGATGCATCAGGAGCGTCGGTGCTGCTGAATTCCCAGCTGTAAATTTGGGATGGAGCTGCAGGAGGAGACAGGGCCGTGCCCATCCCTCTGGGAAAAGGATGGAGGGACAGCCCCGTGTCCCCTCAGAGGGGACATGTCCTTGCACTGTGGTGCTGGTGCTTCCCAAGCGCTGTTGCAGACACAAACACTCTGGGAATCGCTCTGGGAATGAGCACGAATTGCTGGGCTTGTCTGGGGGTTTAAAATAACAACTGGGGGTTGAAAACTTCTGGCAGCGGGCAGGGCTGTGCTGGGGCTGGAGAGGACGTGGGGGACACATGGGGATGTGGCTCATGTCCCTGAGGGATTTGGTGTCCCCAGCTGTGTCCTCTTCCCATCTTGTCTGATGCTCTGTGCCGGTGCCGTGTCCTTCCCTCACCACGATGTGGGACAGCTGGGTTGGTGCCCTGCCTGGTGTGGCCAGTGCCAGAACCGTGTCCTACAGTGGGTGATCGCCACCCAGGGACAGTCTGGGGACAGGGAGAGGGTTCTGTGTGTTCCCATCTCACAGGAGATGTGGGAAGAGGATGTGACCGGATTGTGGAGGAGCTGGGGGCTGTGTTGCCGTGGGCCAAAGGTGGCACCCAGAGGGTGGGCACCCAGCCTGAGGCGGGCACCCTCACCTGGGACCCCAAGCCAGAGCCCTGGGCTGGGGATTTTTGGGATCTTCCCTAAAAAAGCAGCATCGAGCTGTCCGCTGGTGAGTCCTGCCCGGGCAGGGGACACGTCAGGAGCCAGGTGGGCACCAGGGACCTTGAGCTCCTCCCTGCCCCAGCACCCAGAGGTGCTCACAGGATGCCAGGACTGCAGGGGAGGGTGACAGGAATTGGTGAATCATTAATTAATATTTTAAAGGATGAGGGTTATTTTTAGGAGGTATGGGGGGAGCCCAATTCCTGGGAATAATCCCTGGGATTTGCATGGCGCTGTGTGTCCCGGGGGGCACCTTCCTTCCACCAAGGAGCTGGAGCAGCAGCAGCCACCGGGGTGCTGCTCCTGGGCTCCGGGGCTCCCTGGATTTGGCCTTCAGGATCGTGCTATTCCCAGGAGGAAGCATTGCCTGGGATGAGCAGGGATTCAGAACATCGACTCAGTTCCTCCTTCCCTAGCTCTGTCCCAATCCACGAAGCAGGGATGTGCTGGGTTTGGGAAGGTGCCGTGTCCCGCTCTCGCTGAGCTGTGGGGATGT
>NW_008236763.1:1529880-1535762 GCF_000691975.1 Corvus brachyrhynchos
GATGCTGCGGGACCAGATCCCTTCCCTGTGTCTCCAGCCTGGCATCCGGAGGGACGCTGAAGCCACGGAAGAGCTTTGCTGCCATCCCTGCGGGATGCATCCGCAGCCGGGGGCGCGCTGGGCCAGGCAGCACCTCCCGCATTCCCCATGGAAGAGTCCCAGAGGGGGATGGATGTTCCTGGGAAGAGGACGCGGTGCTGGACGAGGCTCGTCCAGGTGACACAGAGAAGGAGCACAGGGGACCCCGGTGACCTTTTGGCTTCAGCACAGGCTCCTGGTGGGAAGCGCTTCCCGCTTCCGAGGGATGCTCCTGCTTCTCCTGCTCTCTTCCCAAGCACCTCAGATATTAAATGCACCACCCCACTCCCCTCCATGGGCACCCAGCAGCGTTCCCAGGGCAGGATCCCAGCACAGCCCTGCCGAACACGCCGCTTCCCAGCTTTGAGGAAAACGCTGGAGAAATCTCCGGGGTTATTCCCAGCCGAGCTGTCGGGAGCCGTGTTCGTCTGCGGGGCTGCCTTTGCTCCGTGGGGGTGGCAGGTGCCCAGAGAAACCAGGAGATGCCGAGTCTGTCCATGGAGAAGCCAAGCTGTGCAGGAATAAAACCAGGGAAGCTGTTTGGAAGCACGGAGCCGGGCTCCGGCAGCGCTGCGAGACGGAGCCGGCCTTGGGTCATGCTGCCTCCGATCGGGATGCAAAGAAAAATGGACTTCAGACCGGGAGTTTGAAAATGCCCAAGGATAGTTCTCCCCCCCACTGCCTTTTTTCTTCTCCCTCCTCGTGAGCAGCATAATTTCTGGATGGAAACCAGGCCTCTTCCTGCATGGAAACGGGATTTGCCGTGGATGCGGCGGGGAGCGCATTAACCAGAGCCTGCTCCGGATGAATTTTTGCACAGACGTGACGGAGTCTGGGAAAACTTGTGGCATCCCGAGTCCCTCCCTCCTGCTCCATAGGTACCTTGCCTGTTTTTTCCTCCCCTCTGGATTATTTGAAGGCCAGGAGAGACTTTGAGCAGCTTCCAGTCTGACTTGCCTCGAACTCGGCTGGAAAATTTCGCTCCGGGTGGGACGTGGGAGGCCGAGTCCCAGCCCTGGCATCGCTCCTCATCCCGCTCCAGAGTGTCTCTCACCTGCTCCAGGGAATTTTCTTCCTCCCTGGCTCCATCCTTGCCCTTTGCAGCCTCTCCCGAGGGAATGGGGCAGGGGGAGCTCCTGGGGTTTGGGGTTTATTTTGATTTCAGAGCTTCCCTCATTTTCCAGGAGCTTTCGCCCTTCCCAGGGATTGAGTCGGGACATTTTCCCGTGTCCCTGCTCTTCCTCACTCAGCCAGGGCGGTTTCCTTTGTGCCTCCATCCAAGAGGAAGATCCCTCCTCTTCCTCAGGTGCCCCAGGCAAGTGTGGGACCATCCTGGCTGCGTGCGGGAGGCACGGAGGAGATTTTGACTGGAGCGTTCCGTGAGCTCCGGGTGGGATGAGGGCTCTGGTGCCGGTGGGAAAAAACAGGAATTCCAGGTGGGATTTGCACCAGGGGGATGTGTCCCCACTGCGTGAGTGTCCAAACCAGTGTGAGCCAGGCACTGGGCGTGTGGGAGAGGCTTGAAGCGAGCCGGGATTTATGGGGAGATGCCGGGAAAACCTTTGGAAAGCGCTGCCGGGGTGATGCCCTGTTGGTTGCAGCTGCATTCCGTCCCACACCGGCGATGGGAGCGGCTGGTAATTATTTTAACAGGATTTTGGGGGAATATTGTGCTGCAAACCTCATCCCAAATCCTAAAACCCTCATCCCGTGTGGAAGCGCAGAGCGATGGACAGGAATTGTGCCTGGTGGGAATCTCACCTTATCCCGTGGGGTTTGTATTTTGTTTCCCTGGGAGTTTGGAGGTTTTGGGTTGGTTTTTTTTTTTTATTTTGTTCCCTCTGAAATTTTTTTCCCCACCCTCTTCATTATCATTTCTGTTAATTAGATTGTGCTGGGGAATGGTCTCTATTCAAAAGCAAAACGCTCCGAGATGGCTTTTTCCAAGTGCTGCTGCATTCCGGGGCTGGGAGAAGGAGTCGGAGGGAGGGGGGGGAGAGCGAGGATGCTTGAAAGAAATATAATTTTTTTTAAAAATAATTTCTTCATAAAGCTCTTTAAAAAGAAAACCCCAGGCCCCCTTCCCCCACCACGGCCACCTCCCCTCTTTCCCACCCCCCCTAATTAAACGATTTGAATTTCCACGTTAACCGCTTGGTGCTTCCTCGGCGCCTCAGATGATTAGAAAGGGATATTCATTTATGCCTTTTAAACGCCGCCCCGATTAAAATCAGAGAGATTTTTTCCTTCATCAAAATCTAACATCCTTGAAAAATTAATTTGATGCCTCTTGTTATCAATTAATTGAATCTCGTTGGGAGAGAGGCTCGTGCGGCGGGTGGTTGGAGCCGGCCCTTCTGTTCTTAGTTGCTTTCCCCCCTCTCCGCTCCTTTCCGCTGCTTCCAAACACTGGGACATTGTAAAACTCGGCCTTTTCTTTCTTTTTTTTTTTTTTTAATTTTAAATATATTATTTTTACTCATCTCATAAAATAAAATAAATGAATAAAACTTGCTCTCTCTCTCTCTCTCTCTCCCCGCCCTCCTCCTCCATTCCCCCTGAGTTCCTCTCGGATGAAAGACCCTTTTTTCCCTTCCTTTCTCTCATCCCTCTTTCCTATAACTTCCGAGCAAGGGGGAGAGAAAGAAAAGTTGGGGCTTTCAGCAATTTCTCAGCGGCCAAGGTCCATCCTTCTTCCTTTCTTTAACGGGGGATATTGGATATTTCATTCGAATCTCCCTTTTTTCAATTAAAAGTGCCCCGTTCCTTCTTTTCCAGCCGCTCCATTCTCCTGCTCTGCCTCGGCAGCCGGAGAAGCGATTTTGCTTTCTTTAATATTTCAGCTCTTCCCCTGAGACGGGCTGCCTGCCTTATTTGTATTTTTTTTTTTAATAGACTTTTTCTCCCTCTATTAAACTTTTCCAATCTTCGTCCCTTTATTTTTTTTTTCCCTTCCCACCTCTTTAAACAAAAAAAAAAGAGGAAAAAAGAAAACCAGAGAGGAAAAGTTATGAGATGGGAAGAACTGGGTCATTCAGGAAGTTATTGAAAGAACTTCAAAATTAGGCTTCACTTTCACTCTCCTTGGAGTGATTCTGCCTTTGGATCCAATCTCTTCCCTGGTGGCTCCGTTGTGGATGTCCCGTTGAGAATTTGGGGTTGGAGGTATTGGGGGATAACCCAAGTGAGAGCAGAGAGGTGGTTTTGGTTGTCTTTGAGGGAAGGATCTGGGACGGGGATGTAGGTGGGGGTGTCCCATCCGAGGAATCCTCATGGATGGGGAGGGGATGTGTCCCCCCAGTCCGGTGCCCTGCGGGGTGATTTGGTGTCAGGACCCCGCTGTCACATCCCCCTGTGCCCTGCACTGTCCCCTCACTTCTTGTGCCGAGCTGGATTTGGGATCCTACAGGTGAGAGGCTCTTCCAGCCCTACCCATCCTCACTGAGGCGCCTCTCCTGCTCCTGTGTGGGGTCACCGAGGGTTTTGGGGGCTGGGGAGAGGGTGACCCTGATCCATGTGCACAGAGGGTGTGTTTTGGGACGTTTGGCCTTTAAATTCTCATTTGGATCGTGTTGGGCAGAAGGAAAGCAAGTTTTTAGGGGGATGAGAAATTAGGGGATGCAGGGCTGAACCTGGCACTGCGGTGGCTGGTGTAGCTCCATGGGGGCTTCCTGGATTTTGGGCTGTGCCCCCAGCCTTGCTGGATTTGGGTACCAGGCCTGCATCCCAAACTGGTGGGACAGAGGTGCCAGGCCTGCATCCCAAACTGATGGGACACAGGAACTGGATCTGCATCCCAGCCTGATGGGACATGGGTACCAAACCTGCATCCCGACCTGATGGGACACAGGAACTGGATCTGCATCCCAGCCTGATGGGACATGGGTACCAAACCTGCATCCCAGCCTAAGAGGACAGGGGTGCTGGACCTGCATCCCAGCCTAAGGGATACCAGACTTGCATCCCGACCTGATGGGACACAGGTACCAGACCTGCATCCCGCCCCACCACGGTGCTCCAGCTCCTCAGCACTGATCCCTGCTGGGTGCAGAGCCCACCAGCTCCCACCGAGGGGCTGCCCCGCTCAGGGTGCCCCGGGTCCCCACGTGTGGTGGCTCTGGAGCATCCTGGTGGGAGCCCCGTGCTCCACGTCACTATTTAATTAGACGTCCCTGATTAACAAAACTTGGCGTTCGGCTTCCTCCTGCCCTCATCTTTCCTGGCTCCGAATCAATGGCTTTGATATGCTAATTAGGGAGTAATTTAATTTCAAAAGGCCGCAATTAACAAGGGTGTTGTGGACATGCTGTAGTTAAGCGGCGTAATCTAATTTGCATTAGTAACAAGCAGGGACTAATTAGAAGCTTAATTAGACACTTAGACGGCTCTTGTGTTTACTTTCTTAATGAGATGGAGTGGGGTTCCTTTTTTTTTAATCTTTTCAAGAGCACAGCGAGGGGAAGCCGGGATGGAGCAGGATGGAGCAGCAGCCCCGGTGCCCGGCATGTGCTCCGGGATGGAGCCACAGCCCCGCTGTCCCAGCACCGGCCTGGCCACATCCAGCCAGTCCCACACCCACTCTGGGAGGGGTTTTGTGTTCCTGAAGCTTGGCAGGGAATGGGAGAGGTGCCAAGCGGGCATTGGTGTCTCTGGGAATGCCCTGTGTGGGCTGGTCAGTCCTGGGCGGGACCTGCTGTGGGGTTGGCCACAGTTGGGGCAGCTCCGCAGAGCAAAGGATGCTCCGAGGGTGAAAGGTTTTGGAGAGGCAGGTGGGGCTCACCAGGAGCATGGGAAAAATCCCACATTGGAGTCCTTACACTTCCAGGTGCTCTCCAGCTCTTTGAGTGAGCTGATCCGAGGATTCCCAATTTTTTTCGGGAGGAGAACCTCTCTGTGGCCATCCCTGCCTGATTTCCGTGGAGCAGCAAAGGCTCTCTGCTGCCTGCCAGTCCCTGGTACCCACAAGTGGGGCTGGGCTGGGCTGGCACCGAGGCAGGTGAGGAGAGCTGGGGGTGAAGGTGAAGCGCCGGAGGTTGGCTCTTCCCAAAGAAGTTGCTGGGAGCGAGATGAAAGTGGGAGATGAAAGTGCCCAGAGGTGAGATCCCATTAAAGCAGTGCCTGAGCTTAGCCGGTCCCTGGTTCCTTAAATATCTTCTAATTTACGGTAATGCTCCAGATTCGTTTCAGCTCCCCCAGACTTTTATTTTAATCCCCTCTCCACATTTCCATGTGTTTATGTGTTAATTAAAGGGTAAAAAGCCACTCTCGGAGCAATCCCGAGCTGCTGCTTCTCTTCCAGCCGAAGCCTTTTAGGATTAACAGCCGCTTCCTAAAGCCTGGCGGTGCTGGAGCAGGACGGGCGGGTTGCTCAACTTTCCGTAGCTGGGAGCAGATCCAGTGCCTGGCATCCAGCTTTCCCGTGTCCTCTTCTCCTTCCAGCTGTGCAGAGGAGCATCCTGCAGATTTCCAAGGGCTTTGGGGGATTTGCCGGGTCCGTGCTCCTGCAGGATCCACTGGTACCCACGGGAGAGGCCGCCTGCTCCCCTCGGCGTCCTGGCGAGGCTGGAGCTGGGAGGAAGGCTCTGGAATATTGCTTTGGGACTGGGATGTGGTGGGAAGGGTGGAAACGGCCTCTGGAATGTCTCAGTGTCGGTTTGTGTGTCAGTGTGTCGTGTCACCTGTGCTGTCCCAGCTCGTGGAGATGTGGCCAGGAGAGTTTTCCCAGCGGTGTTTCCCACTGTTTTTCCTCCTCCCTCCCTCTTGGGTGATAGTTTGGAGCTCTTGGAGTTTGTGGCTGGGGGGAC
>NW_008236763.1:1535882-1542431 GCF_000691975.1 Corvus brachyrhynchos
CGTGGGAGTTTGTGGCTGGGGAAGCCCGCGGTGGTGGTGGGTGGGGACTCGAGGACAGGGACAGCAGGGTGGAGGTGACACTGGGCCATGAAGGGCAGCCCAAAGTTGCGGAGCTGCCGAGGATTGCGGTGCCGAGGATGATGAGAAATAGGGAAAGCTGCTGAAATCGGTGTGGGGGCAGTGGCTTCTGAGGAGCTCGTGGTGTGGCTGTGGCTGCTCCAGCAGCTCCTGGGGGCTGAGAAGTGCCATTTAATTTCTGTGTCCATGGAATCAGGCGGAGCAGTGGCGTTGCTCCGGATGGGTCCGGATGGCCCAAAATTCCTTGGGAGCTTTTTTTTGGGGCGACATCCCTGCTTCATCTGCTATTCCTGCTCCTAAAATCCCACATCCTTTGCTTTGAGTCCATAGGTTTGGTCACCTCCAGGTCCATCCTTCCCTTCCGGAAGGCTCCATGGCAGTGCCAGGCTCCATGGCACGGCACACACCTGGCGTTCCCACGGGAATCGTGGCACACGCGGTGGGAGCCTCGTCCCGCAGCCCCAGCGCCCGCTCCAGCCCCTCCCTCCCAGGGAAGCTCCGGGCATCCATCAGCCTGTTAATTGCGCTAATTAGAGAGTGCGGAGGTGTTAATTGGAAAACCCTGGGATCGTGCCTGTTTGCGGGAGGGATGGGCGTCAATAAAGCGGGATTGATGACTGGGATGGCGCGTGCTCCGCGCAGGTTAGCGGCGAGTTGGGGGATGTCAAGGAAATGTTACTGCTCAGATGAAGCAATTGTTAATTAAAAGCCACGGTAATTAATACACCCTCGTTGCCATATGGTCCCACCGAAGGCAGGGGGGGATTCGTTGCTCCGTTTGTAATTCTCCGTTTCCTTCCCCTTTGTCCTACGGAAGGTGGTTGGATAAAAGGGGGGAACAAAAAAGGCGGAGTGGTGGTTCAGTGGCGGAGCTCGGGAGTCTGAAATGGTAATTAATGGTAATTAACGATCCATTTGTGCAGCTTCTGTTGCTGTTGCCGTTGGAGGGGGCTCCTCCCTCCCCTTTTAACCAAACCCACCCTTTCCCGCTGCATGTGGGTGTCGTTGGATCTTCCCGCTGACTGACTGGACTCCGTCCCTGCCTCTCTGCCTGGGGGAAGGTCTGATCCTGATGAGCCCCTCTGGATGCGGCATCCGGAGAATCCCTGGAATATTGGCCGTGTTTGAACTGCGGGAGATGAGCAGCAGGAGCCGGGATGCTGCGGATCCCTCCCGGCTGTGTGCAGGGCTGCACGTGTGCTCCAGCATCGCTCAGGCGGGTTCTGCTCTTCCCAGTCATCCCGGATCCGTCCTGGCTGGAAAAGCACTTGTTCCTAATTTAAATCCACTTTATAACCTCGCAGACACCGGCTTCGTTTTTATTTTATTTTTTTTTCCTTTTTTTTTTTCTTTCTTTAAGGTTTTGTAAAACTTTTTATAGGAATGGAAATATTTCCATTATTGTGATGATGACTTTCTTTTATGACTTCCCTCGCAGCGTTGTTGGGATCCCAGACACTCCAGCATCCCAGAGGGGTTTGGGAACGGGAAGTCGAATTTTACAGGACTTGGAGAGGGAACTCAGCTGGCCTGGTGTCCCCAGCTCCGGGAATCACCCGGGCTGCAGGAATCTGCTCCAGCATCCCGCCTCTGGCAGGGGCTGGAACCACCAGAGCAAGCCCACGGCTCCTCCACCAGCAGAGATTTCCTCCTAATTCCCAATAGTTAAACTCCAGTTTATGCCTGAAGCCAGGAAAGTTTTAGATCCTTTCCAAAGCCTTTTTTTTTTCTTTTCTTTTCTTTTTTTTTTTTTTGCCTTTTTTAATACTTCCCGTTGTAACTCTGGATATTCCTGTTCTCCGTGTAAAAGTCAAATCCCTGCTTGAATCCTGACGAGTTTCTGGCCCTGGTGATGCCGTTCGAATGTCAGACATGGAGCGTTCCCTGTGGGGCCTGGTGGATTTCAGAGGGAAAACGGGAATAGGAACAGCAATAATTTCATATTTCCGAACTCGAAATCCTTGAAATTCAAAGCGGGGAAGGAAAAAATGTAGTTTTAAGGCAAAGGTGAGGGATTTATTCCAGATTTTTGCTCCTAACGCAGCATCCTGTGAGCATCCCATCCTTGGGAAGCTGCTCCAACCACGCCGTGCTCCAACCCAACCCAAATCCCAGTAATCCCCTTAACCTTGAGCTGTCCCACAGCCACCAGTGTGTCACCCCCAGAGCCCTGGGACAGTGGGAGGGAGCCAGGAGCTCCCCTTGGGAATGGATGTCACTCATGTCCCCTGCGGAAATGACTTTTGAAATGCAGATAATCTCCAACATGCAAATGAGCAGCTCGCTGCTCCCTGTTTAATATGAATGATCAGCCCCTGAATAGCGATTATTACACGCCACATTTCAGCAATTATGTTGTTCCTGGTTTGTCTCGCTGGCTTTTGGGGTGTGGAGGGGGGAAATAGGGAAAAAAAGAGGGAGGAAAAAAGAAAAGGGAGGTGGTATTTTTTCATCCCATCCCTCTGTTTTCGTTCCCGTCTTGTCGTGAACTCTGCGAGCGGCGGTGGGTGAGCGCTGAGCCCGTGCTGGTGGGATGGAGGGGTGTGGAATGGGATAAAACTGCTTTCCATGGAGGGAAACGTGTTGGGAAGGAGGGAGAGACCCTCGCTGCAGGTTGGATCCCGCGCTGCCACTGTTCTGTGTCAGGGCTGGATGTGGCAGAGACCAGCGCTGGGTGTGGTGGTGCTGTTCCTCCAATGCCAGCCCAGATCCAGGAGTTTCTCCCAGGAAAAGGGACCTTCAGCTTCACCACCACCAACCTGCCCACTCATCCAAGCCCACTGAGCAAAAACTGGGAGAAAAGGGAGGATTTTCCAACCCGTGTGCGCCGTGCTCTCGTTTCCACATCGCCGCTCTGCCGTAGCTTTGGGTTTCCTCAGCCTGGCACCAAACCTTCTGCCAGCTGGTTTTTCCTGCTGGGAAGTGGTGGTTTGCTGGCAGATGAAGGACTTGGAGGAAATGTTTGGACTTTGTTGGGATTTTCAGGGTGGAATCTGTGGTGCAGGTTCGCTGTGCTTGGTGTGCAGCGGGTTTGGCTGTGCTGTCTCCAGCCTCTCACCGTGAAATATTTTGGGATTTGGGGGAAATAAACGGATTCCTGAGGCTCTGCACCTTGCACCAGGCTCAGAGAAAGCTGGAATCATGGGTTTTCTAAGGAATGAGTTGCACTCGCTTTGCCCAGCGATGTGCAGAGTGTTTGAAACAGCTTCACTTTTATTTTTGCGGGTAAACTGAACGCAGCTAAAACCAGCCAGGGTTTGACATCCCATCCCTGCGGGATCCCGCCGGGATCAGGCACAGCCAGGGACCTCAGCCCCTGTTCTCAGGCTCTCCTCTCCCCTCTTTAGGTCCTGCTAGCGAGTCATGATGGTTGAATCTGCCTCGGAGACGCGACGGAGCCGCCGGAGCCGAGGCCAACGGAGAGATGAGCCCTGTGGAGCTCCTGCACTTCCAGCAGCAGCAGGTAGGATGGACACCCCGCTCCTTCTCACCTGTGTTACACCAGGCAACGGGGTCCTTCGAGGATGTGGTGTGGGGGTGACACCCGGTTTTGCCCCATTTTGTCCTCTGGAGTTGGGTTCCACCAGGTTGAGCCGTGCCTGGTTGAGCTGGGCTGCAGGTGCTGTCCCAAAAACCAGGGCTCTGTCCTTGTCCCACATCCCTTGGGAAGCAGAGCTTCCACCCATCCCTGCAGCTCACGGGCTGCTGCCCCGGAGTTCGCTGGTTTTGGGGGCAGGTCCTGCCTGCTCTGCTCCCCCATCAATCTGAGGGGCTGAGACACCAAAAATCTTGGCTGGAACACCAGGAGCAGGTGCTCCCTGAGAGGATTGGCTTGTCCAGGAGCTGCTTTCCCATTCCTTGGGACTCCTGGAGGTTGAACCTCACACGCATGGCCCAGGACACGTGTGACAGTGACATGTGTGTGCCCCTCAGGGAGCCCCTGCCACACGCGTCCCCTCCCAGCCCTGGGGACGTGCCTGCAGGTTACCTTTCCAAACAAACTTTGGCAAAAAACCATCAATTTCCCTGCTCGGCTACTAAATAAGGCAATGATCCCTCGCCTCGTACGGAGATCGCCTCCCTGAGCCATAAATTCCAGCGTGAAAGCTGTAAAAAATTGCTGTGTCTGATACTTTAGTAGGGAGTGCTGTAAATCCATTACCTGGATCACGGCCGTTCCGCACGCCGCTAAGCCGCTGTTCCCCGGATCCGGAGGGTAATCATGCGTGTAATGCCGCTGCCGGTGCCCCTCCGAGGAGCTGCCTGCTCTCCCTCCCGGAATTCCACTGGATAACAGGAGATCCGTGTTCCCCCCGCCACCAGCCAAATCGTGGCTGTGAAACGGGGGATCTCCTCCAGAAAATCGGGGATAAAGCGGCTTTTCCAGTGTTGGCTCATCCCTGGTGAATCCTGATGTTTCATTTTACCCCTTGGCATTTCTCCTGGTGGGGCTCCCCTGGCGAGCTGGCTGGTACATGGAGTTATTAAAGCAGAGGGTTTGGTGAGCTTCCAAAAAAACTAAGTGACACCTCCAGCGACCTGGGGAAGGGGGAGGATCTATGCCGAGGATTATCCATCTTCCTGCTCCAGGGAGCAGGCTGAGCAGCAGCTGGGGTCAGGAATAAATGTCCCCACAGCGGGAGTTTTGGACAATTAGGTGCTTGATGGAGGCTTTGCTCCATCCCTGGGAGCAGCCAGCGTTGTCCCTGGGTTCTCGGACCGCTGGGCTCTTCCCGTGTGCTCACTCCCTCATCCCGGAATATCAGCACTCAATCCTGATTCTCGTTGAACTTTATGAAATCCCCCCCAGAAAAATTGGGAAGCCTGCAGGGGTGGGAGCCCACGTCTCATCCTGGTGGGCCTAAAGCTCCATGTCCGTGGGGATTTGCGTGGGAGCTGCAGCTCCCGGGAGTTCGTGCTCCCGTTTTCGGCTGGATTTGACCTTTTCCAGTGCCTGTGACCTTCCGAGGGTGAACCCAGACAGGTTCAGGGAATTTTTGGGTTATAGCTCCTCTCCGAGGGTGCTTCCCTAAGACACCTGGGATCTTGAGGGGACGGGGGTCCTGTGGGGTGCTCAGGAACCCTCTTTTGGGGTGTCCCTGGAGCAAGGGGATGTGGGTGTGTGGCAGCAGCAGCCTGGATTGCTGAGACAGGATCTCCCAGCTCTGCTCCACTCCAGAGCGTAACATTCCCTCACCAACCTCATCCATCCCAATCCATGCCACTCCCGAGCATCCCGGAAGGGAGAGCCTGGAAGGGGAGAGCAGGCGGCCGGTGGGGTGGGGAAAGGGCATCCCCCTCCCCTCCTTCCCTGCCTCCCTCCTCCCCTCCCTCCCTCCCTCCCTCTCCCGCAGCCCGGGGGGCTGGCGCTGGCGCTGGGGTTAAATCCCTGGGTTTCAATGCTTGGGATGGGGCTGAAAAGCCTCAATAGCGCGCGCCCGCTTTGTGCCGGGGCTGGCGGAGGGGAGAGGTCGCCCGGGGGCACCGGGGGGCAGCCCCCGGCCCGGGACCCCCCCCTCGCCGTTGCTGTGGGAACGTGGAGGGACCTCCGGCACTGCTGGGCTCCAAAGGGATCCGCCAGCCCCCTCCTGCCAGGCTGGATCCTCCCGGAATTCCCAGTGGAGGAAGGAAATGGGGGCAGCGGGGTGATGGGGGTGGCACATCCCTCTGGTTTTTTAGGGGAGTGGGAATCGTGCAGCTGCTCAGCTGGGATTTGGGGTTTTCCAGGGGTTTTTATTTTGCTGAATTCCTCCAATAAATTCCAGTTCCCAGCCTGGAGCTGGGGTTTAAATCCATGGGGTGCAGAGAGATGGGGTCTTTGGGGTTGCTGCATCTTTGGGAATGGAGGAAAAGAATGGAAAGAGATCCTTGCAAACATGGCAGGAGTTTCACATGGAGAACCCAAATCCAGGGATGTCCTGGGAGCATCAAGGGGACAACCCCAGAGTCTGGCATGCCACAGTAGCTCCTTCCAACTCTGAATCCATGGAAAATGAACCATCTGGAAAATCCAGCTGCTCTGGCGTTGTTTGGGATTGTTTTATGGTGCAAAAAACACCTAAAAAATCGCAGTGTGCTGCAGACAGACGTCAAAGAAATGGGGAGGAATAAACAAAAACAAGGCTTGGTTTTGAGAAGGAGCAAACAGGACTTTTTTGGGAGTTGGGGAAGGGTGTGGAGGGGGGAGGAGAGGCACTTTGCTGCCCTGGGAGAGATACCATTCCATAAAACATGTGATCACATCTCAAATATATTGTGTAATCCTCTATTATTAGGGTATTTAAGATAAAAACGAGGCCAGAGCACTTAAGTGAAACTCATCTCTCTCTTCACTTCCCTGATTCATATTTAATATTTCACTGAGGACAAATGCAGGAGCCTTTTTTCCTTTTTTTCCCCGCCTTTTTTTCCCCCCCTTTTCCCCCCCTTTTCCCCCCTTTCTTCCCCCTCTCTTTCCCCCTTTCTTCCCCC
>NW_008236763.1:1542873-1549453 GCF_000691975.1 Corvus brachyrhynchos
TGCCCCCCCTTTTCCCCCTTTTTCCCCCTTTTCCCCCTTTTTCCCCTCTTTCCATGGCATAGGATTATCAGGAGCACATTCCTTGTGCCCTTAATTAGTGGGGCTGGGTTGAACCCGGTGAGGATTGAGGAGTCAGGAGCAGAGGAATAAACTCCAGGAGCATTGGAGCAGGGCAGGAACAGCTGGGGCTGGGACACAGACACCGAGCTGGGTGTAAAAAGGCCTTTTTTTTTCATTTTCCTGGGAGGAATGGTGTCATTTTTTGTTCCTTTTGGATCTCTTGGAGCCATTTGGTTCTGGTTAAGCGAGGCCAGGGCTGGGCTGGTGGAAGTGCTCCTCAATATGGCATCATTTACTGTTAATATCCAGCTAAAAATATCCCTGTGTGTTGTTTTAATGGCTCTAATTCTGGAATGTGACGATGTCATTTTTATGAGGTTAGTGTAAAAAATCTTCTTTTTTTTCTTTTTTTTTAACCATTTTTTTTCAGCCCTTCCCAACCTCTTTCCACCCTCCAAAAGGATCGGAAGGAAAAAGGAAGATAAAAATTCCCTTACTCCCTCTTTCCATGCAAAGTTCTTGCTTTCATGTAATTTTGGAGGTGGTTTTTTTACTCTTTTTGGAAGGTAAAACCTCATGCAAAGCTCTGATCCAGGTGGAAAATCCCTCAGCTGATTTTGGGCAGCTCTCCCCAGCTGGAGCATCCAGGCTGGAATTAAAAACTCCCTCCTCATAAAGTGAAATACCTGCTAAATGAGGCACTTCCAAATACCCCAGGCAACATCTTCCTTTGCCCTGGGATTATTTTGGGTTGATTTTTGGGGGGGGATGCTGTGGCTTCTGCTTTTAGGATCACCCATGGATGTCTCCATGCTCTCCAAACTTTTTTTTTATTTATTTGGAGCTTTTTTCCCAATCAGGAGGCCTCGGAGAGGCTCTGCTGGGGCAGGTTTGGAGGAGGAAAAGGCAGGGATGAGGGATTAATCCACATTAATCCAAGGTGTGTCAGCCACCCTGCATGGGGTGGGAGCTGCTCTCTCCTCTCCCTGGGCTCTTCCAGAGCTGGAGCCAGGTGGGATCTGGCCTTCCCTGTGGGAGAAAGGGGAGTTTGTGATGTTTTTCATGGGGAAGGCAGCCAAAATCTGCCTTTTCTGGGGTCTGGAGGAGCCTCCAGCACATCCAGGGATGGATGTGTGGAGCCCCACAGGCCGGAGGGGGAAAAAAATCAGGATAATCCCCAGGCAGGCTGGGTGGAAGCTGGGAAAAGGGGCTGCTCCCCTGCTGGAGGATGAGATGTCTGGAGCTGGGGGTGATCCAGAGAACTGGAGGGATTTGGGGTCTGAGGGGAGGGATGAGCATCTCTGGGGGTATCCCAGGAGCAGGGTGCTGTGGGAGCAGGTCCTGGCAGGGTGGGATTCATCCCAGCATGGTTGGGTTGTTCATTGCCCCCTCCCCATCCCAACAGACCCCTTCCAGCCTCTCCCACCTGTCCCTGCAATCCCAGGTGTGTTCCACGGCCCTGCACATCCCAAGGCACTCCTGGGCCTCCCCCAGCCGTGTCCAGGTCCCGTCCTCTTCCTCTTCCTGGAATCTGCTGCTCCTGGGGAGGGCAGATCTGCACCCCAGCAGCTCTGGCTGTGGCTGCAGACTTTTTCTGGGATCATTTGGTGATCAGAGGGAGCCATCCAGGAGTTTGAATTCGTTCCCAATTCCAGGTGATGTGCTGATGGCTCCTGGATAACACCAGGCAGCAGGATAGGAGTTGATTTTTATTTTTAAATAACTTTTTCTCTGGTTCACAGAGGTAAAAGCCCATCCATTCCCACAGGAAAACTCTTCCTTCTGCTTTCCCACCTCCTCAGCCCCAAGGAGAGGCTGTGAGTGACACTTTCCTATGGAAAAGCTTCATCCCCCTGCCCTGTTTGGGCAACAAATGCAGCTGACGAGCGGCTCTACGTCCCGAAATTCCATCCTGGCTGCTCCACATGGCCTGCACAGCCCCACAACAGGTTCCTATCCCTGTTTGCAGGCTGAGCCCAGCTCGGGCTGGAGTGGGAATCGCTGCCAGGCACTGGGAAGAGAGGGAGGGAGGGAGGGGGCAGTTCCAGGGCGCTGCTGGAGAGGCCCCTGTGTGCAATTGTGAGGCCATGTCGGGTTTTTTCCTGTAAATCTTTGTAATTTCGTGCTTCAGAGCACACCAAAGTGAGGGAGCCAGCGGGGAGTGAATTAAATTCCCCCCTGAGAGGTGGCGCGGTGGGGCCGAGCCGGGCGGGCGCTGGGGGCTCACTGGCACCCCAGGGCAGCCAGGCCTTGGCTTTGGGAAGAGAAATTCCAGGAGAAGTCCTGTGCAGCACTTTTTGTGCGCTGGAATTCTGTTCCTGAGGCTTTTCCCCTTGTGTTTTCCATCTCTGCTCTGCTGATTTTTACCGGGCTGGGGCAGGGGCCTGCCCTCGCCAGGTCTCCTCTGCTAGTTGGTCCTTGCAAACACAGCAGGAGTTGCACATGGAGAAGCCAAATCCGTGGAAAACTCTGCTAAAAGGCACTTGGAAAAGCAGCTCAAGCTCAGGGATTTGCTGTGTGGATGTGGGATGCAGCCCAGTGCTCCAGTACCCATCCCAGGAGTGCCTCGGGCCTGGTGCTGAGCCGCCACCGAGTGGATTCCTCCAGCTTGGCTTTTAACTGGAATTACTGTTTTCATTTCTAAAAGTAATTAAAATATCAGACCTTGAGCTGTCATAACTGTCACAGGGTTTTTGTGCTCGCATTACCGATGCACATCTATCCCTGGTAATAACAGGGAAATAAAATGCCTGTGGAGAAACGCCGGGGCTGAGGCGGCTCTGGGATCCGGACCACGGGATTGTTCCAGCAGTGATTCCTGGTGGTGAATTGCTGTGTTTGTCCTCAAGGATCTCAGTTTTTAATTGTTTGGATAAATTGTTTGGAGTTTGGGAGTTATTGGTTGGGTGGGTTTGGGGGTGCTCGGTGGCCATGGGGTAGCTCTGGGTGCACAATCCTGGGATGCAGCAGCCTCCCTGTGCTGGGGGCAATCCTGGGATGCAGCTCTGGTAATTCAGCACAGGAATAGGGAATTAGGATCCATTTGCTTATAAAATTCCTCAGGTTTTGATTTTCTTGGGGCTGTCTGGTTCATGTGATGGTGACAAACACAGCCGAGGGTGCCCGGTGCTGTGTCTGGGGTGTTGGGTTTGGGCCCTCTGCTATGAATTTACAATTTTTTAATAAAGTAAGGCTGGCTCTGTTAAACCCTTTGCTCTCAGCCTCCAGCTGGAAATCCTCTCCCATTTTCCAAGTGCCCTGGAAGTGCCTGTCCACCTGCACAGAGCAGGTCAGGTGGATTTTCCACCACAACAAAGCTGTGGCACAACTGGGGCATCCTCTGCTTTTCTTGTGCTCTTCCCAAGAATTCCCTGTGCAGAGGAGCACAGAGGGAACCTAAAATAAGATCTAAAATGCAGGGAATGACTTTTCATGGATGCTTGTTTAGAAAAATGCCAGAAAGAAACCCAGAAAGAAGGAAAAGAATCCTTTAAAAGCAGAAATAAGGAGCAAGCGGGTCTGGGAGCACTGGGTTGTTTTCCTTAGAGCTTTATTCCTCTCCTGGTTCCCAAGCTCCTTTTCTCAGCTTACACTTGCTCCTCTCTCCTCCTCATCTCTTCACAGGATTTTCCTTAATTCCCCCCGTTTTCTCCAGCTGTCCCCAGTGCTGGGCATGGCTCTCTTGTGCCTGTGTGTTTCACAAGTGCATTTTATCCATTCCTACTGGGTTTTCCCTCTTTTTCTGTGATTCCCAGTGAAACACCTTCATCCCTGTAAAAAACTTGAAGGAACTCATCATTTTTTCTAGGCAAGCACCCCTAAAAACTATCGGCTTTCATGGTGGTCGCTTGTGTGAGGTGCTGAGCACCTCCTGGATCACCATCAAATCCATCTGGACACGTTCCTGGATTGATTCCGGGTGGGATCCTGCACTTGGCTCCACCCAAACCTGGCTGGTGACTGGATCTATCTGCTGCTCCAGTGCCACAATCCAATTAATAAAATTAAACACCCACAGTGGCTTTGGGCACAAGGGACAGCAGCAGCAGCAGGAACCTGGTGGTGGCTCTGGAATGAATCAACCAGAAGCCGGAGCTTTGGGTGGCTGTGCCAGGGCTGGGGTTTGGGAATGACCCTTGTGCCACTGGAATGCTGGACCTGGTGGGGATTTTTGGAAGAGGACAGGATTGTCCCCATGGGGGCTGGGAGAGTGGTGGTCACTAATGGGATCTACTGGTCAAACTGGTGTGGCAGGGGGAGCATTGGGGAGCACCACCCCCTTTGTGCATCAAACCCATCCTGTGAATGAAATCCATGGAGGAGCTGGAGGAGGAGGAGGAGGAGGAGAAGGAGGAGCAGGAGGAGGGTGGCTTTCCTCATGCCCACCGTGTGTCTCTCTTGCAGGCTCTCCAGGTGGCTCGGCAGTTCCTGCTGCAGCAGGCCACGGGGCTCAGCTCCCCCAGCAGCAACGAGGGCAAGCAGCCAGCGGTGCAGGTGAGCCCCGAGGACGTGCGAGTGTCCCCTGTCACCCCCTCCCCAGGAAGGGCTGGGCCGCAGCTGTGGGACAGTGCAAACCCCTGTCACCTCCATGGTTGGAGCACTCCAGGAGTTAAATGCTTTGGAAAGCTCCAGAGGTTTCTTTCTTGGGAGGATTTTTTTGTGTGTGGGAAAGGGGAAAGGGTTGGGATGGGGAGGTCACTGTGTGTCACCACGTTTTGGGACAGGAAGACACAGTTTCCCAAGGTTGGAGCATCCCAGGATGGATGCTGGGTGCTGTGAGGGTGGCACAGGGCTGGAAAAGGGAAAAAATCCTCTGGGACTGGAGTCAAGGCGGGTCCTCCAGAATGGGACAGAGGCCCAGCTGGGATGGGGATTTGTGGCACTGGCATGAAACCAGGGTTTGGGTGGGCACATCCTGCTCCTGTAGGGAAGAGTTTCCCAAGGTTGCAGCATCCCAGGATGGATGCTGGGTGCTGTGAGGGTGGCACAGGGCTGGAAAAGGGAAAAAATCCTCTGGGACTGGAGTCAAGGCGGGTCCTCCAGAATGGGACAGAGGCCCAGCTGGGATGGGGATTTGTGGCACTGGCATGAAACCAGGGTTTGGGTGGGCACATCCTGCTCCTGTAGGGAAGGGAACCTCCTCTTTGCACCCCTCCTGTGCCAAAGGAAAGGGGCAGAAAATGGGCAGGAGAGGGGTGAAACCGGGAGAGAGGAGGAGGCAGGGAGAAGTAAAGCCCAGGCAATGGGAAGTGACAATTTAAATAGCTGTGCGGAGGGGCTCTCCCTTCAGGCTAATTAAATTTATCGGAGAACAGCAGGTTACCTTATTAGAGCCACGTGGGTTTAATTAACAAAGGAAAGTAATTAGCACAAGCGCTCTCGGAGCTGGAGGTCCTGCCTATGCCAGGCTGAGCCGGGTGGCAGCGGGTGGGCAGCGGGAGCCGGGCTGGGATGGGAAATCCTGGGATCTTCTCCTGGCTTGGAGATCCAGGGCATGGCTGAGCCATCCAACAGCAAATGCCAGGGATCAGGAGAGCCCAGAACCCCCCGGGCTGGGAAGCAGCAGCTGGGTGGGAACAGTGGGGAATTAGTCAGGGCTCCTACGGCACAAACAAGCGGCTTTTTCCAGCGGTGCCGGCAGGAAGGAAATGCAGTCACTGCATGGAAAATGTCTGCAGAGGACAAAGGCGGCGAGGGTGAAGTCAGATTCCGGTAACCGGCGCCTCGCTCCCCTCCGTGGGTGTGTGTCCCTGCACTCCTCCTCCTCCTCCTCCTGCTTATCCCTCCTGGCTCTCCCTGGTATTCCCGGCTGGATGCAGCCGAACATCCCGTCCTCCCCTTCCCTGCTGCTCCCCAGCCTCCCCTCCCTGCCTGCCCATCTGGCCAGCGGCTTTTGCCGGAGAGAACTGGATCTCCTTCCTCTCTCTCTCTCTCTCTCTCCCTCCCTCCCCTCCTCCCTTTTTTCTCTCTCCGTGTTGCAAAAAGGACTTGTGAAAGTTGTAGACGTGAGTCAGAAATAGCTCATAACTCAGCAGCGCCCGGCAATTCCTCCCCCCGCGGCCCCGCCGGCAGCTGGAGCGGGATCTGACCGAGGGGAGATAGGGGATTAAGCAGACTCCTTTGAAAGGAAGTTTATCTAAGGCACAGTGGTGTGGATGAGACTGGCCAGGACGGCTGCAGGAGGAGGAGGAGGAGGAAGGCTGAGTCCCAGCGCAGCCCTCCTTGGCTGGGGAGGCAGCAGGAAGCAAGGCAGGATGGAAATGGTTGGGAATTGGGGCGTCCTTGGGGTGCCAGCCTGGGTCCCTGCCTGTGGATGTGCGGCCCCTCCCAGCTGGGGAATAGATTTCCACATCCATGGGGATTTTGTCTCTGGGAGGCTCCTGGCCCCCAACCCCACAGGAATGAGCAGGAGGGTCCCGGTGTTGGCAGGGAGAAGGAGACCCCCTGTGCTTGCCCACACTGTGCACTGTCCTTGTCACCCCACTGCTGGGGACAGGACATTTTTGGGGCACGAAGCCAG
>NW_008236763.1:1549543-1560288 GCF_000691975.1 Corvus brachyrhynchos
TTGGATGCGGGATCCTCTGCCCACAGATGCCTGGAGGTGTGTGTGGAGAGTCTCACGTTGTCACTCCAGTTACAGCTGCAGGAAAGGGAAAAACCCAAACCCCCCACTTTTGGGTGTTCTAAAACATTTGAAAAGAGGTTTATTTCTTTACAACTATAAAACTCTGGGAAACTTGGTGGGGCACTGACAAAATGTTGCTTTTGGGGGCTTTTGGTGTTGATGGTTCGCAGGGCATTGCCATCCTGGGATGGTGGGAGCAGCAGATCCCACTGGGATCCTGCTGGGATCCAGCAAAGCCCACGGAAGGAGGTGTTGGGAAGGCAGCACCCTGAGTTGTCAGTGCTGGCTTGGAGGCACCTGGGAAGGACAGGGTGCCCTCTTTGGGTGCCCTCTTTGGGTGCCCTCTTTGGGTGCCTTCTTTGGGTGTCCTTGGATCCCTTGTTGGGATCAACTGGCTGGAAGGGGAGAGGGGCAGGAGGGCGCCCGGGGAAGGGAGGAGAGGAGTTTGGAGCAAACTGCGGGAAATTGCTTTTCTTTTGTCTGCTGCAGCGGGGAGGGCAGCGGAGCGGAAAAGTGTATTTTGTTGATTTGAAACTTGAGTGAAATGGGTAATGAAGACAGATCAATACCAGCCCTTCTGCGTTCCCTCTCTGGGAAAAGAAATCCAGCAGCCCATCCGTCTGGGCTTGCGCCGACGTTTTTCCATCTGAACTTGGAGCATCCCTGTCCATCCCCCTGCTCCTTCCCAAAGCCCCCAGTGCTGGGCATGGCTCTCTTGTGCCTGTGTGTTTCACAAGTGCATTTTATCCATTCCTACTGGGTTTTCCCTCTTTTTCTGTGATTCCCAGTGAAACACCTTCATCCCTGTAAAAAACTTGAAGGAACTCATCACTTTTTCTAGGCAAACACCCCTAAAAACAATCGGCTTTCATGGTGGTCGCTTGTGTGAGGTGCTGAGCACCTCCTGGATCACCATCAAATCCATCTGGACACGTTCCTGGATTGATTCCGGGTGGGATCATGCACTTGGCTCCACCCAAACCTGGCTGGTGACTGGAACTATCTGCTGCTCCAGTGCCACAATCCAATTAATAAAATTAAACACCCACAGTGGCTTTGGGCAAAAGGGACAGCAGCAGCAGCAGGAAAGGGACAGCAGCAGGAACTGCCCTTAAAACAGAGCTGCCAGCCCAGAGCCACTGCCACCGTGCCACTCTGGGATTGGCATTTTGGGTTACAGAGGGGCAAAGTCACTTCAATCCCTGCAGATTCATCGGTGTGAGAGCTGTGCCAGCACCCCATGCCCATGAGGGCACGTGGGCACCCTGCCCGGGTGGTGCTGGGGGACAGGGGCTCTCTGAGGAGGGGTCTCAGCACTGTCACCTCTGCTGCCACTGCCCCCAAGCAGTGACTGGAGCCCAGCCAGGTGTGACTGGGGCCTCCCCAGCGGGAAGGCTGTGCTAATGAGGATGCACTAATGAGGATGCACTAACGAGGGTACACGTTGGGCTGAACATGCTGGGGATTGATTCCTCCTTTTCTTTACATGAAGCTGAACATCAGGGCCTGGTGTCCTCCATGCTGGTGTCCCCTCACCTGCCCACCCTGCTGCCACCCCACCCAGGGCACTCAAGCCTTTGGTGCTGGGGCTGTTCAGAGTGTTCCTAAAATTGCTCCTAAAAGCACCCACAGCCTCAAAAGCCAGCCTGGCACGTGGGGCTGAGCTTCATTTCTCCTCTGATCTTGGGTAGATTTTAGTCCATTGTCCCATCCCTCCCCGGTGAGGTCCAGAGGGGGCACAGCAGCGTTTGGGTGGTCCTGTGCCACCCCTCGGGGTTTATAAGCCATGGCTGGGGTCACCTCGGTGTCAGTGGCATCACTGCCTGGCACGGGGAGCACTCCCAGGCTGTCTGAGCCAGCTGGATCTTGGAGCTCACCCAGGGATGCTGAGTGCAGGAAGGGAGGCTGGGATGTGCCTGGGGGGCTGGAGTTGCTCTTCTCCTTCGAGGATTGGGTGCTCTGGGGTGGGGTTTGCTCATCCCCTGCCCCTAAAACAGCACAACTGAAGCTGCTCTCAGTGGTTGTTTCCCCCTTTCTATTCCCAGCCTCCTCGGTTTGTTTCTGTTGGGTTTGGATTTGAAAAGAGTGGTTAATTAGGAAAAACAGCACAAACGTGGGTTTTGATGGTTCTAATTGGGAGTTAAACCCCAGGATTGGATCAGAGCAGGGATGGGCAGCCCGGAGCACCCTCTGGAGAGAGAGGGGCGCTTCATCCCGCTGATCCCAGAGCCCGCAGAGACGGGGGGATGAGTTCTGGGCTGTGTGGCTGAGGCGTGGACCAGGAGCTGCCCCTTCCCGTAGCGGCGGTGACGTGCGGCCCTTGGGGACGCGGTGGCTCCTGCGGTGACCTCCCGGCCTGGGTGACGGCACGGCAGGAGGTGACAGCCGGAGCAGGGATGTTTGGAGGCTGACGGAGGATGTCCCCAGGCCGTGCCAAGCCAGCTGTCCCCGGGGTCAGGAGGGCACCATCCCTCTGACGACAACCCCGCGGCGCTGCGAGCCAAGGCCACCAGGCCGCGGCTTTCCCCGCTCCGCCTCGCGCCTGGGAGTTCAATCCGCTTCCCGTAAAAACAACCCCAAAAAAAAAATCCAGGAAAAATTTCTCAAGAGCCTCGCTCTCCATCCTGCCTCGTTCCACACAGCCAAGTCCTGCTTCCCTCAGCCAGCTTTGGCTCAGGGAGGGAATATTCCCTGGAATACCTGCCTGCTTTTCCACCCACCGCCTGCTGCTCCCGCCCCGTCCTTTGGCACGCAGGGATTGCCGCCGGGCCCGACTGGAAAAGCAGCCCCTGGAGATGCCGCTGGCCGGCCAGAGCAGCGCCGGGTGTTTCTGGGAGCAGCCGGAGCTGTTAGTAAGCAGTTTCTGTGGGGTGGCAGCCGGCCAAGGCGTGAGTCAACCCCTTCCTGACTCGGTGTCTGGCAGATGCCAGCTCGTGACGCGTCGGGCTGGTCCCCAGCCGCTGCTGCTGCTGCTGCTCCGGGGCTGCTGCCGGGACCTGCTTCCCGAGGGCTGTGCTGGCTGAGAGGACATTTCCCGGCTGCTCCGGTGCCTGGGGGTGGCGGCAGCCGGGTGACACTCACCCCTCACGCCCCCTGTGCTGCTCTGGGTGCGGGGGTGACACTCACCCCTCACGCCCCCTGTGCTGCTCTGGGTGCGGGGGTGACACTCACCCCTCACGCCCCCTGTGCTGCTCTGGGTGCGGGGGTGACACTCACCCCTCACGCCCCCTGTGCTGCTCTGGGTGCGGGGGTGACACTCACCCCTCACGCCCCCTGTGCTGCTCTGGGTGCGGGGGTGACACTCACCCCTCACGCCCCCTGTGCTGCTCTGGGTGCGGGGGTGACACTCACCCCTCACGCCCCCTGTGCTGCTCTGGGTGCGGGGGTGACACTCACCCCTCACGCCCCCTGTGCTGCTCTGGGTGCGGGGGTGACACTCACCCCTCACGCCCCCTGTGCTGCTCTGGGTGCGGGGGTGACACTCACCCCTCACGCCCCCTGTGCTGCTCTGGGTGCGGGGGTGACACTCACCCCTCACGCCCCCTGTGCTGCTCTGGGTGCGGGGGTGACACTCACCCCTCACGCCCCCTGTGCTGCTCTGGGTGCGGGGGTGACACTCACCCCTCACGCCCCCTGTGCTGCTCTGGGTGCGGGGGTGACACTCACCCCTCACGCCCCCTGTGCTGCTCTGGGTGCGGGGGTGACACTCACCCCTCACGCCCCCTGTGCTGCTCTGTGTGCAGGGGTGACACTCACCCCTCACAGCCCCGTTGCTGCTCTGGTGCCATGGGGTGACACTCACCCCTCACTGCCCCTGTGCTGCTCTGGTGCCATGGGGTGACACTCACCCCTCACACCCCCTGTGCTGCTCTGCCCAGCACCGTTCAGCTCTCACGTTGTTGACCACTGGCATCCCAGATTTTGAGGCAGTTGCTGCCCAGATCCCGCTGTTATCCAGGGATGCCAGGCTGGCCTTGCTCCCTGCACACCGCTGCTCTGGCTGCTGGTGTGGGGTGTCCCAAGGCCTTGCTGTGCTGTCACCCTCCTGGGGTGTGCCCCTGTGGGGCTTTTAGCAGGTCGAGATGGACATTTCCAACCCCATTTCCATCCCCATTTTGTTTTCTCGGAGCAGCAGCTCTCCCTGTCCCCAACAGAGGCAGCTGGCACTGTCACCAGAGCTCGGGACAAAGAACCCCCAGCACTGGGGTTTGCTGGCCCCCACTGGGGTCAAGGCAATGCTGGAACATTCCCGGCACCGGGGTGTGGGATGAACGGGAGCAAAACCGACTGGAAGTGGGCATTTCCTCTTTTACTAAAAGATCCTGCTTTCCCTGGAAACCTTAACTGGGAGAGGAGCATTTTCCATGCCGTGGGGAAATTTTTCACGGGAATCAAGGAAGCAGCAGAGCCCGGGTGCCCCTCTCAAGTTCACCCCATTCCCACCTCACCCCCACACAGATCCACCACCATTTCTCCGTGTCAGCTCCACATCCGAGCGCTGGAGGGTGGGGGGGGAGAAAAAAAAAGCCATTTAATGCAGACAAAGGTTGTATGAAAATATAATTCTGCTTTTGTTAGCAGCCATCAAACTCTAAAAAGCGTCACTTTTGTTTTCTTGTAACATTGTGAAAACCTCGTGTCGGATCGAGAGCTGGGGCCCTCTCGACTAATCGCCTCTCCTTTGTGTTTTTAGATTATAGGGGCAATTAGTGTTGTCAAAACCTCTGGCAATTCTCTTTGCTCTTGACAGGGTGTCAGTCCGCTGGGCGAGAAATGGAAGGTGTTATAACTCTCCGGTAATTAGGATGCCTCCGATTTGAAAATGCCAGCAAACGTGTTCGAGGGGCCGCGGGAGGGGGTGGGGAGCCCGCCCGGGCTATGGGGGATGTGGAGGAGCAATTAATTAGGGGCTCTCATTCCGAGCACGCTGCCGGCTGATGAATTGGCGGAGGGAAATTAGCAGCGCTCCTGGGCGCGCACCTCGCTCTCCTCGCCAGCTTCCCCTCCTGCCCAGATGTTCACCCAGGGCTTGGCACAGCTGGCTGCGAGCACCTGGGTGCCCAACCAGCCGCTCCTCCCTCGGGGCTGGTTTCACCCAGGGCTTGGCACACTGGCTGCGAGCACCTGGGTGCCCAACCAGCCACTCCTCCCTGGGTGCTGGTGCCACGGGGGCTCTCTGGTGGGTGCTGGAGCCTTGCAGGGCGCTGGGGCTCATTCCTGAGCTCCAGCCCTTGGGTGGGAACTCGGAGGAATTAATCAATAACTCTGCCACAGAGGTGGCTGGAGGGGGAAACGTCGGTGACAAACAGAGCTGGCCCCGTGTCCGACACCTCCCTGCAGCAGAATGCCTGAGTAAATAGATAAGGCTCTGCAATCTCCCTTGAAGGTCAGCTGGACACGCACCACGGACGGGAGGGACTGCACAGGGCCGCCCTGTGGTCTCGTCCTCACTGGAGCGGCTGGAAGGGGTCCAGACTGGGCAGTCTGAGCATGACTGGGGGCATGGGAGGGCTGGCAGGAACCAGACTCTCAGTGGGACTTTGCTGGGTTTCTCTGCTCTTTGAGTTCCTGAGATCCTGGGATGAGGAGTTGTTTAGTTTGGATCAGAACCGGGTCCTTGGCTTGCAGCTGGAGCCCGCCTTGTGCTCTGCCTCATCCCACACGCCAGGGAGCTGTTCCCTCTTCCTGGGATCCCCTGGAAGATTCTGTGGCTGCTGGTGGCTCCTGCCCAGCAATTCTTACTTGCTTTTCCAGGAAAAGGGAGCATCCAGGAGGGTCATTAAATTCCAGCGTGGCCCTAACTCTGCCCAGAGCCTCAGGAAGAGCTTTGGGTTGGTGGGATCGGTGAAAAGCTGGCACAAGGCAGCTCTTGATGGCTCCATCCGGGCATTGCTCCACCTGGGCAGGACCCAGCAGGGCTGGGATCCATCACCGACACCTTCCCCGGAGCTGTGCCGGGAGTGTGGATCCATGTTTTGATAACCAAAGGCAGGGGCTGGCAGGTTCCCTCGGCCCTCCCTCCTCTTGGCACGGGAGTGACGGGAGTTACTGGTGTCAGCTGGAGGTAAAGCTTTGATGTGTCTGTGGAGAACCCCGTAACCTCTTCCTCGGTGCTCTGCTCTGCGGAGTTATTTGGGTGATCGGTATCTTCCCACTTCCCTGGTGTTTCCCTCCACCCTTCCCATGCTCCCAGCAGGGGAGGGAGCTGTGGTTTGATGTCCTGTTCCCCCAGTAAGCTGCATTTAAAGGAGAGCCCTCAGCTTGGAGGGGAGCTCATGGTTCAGGAAGCTTCATCCTGGTGCCAGCGGCACCGTGGGGCATCTCCCTGCCATTGCCACGTCCCAGGGAACGGACCTGGGCTTCATCCAAAGGTGACACAGGGATGGGGGATGTGGAGATGCTCTGGGGGAGGCGCTGTTGGTGTTTGGGGTGAGTTCTGCAGGTCGGGGCTGGCAGTGGTGACGTGTCCTTGCTGCCGCAGGTCCCCGTGTCCGTGGCCATGATGTCCCCGCAGATGATCACGCCACAGCAGATGCAGCAGATCCTCTCCCCGCCCCAGCTCCAGGCCCTCCTGCAGCAGCAGCAGGCGATAATGCTGCAACAGGTAACGCTGCACCGGGGCTGAATCCGCCCAGGGAATTCCCTCTGGGGTCTGGGAATGCTGGAATTTGTTGGAGGCAGAAAAATGGGTTCTTTCCTCCTTCTGCTCTCCACATATTTCCTTTGGGATTCCCAGCACGTCCAGGGATGAAAAGAGCTGCAGGTGCTGACAGTGCTGATGCCGCCACCCTGAGCCGGGGTTTTAAAATCCAGAAAATTCCTCCTCAAGGGCTGATTTGGGGCTGCCCAGCTCCTGGGAAAAGCCGGTGTGGGGATGGATGCTCCTGGCTTTCCCAGATATTTTAGTCGGATGGGGAGGGAAGAAAAAGGAGAAGGAAAAAAAAAAGAGATTTCCACTCCGAAACAAAATAGGTCTGCTTGGGTAAACAGCTTCCACCGGCTGGGAGAGAGGGAGAAACCCCACAAGCATCCTCCACACCCTTCCTCCTGCCTCCAGTACCTGTTTACTCCAAACAGGCTGATAAGGATTCAAGGTTGGCCCCAGGGAAAGAACAAAGGGTAAACACTACCCTGGGTGGGTCCTTCCACAAGCCTCTTTGGAGCCGGATAAAGAAACACGTTTGACTGCAAATTAAACAACCCAGGCCGGAATAGCTCACATTCTCCACCGGCAGCAAACCAAACATCACACCTCTCACCCCTGACCCAATGTTCCTGCTCCCAGCCCGGCCACGCCGCTGCGCCCTGGCTCGGGCTGGCTCGGGGGTAAACACCCAGCCCCTCCAAACCTGTTCTCCGACACAAACAGCGACTCGCTGCTGGCAGCCCCGAGCTGATAAAGGCTTCCCGGCATCCACAGGGACATTCCTGAGCCCCTTCGAGGCTGGGAGGGGGCTGGGGGGTCTCGCTGACCTCCCCGTGCCTTTTCCCCGCTCCCTGCATGCAGCAAATCCATCACCCACAGTTTATTTAGGGGCCAGGGCGAGAGCTGGCGGCGATGCCGGCAGGTCCCAACATTGCTTGTGGACACTGGGACCCTCTCCAGTGGCTCCTCGAGGGTTTATCCCTCTTTTGTGGCCCAGCAAAGGCCTCTGCTTTGATTTGAGGGGCTGTTTTGCCTGCAGGGCTGAACCCCAGCTCTCACAGACCAGCGGTTGTGGCTGCTCCTGGCCCTTCCCAGCTGGGACCTCCCTGGCTCTCACAGTGCTTGCCAGGGGTGTTTTGGGGTCCCACCATGCCAAAACTGGGGTTTCCCCACCCTGAAATGCTCTGGGATGTGCCAGAGCAGCCCAGCCTGCTTTTCTCTCAAGGGCCAGCGGGTTGGCATTAAAATAAACAGCAGGGTGGGCATTGGTGGTGTTTGGGGGGTTCAAGGGCCATGGGGATCCAGAGCCCTTGGGAATGGGGTTCCTCTGCTGCTCTGGCTCCTCCAGTGGGTCCTTTCCATCCCACCCTGCACCAGGTGACACAGGGAGCCTGCCCTGGTGACACAGTGCCAGGAGCTGGCATGGCTGTGGCAGAGCCTCGGTGCTGGGCGCGGGCTGGTGAGGTGGGATCGAGGTGGTGAGGTGGGATCGGGGTGGTTCCACTGCTGATCCCGTTGCTCTCTCCCCTTCCCAGCTGCAGGAATACTACAAGAAGCAACAGGAGCAGCTTCACCTGCAGCTGTTGACCCAGCAGCAAGCCGGAAAGCAGCAACCCAAAGAGGTGAGCTCACCTGGAGGGCGCCGGGCCAGCAGAGCTGGTAGCAAATTAAAGGGGAACCAGCACCCCAGGGAGCCCACAGGGATGGGACACGGGGACATCCTGCTCTGGGGGTGCCAGGGTGGCCAGTCCAGTCACTGGGAGTTGTTGTTCTTCCTCCTTTTCCTCCTCCTCTTCCTCCCTCTCTGTGATCTGCTGCATCCAGGGGATGTGGGGTGTGGGGTACCAGCACTGGAGGGGCCACCAGACCCTCTCTGGTGACAGGGACAGGTCACAGCCCCCCAGCACAGAGCGAGGGCTCCCCAAATCCCCCCGTGGCGAGATCAGAGGAGGTGCAGCTGAGCCCTTGCCCTGCCAGGCTCTCAGCTTGGGCAGCCCAGTCCTTGCTGTGCCCTGGCGAGTGGGCAGGGCTGGTCAGGTGGCAACCAAAGCCGGGCTTTTCCTGCCGGGAAGGGCGGCTCTCCAACACACAGGGAATGTGGGAAACAGTAGTGATCCCAGCACAGGGCTTTTCCAGCACGAGACTCTGAGGTGGGCAGGGCTCTCAGACCCCCAGGACCATGTTGGCAGCACTGGGCCCTGTGCTGGGCAGGTGGGTGCCTGGTGGAGACACATTTTATGCCCTTGTGATGGCACCAATCCTGTATAACCCCCTTTACACCGAGGGTTTGCCCCTGAGGGCACAGTGATGCCCCCCGAGGGGTTGTGGCTGTGTTTTGGGGACGTGCTGCTAACACAGAGGCTGGGGACAGAGCCCAGCCAGCAGAGCACCACTCCCTTCCTTTTCCTTGGATATTTTCACCCCTCTTTTTTCCCCAAATGCTGCACATGGGGTGTTTTTGCAGAATCCACGTCCGGCATCACTGCCCCTCCACTGAGTGGAGGGCTCCCAGTGATGAGGGATGTGCTCCTGGGCCACTCACTCCACATCCCTGGTGCAAGCAGAGGTGCTGGGGCTGTTCATGGCCATCACCCCTCCCAAAATCCAGCACCCTGATGGACACCCAGCACTTAAAACTCAGCTGTCTGGCAGAGAGGGAAGATTTTAAGCCCAGACTGTGCGTTGGGGTGGCACAGGGGGCACCCGATGGCAAAGCCATGTCTGCATCAGGGGACCAGGGTGGCTGTGGTGGCTCAGGGCCACCAGCTCCAGCCTCAGCCAGGGTCTCTCTGTGGGATGTTGGTGCGTTTACAGGGTCAGGTTTATCGGAGCCATCTCCAGGAGCTGCTGGAGCTCTGGGAAATGGGGGAGGCAGAGATGTGAGCTTCCTCAAGGACTTTCCTGCTGGCCCCGGAGATGTTCTCTCGCAGCACCGAGCAGGGATATAATTAAGCTCTAACAAAGCGCTTGCTTAGTGGGCTCCACTTTAAAAAGCGTGTGTTAACTTTTAATTAAATGGTACAGAGGAGACGGGAAATTTATCCAACAAGAAAGAGAAAGGAGGGAAGGGGTGTTGGATGCTGCTGGAGGGGTGTGTGTCCAGCTTTCCAGCTGGGAAAAGCACTGAGGAGGTCCCAGCAAGGGGATGTCAGTGTTTCCTCTCCTCAAATTCCTCAGATGGGCTTTGGTTTCACCTCAAAAATTTGGGTAGCTGGTGTTCCTAAAGTCTGTGTTCGCCTTTGCCTGCTGGGAATGGCGATGCTGTGGCTTCCCTGAAGTTCAGGGAAGAGCTGGAGTGTCTGGGATGCCTCCACAGAGCTGCCCTTCATGGAAACCCATGGCCAGATTTAATTCCAGCCCCGCTGCAGGATTTGTAAACCCAGCACCTTCTGCTTCCCCTCTGCCCAGTTCCGAGGGCTGCTCTCGGTGCTGCTGTGAGTCAGCAGCTCGGAGCAGGACCCACAGGTGGGAACGGCACCGGGAAGGAGCCAGGAGGAGGGGCAGCATCTCCGGGAGGAGCAGCTCCGATCTCCCTGGGAGCAGGGGCAGCATCTCCGGGAGGAGCAGCTCCGATCCCCCCGGGAAAAGGGGCAGAATCTCTGGGAGGAAGGGCTCCCATCTCCCCGGGAACAGGGGCAGCATCTCTGGCAGGAAAGGCTCTGATCTGCCCCGGAGCAGGGGCAGCATCTCTGGGAGGAGCAGCTCCGATCTCCCTGGGAGCAGCACAGCTGCTGGAGAAGGGCAGGACAGAAAAGAGGATGGAAATGTGTGGGAAGAGCCCGTCAGCAGCGTCCTGTCCCTAAGGATGTGGGGATGCTCCGTGTCCATGGGTGCTGCACCACGCTGGGGGCATGAGGAAGGGGCAGAGCAAGGCAGCTGATCCATGAATCCATGCATCCCGCCAGGATGGGGCTGAGCTGTGGCTCATCCCAGACCATCCTGGAGCGTTTTCCTGTGCTGGGGTGTGAGGGTGAGCCCCCAGCCTCCAGCAGTACCCTGGATGTGAGGGAAACAAGGAGCTGTGGTGCAGCGCCTCGCC
>NW_008236763.1:1560308-1562795 GCF_000691975.1 Corvus brachyrhynchos
TCACTGTGTTCCTCAAAGCCCCTTGCACGCAGCATCGGGGTGCAGAGACCCCAATATCCCCTGGGAGGGTCTCCGTGTGTCCCCAAAGCTGCTGAGGGCGGGGGTTGTCCCTCTCCTAAGGCAGACAGGGCGGGGAGGGGGGGCGTGCTGGTGCCTAACCCCGGTGTCAGCTTAATGAAGTGCCGCTGTCAGTCCCGCGTGTCACGGCGCAAACTCCTCCTGATGTGCTCATAAATCAAAGTGACGGCGCCTCTTGCCCCGGTAGCTGCACCCACTCAGCTGCGTCTAATGCACGGCGATGCTGCAGACCCCCAGCCCCACACTGGGAATGGGCTGGGAATGAGCTGGGAATGGGCTGGGAATGAGCTGGGAATGAGCTGGGGGAGCCAAGCACAGGATTCGGCCCCAACACAGAGCCAGCTCCTCTGGGAGTGGCTTTTCCAACAGGAAAACGGGGTTTCTGGGGATCATTGGGGTGTGAGAATTTTGGGAAGGCTGGGGCTGTCATCCAGGCTCTCCCCACCCTGGTTGCTCCAGGGAAACTTTGGCTTGGAGCCCGTGGGCTGGTGGATGGCTCTGCACCTCTTCGCCCATCACTCAGGGGTTTTGAGGTCTGTGGTGCCACAGTTGTTCCCTAGGGATGGCAGATTGGCTCCCCCACAGGATCAGGCCTGGGTTTGAGTTCCTGGGGCTGGTTCTCCAGTTCCTGGTCTGGGGAAGCTGGAGGGACATGGATTTGAGGCATGTGGAGGTGCAGGTTTAATCTATCACTGGGTTCAACACCGTCTCTGCCAGAGCCACGTGTGGGTCAGAGCTGCCCAGGGGGCTCTGGGGGTCTGACTCCGGCCAGGCCAGGTCAGGAGAGTCCAGCTGGGCTGTGGAATGCAGGCAACGTGCCCAGGGATCCTCCTGACTTCATCCACTCCCAGTTCCTCAGCCTGGAAGTGATGTGGAGGAGGCTGTGTTGGAGCAGAGCTCGGGCTTGTCCCAGAGCCCTTGGGGAGGGTGGTGGTGGAGCCAGGAAGAGGAGCATCCCATCCCATCCCATCCCATCCCATCCCATCCCATCCCATCCCATCCCTTCCCATCCCAGCTGCTGTTTCTAACCAGGGTGAGGACGGTGTGTCCATCCCACAGGGTGGCAGAGCTTCCCCTCGTGGGAGGGGACACCCTGGGGGACAGAGAAGCTGCTGTTAAAGCCCTCGGGCTGCAGCCTGGTCCTGCCCTTTGCCCTCCATCCTGCTGATCCCACAGCCTGGAGCCCTCGTGGCTCAGGAGTCAGGGTGAGCGCAGGGATTTCTCTTCACTGAGCAGGAATTGCTTTGATTTGTGCCTTGATCTTTAAGCCTCAGAGGTGCAGGGCTGAGACAGAGCCAGGGAGGATCCAGATCTGACTCTGGGGGGGGCAATTCCACCGTAGCCAAGAGGCAGAGAGGACAGGGAGAGTCCACACATCCCTGTGAGGCTGAGAAACTGGAATTAAACTCTGTGCCCTAGACAGGACTCATGGTCGTGCCTGATGTTGCAGAGAGGGATTTGGAGCCCATCCTCACCCTCTGATTCACAAAGCCAAGGCTGAGCATCAACAGCATCCTCAGGGTTCCACCTGCATCCAGTGGGACCCCGAGTGCTGGCCTCAAACTCAGTCATGGACTGGGGTTGCCACAGAGAGTCTGTCTGCTGCTCCCTGTTGATGCAGCCTCGGGGATCGCCAGTTCCCTGGAATTCCCAGTGCCTGGGGGACCTGAATCCCCACGATGCTCACAAAACAAGGACATCCCGATTGCAGAGCTCTTGTGCTCCTCAGCGAGGACACGGCCATGGAAACACTCGTCTGGGGGGCTGCAGAGTGCAGCGAGGGGGGGATGTGCCCCAGCAGGGCCCAGCCCGGCTCCTCGCTCCCCGCCGGCACCGTCTGCCCAAACGGGGGGGTTCGTGGGGGGTTCACGGGGTCAGGGAGCCGCCTGCCCCACTAATGAGGCCGGGCAGCCCCGGGGCAGCTCCCCTCTCCCGGCCGGCTCGGATTAGCAGCTGCCTGTCCCCAGCCCTAATTGAATTCTCTCCCCTTCACTTAATTCTCATGGATTTCTCGGCGCCTCCCCAGGGACCCATCCTGCCTAACTAGTTTAGGGCCAGCGATGCTGGTCAGAGCCTGGCCAGCTCCGGGGGGTGGGGGGAGAGTCACCTACTTGGGGGGTGCCTGTGGCCAGGGTGGGGACACCAGAGCTGGCACTGGGCACCCCCTCCCTGGCACCAGTTTCAGCCCCAAGAAGAGGCTCATACTGGTCATTTTTGACAAACAGGGATCACTTTCTTCCTTAACAGAGGGTTCTGTGCCTGTTGCCTGCTGGGAACCCCCTTTTTTTACACCGACCCCACAGCTGAGCCTCCCCTGTGGGACCCCCCAGCCGGGCTTTGCAGCTTCCTCCCGGCACAGCTCCGAGCAAGCCCCCAGCTCCTCTCTCTCCCTTTCCTTCCAGCGCTTTA
>NW_008236763.1:1563182-1569705 GCF_000691975.1 Corvus brachyrhynchos
GGTATGTGTGCCGGCTGTGTGGGGGTTCCTGGGCTGCAGCTTGCCTGGCTCTGGGTGAAGGGGGCTGGGGAGGGGCTGTGGTGTTGGGTTTTGTGATGCCCCCAAAGTTTGGGGGGTGGTGGTGGCAGCGGTGGGAGAGGTGCGGGGTTGGGCTCCGGGTTCCTGTGGCACCTGTGGCAGAGGGGTGCAGGGTTGGGGCAGCTCTTCCTCTGGCAGAAGGGTGCCAGGGTTTGGGGCACCTCCTCCTCTCTCAGAAGGATGCCGGGATTTGGGAAGCCAGGCTCTCCTCCCTTCTGGGAACAGCTCTGTGGGTGCTGCAGGTGCCTTGTTTTGGGTTTCCCAATGGGGCCGTGCAGCCTCCCCTTGCTGTACCCAGCTCCAGGTGATGCTTTCCCAGTGGTGGGTGAGATTTGGGGAGTCAGGGAGCAGGGAGGGTGCCCTGGATGCTGCCCCACGTCCCTGCTGATGCTGGTCACTCCCCTGTGCCGCAGCTGTTTGCCCCTCGGACCTCCAGCAGCTCTGGAAGGAGGTCACGGCCGCCCAGCCCGTCGAGGACAGCATTAAGCAGGAAGGTCTTGACCTCACCACCAACACCTCCAACTCTACCTCGTTTTCGGCCGCCAAGGTCTCGCCTCCCATTTCCCATCACCCTCTGCCCAATGGACAGAGCACCATGCACACGCCGAGAAGGGACAGGTAGAGCCGGGTCGGGCCCTGGCACTTTGTGTTTTTATTCCTGGGCAGGTGGAAGGGGCTGGGATCCATCACTCACAGGGCTGGGAGGGGTGAGGGGTTTCTGCCCACCCTGCAAATGAGGCCTGGTGCTGTTTTGCTGCATCCAGAGGACAGGGAACCATCGCTGTGGGGTCTCCCATGGGTGCCCCAGGGCTGTCCCCATGCCTGGGAATGCTGGACCATCCCGGCTGCCCCATCTGAAGGCCCCTTTGCCTCCTGTGCAGCTCTTCCCACGAAGAGACCCCCGGCTCCCACCCGCTCTACGGCCACGGAGAGTGCAAGTGGCCTGGCTGCGAAACCCTCTGTGAGGACTTGGGGCAGTTTGTCAAGTAAGTGTCACCTTTCTGGGGGAGCTTTTTCTGTCTCAAGCTGGGACAGAACGGAGCTGGTGGAGGGGAAGATCCTGAGAGTTGGTTCGGCCACCCCAAAGTGTCTGACCAGAGTTGGGTGACCCCATGGAGAAGGAGAACACACAGCAGGGGTTGGTGCTGGTGTTGTCCCATCCTTGGAAGCGTCCAAGGCCAGGCTGGCTTGGAGTGCAAGGTGACCCTGCCCACAGCAAAGGTGGAAGGGGATGAGCTTTCTGAGCATTTCCAAGGCAAACCATGGGATGAGTGGATGATCTGGAGGAGGCCAGAGCCCGGGCAGGCGCTGGCAGCAGGGGAGGGGGGCTGGCAGTGCTGGTGGGGGGTGCGGGGGGAGGCAGCAGATGGCAGATGGCACCGCTGACACCGCTTGTGGGCTCCGGCGCTGACTGATTAACTCTGCTGTCGGAGAGCCCTCTGCTAGCGTCAGGGTCAAACAAATTGTTTTCACGCTTCGTCAGAGGTTTACTTAATTAGTTCATTTGCAATTAGATCTCTTTGTAGCCGGGATTTTTAGCAAAGACATCAGAAGGAGCTGACGGGCTGGCGGGCTCCTTCCCCCGCCTCCCCGGCTGTCTGCTCGGCGAGTGCCGCGCTCCGCGGCGGGCGGGTTTTGGGGTTTTCCAAACTCATCCTCTGTCCTCTGCCACACTCTCAGGGCTGGCTCCAGCGGGAACAGCCCTTGGACTGTGCCAGCTCACTCATTCCCAGGGAAGGAGCTGGGCAGAGGCCTTGCCTGGGAGGATGAGGAGATGCGAAGGCAGCCCAGGGATGAGTGAGAGGATGATTCAGCCTCCTGTGTCCTCCTTGCTCTGCCTCTGAGTCATGGGGTAAACCCAGATAAGGCATCTCCTCCCGCCTGGCAGGGCATGTTGGAGTGGCACAGGGCAGATGAGCCAGCTCCAGGTTGGGAGCTGGAGCTGGAGCTGGCAGGGAATGCCCAGGGCTGGGTCACGGGGCTGGCAGAGCCCTGCTGTGCCAGCCTGGATCCCTGTGTCCCACCTTCCTGCCCCCCTAGGCACAAGGGCAGCCTTCCCCAGGGTTTCTGTCCCCTCCCTGCCCACGTGGGTATGGGTCAGGGTGTGGGACAGACAGACAGAAAACTTCCAGCTGCCAAAGGCCAAGTCCAGCTGGAGCCTAGACCCTGCCTTGAGTCTGGGCACCAGCCTGGAGCCTCCTCTGAGCAGCCCCTCCGAGGAGCAGCTCGGGTGGTCTGTGCTGGGCTGGGAGGGGGCAGCGTGGCCTTGGAGCCGTGGTTGATCAGGATGAGGGTCAGTGGGAAATGGCCTCATTCCCGCTTGGCTCCGGTAGCTGTTTTTCCCTGGAGAAGCAGCCGTGCCCTGGCTGTGCCGTGCAGGGAGAGGAGCAGGGCTGGGGCTCTGGGGCATTGCTCACGGATGGGTTTGGCAGCTGGGCCCGGTTCCCTGACTTGTCTGTGCAAGCTGGGGCTGGAAGGCTCTTGCAGGCGGCCGGGTGAGACTCCTGCCTTTTCCGCATCCGGAGCCAGCCTGGAGAGCGGCTCCTGAGGCGCCTGCTCCGGGGGTGTCTCTGTCTTAGTCCTGGGGAACACCTGGCACACGGCCCCTGGGACCCCCCAGCGTCACCTTTTGGGGTATTCCAAGGGTGGAACTGCCCAGAATTCCCTCCAACCCATCCTGCTCCTCCAGTGACCCCCCCCCCCCGAGTTTGTGCCCACCCCAGCAAGGACATGGCCTGGCCTTGTGACATCCTCGGGGCTGGCTGGGCCCCCAGGCTGCTGCTCTGCTGGCTTTGGGGGCGAGGTGATGCCAGGATGTCCCTGGCTCTGCAGCAAGTGACAACCGTGTCACCAGGAGCCCTTCCCCTCCCTGAGGAGGAGGGAGGGCGGCAAGGACCAAAGGTCCTGGTGCTTCCTAAATATAAACACGAGGCAGGGAGGTGGCAGGATGGGGAACAGCCTGGAAATGCCACCCTCTGCCCTCGGGGCTTTCCTTGGAGGGTGCCAGTCACCCTCCCATAACGCTGCCTTTGTCCTGGAACCTGCTCCTCAGGTCCTCCTGGCACCTCCTGCCAGCAGCCTGCTCCAGGACAATCCATGGGCTTTCCCTCAGCCAGAGGCTGCTCCTAAACACCCCGGGGCTGCCACGGGTAGGGCTGAGTGTCTCAGCTGCCCTCCAGCTGGGGTTTGGGGTGGTGGCACAGCCTGGTTTGCTCAGTCATCTCCGTGCCTCAGTTTCCCTCTTGCTCCTCCTGCTTTGGGCAGCGGTGCTGCAGCATCCCTGAGCAATTTGCAGGTCAGGGCTGCTCCCAGGTGTGGTCCCAGCAGAGGGGCTGAGTGTCTCAGCTGCCCTCCAGCTGGGGTTTGGGGTGGTGGCACAGCCCGGTTCGCTCAGTCATCTCCGTGCCTCAGTTTCCCTTGTGCTCACCCCGCTTTGGGCAGCAGGGCCGGAGCATTCCTGAGCAATTTGCAGGTCGGGACTGATCCCAGGTGTGGCCCCAGCGGAGGGGGCCAAGGTTTGGGCATGCCCAGGCCTAACCAAGCCTCCGTGCTCTCCTCCCCAGACACCTCAACACAGAACATGCACTTGATGACCGAAGCACGGCCCAGTGTCGAGTCCAGATGCAAGTGGTACAGCAGCTGGAGATACAGGTGGGTGTGTCACCCCAGCCCCCATGGACACGGGGACAAAAAGCCACCTCGTTGTCACTCTGTGTCTTGGCTGCTCCCCTCAGGAGAGGGCGACAGGGTTGGGGACTGTAACCATCCCCCTGGGGACTCGTTTTGAACACCCTTCCCAATAGGAATCCTGCATCCAGGTGGAAATCAAGCCCTCAAACGAGTTCCCTTTTCATCCCAAAGCATCCCTGTGGGTGAAAGGAGATGCCACAGATGTGGAAGGCCGGAGCTGCCGGCAGGGTTTGTCCCCACAGGGGGGACATGGGCTGTGCCACCTCGCTGGGAGCCCCAGGGCTGCTTGGAAACCAGGCCACTTATTTTTTGGTGGCTGAGCGTGGTCTTCGGAGCCCAACTTTGGGGCGCTATTTTTGGCAAGGCGGTTCTTTAAATAGTGCTTTTCCCAGCCTTTCCAAGCCCCCAGCGTGCTGTGCAGAATTCAGTTAATGGAGAAGGGAGAGGGAAAAAAGGGGAGGAAATGGGAGGGGGCAGGGGGTCACTCCCTGAGACCCCCGTGGTGTGACAGAGCCTGGGGCTGGCAGGGGCTCAGGGTGGCGTGTGCCCGTGGCTGTGTGTGACACCACAGGGGACACTGGCGCAGGGCGCAGCGGGATGAGGGGTGCAGCACCCTTGGGACCCCCCACTCAGAATTAGGGGGCTCACAGGGGCCGTGGGGTGGGGGGTGACACAGCCAAACCGGGGTGGGTGGCGAGGCTGCATCCTCCCGGGCGATCCATCCCGCTCCCCATCCCTGTCAAAGCCAGAGGTTGAAAGCAATTCCTGGGGCTTAAAGAGGGGAGGGAAAAGAAGAGGGGAGGAGGGAAAAAAATAAAAAAAACCCAAAGCTGAAGGGCGAGAGCAGAGCTGTGTGTGCAGAGAGGAACCTGCCACGGAGCCACCAATTAGAAAGTTTGGAGCGCGGAGCTCCCGCTGTGCCGGCGAGGAGCGTCTGCATCACGAGGGGAGAGCTGTCAGCTCTAATGAGCTCCGCGGCAGCCGGAGCTGCTCCAAACTTGCGGCAAACTCCACTCTGCCTCCTGCTTTTAACCCCTTCCTCGCCCGCCCGGGGAGGGGGCTTGGCTGGTGCGCGGGGACCCCCCGAGCTTGAGGGGTGCGGGTGGAAAGGGAAGGTGACGGGAAGGGAGCGGAGTGTCAGATCCCATCGGCTCCGCCGGGCTCAAAGTCTCTCCTGGTGCCACAGTGAATATTTCACCCTTGCCCGCACTCCCGGGGAGTAAACAGGAGGCAGGGAGCAATTACAGCGATGTGGGAATGCGGGTGGATGGAGGGAGGGATGGACGGGGAGCAGGAGGAGAGTAAAGGGGACAGGGACAGTGACAGCAAGCACTGGGCACGGGGACAGGAGCACCCAGGAGGCAGAGCCAGGGCTGTGGTGGGTGGCCCTGCAGGTGGGTGGCAGCCTGGAGGCTCTGGGAATGGCTCCGTGGATTTTTCCCCTGAGTGCACACACGGAGCTGGAGCGGCCCCTGCGCCCCCCAGGGTGGGTGCAGCACCCCCCACACAGGGGCACTGCCCCGCTGGGGCTCTCGGGAGCCAGCATCGGGCAGGAGGTGGCACCTGAGGGTTGCTGCCTGTCCAGACCAGGGCTGGGGGCTCGTGGCAGCTCCTCCAGGCTGTGGGCACCTCCATGGTGACTTTGGCACAGTCTGACCATCCCCTCCTGCTTCGTGCCTCCCTCAGCTGGCCAAGGAGAGTGAGCGTCTCCAGGCAATGATGGCCCATCTTCACATGAGACCTTCAGAGCCAAAGCCTTTCAGCCAGCCTGTAAGCGTGAGTCCCTTCCTGCCCTCTATGTCCCCTCCCCGCTGGCTGCTGTCCCCTCCCTGCCCTCTGCTCGGTCACCTGGATGGGCTCTGTGGGATGGACATGCCCTGGCCACCCTCTGGCACAGCCTGGTCCCTCGTGCCATGAACAGGAGGGAAATGCAGCTGCTCTGCCAGCTCCAACATAGAGTGGGTGCATCCCATCCCATGGGTTCATCCCATCCCACTGTTGCACCCCCATTCCATGGGTACATCCCCCTCCCATGGGTTCATCCCACAGGGGCATCCCCATCCCACACGTTCATCCCCGTCCCATGGGTTCATCCCATCCCACTGTTGCACCCCTATTCCATGGGTACATCCCCATCCCATGGGTACATCCCCATCCCATGGGTTCATCCCATCCCATGGGTTCATCCCATCCCACTGTTGCACCCCCATTCCACGGGTACATCCCCAAACCATGGGTTCATCCCACGGGTTCATCCCCATCCCATGGGTTCATCCCCATCCCACTGTTGCACCCCCATTCCACGGGTACATCCCCAGACCATGGGTTCATCCCCATCCCATGGGTTCATCCCCATCCCACTGTTGCACCCCCATTCTGTGGGTGCATCCCCATCCCATGGGTCCATCCCACGGGTCCATCCCATGGGTTCATCCCCATCCCACACGTTCATCCCCATCCCAAGGGTTCATCCCATGGGTCCATCCCATGGCTTCATCCCCATCCCATGGCTTCATCCCCATCCCATGGCTTCATCCCCATCCCATACATTCATCCCCATCCCATGGGTTCATCCCTATCCCACACGTTCATCCCCATCCCAAGGGTTCATCCCATGGGTTCTTCCCACAGGTTCATCCCCACCCCACAGTTACATCCCCACCCCTGGCTGCATCCCACCCTTTCCAAGCCCACCAATTCCCCCCCGCCAGCCCGTCCCCGCCTGCTCCAGGGATGTTCACAGCACTCTCCCATC
>NW_008236763.1:1569785-1574117 GCF_000691975.1 Corvus brachyrhynchos
CCCGACGGTGTCCCTCATCCCCCCACCTCGGCCCCGGCGCCCATCCCCCCCCTGCGGCAGGGCCCCTCCGTCATCAGCTCTTCCACTTTACACAACGTGGGGCCCATCCGCAGGAGGAACTCGGAGAAGTTCTGCACCCCAATCTCATCAGGTGAGCTCCGGGGTGGGGCTCAGTGCCCTCCACGGGGTGCAGAGTGAGGGGCAGAGCGGGTCCCTTCACTCCAGGGCCTCTCCCCGGTTGTTGTCCCCCTGCAGAGCTTGCACAGAATCACGAGTTTTACAAAAACGCCGACGTCCGGCCGCCCTTCACGTACGCCTCGCTCATCCGGCAGGTGAGGGGTTCCCTGTGCCAGGGGGTGCAGCTCTGCACCCCAAAACCCTCCCTGAGCTATGACTGGATTGGAGTTACCCCCATCTCTCCCCATGGGATGGGTGTCAAACCCCTCCAGTGACGGCCTTGTCCCCTCTCTGCCTGCTCAGGCCATCCTGGAGACCCCCGACAGGCAGCTAACGTTGAATGAAATCTATAACTGGTTCACGCGGATGTTCGCCTACTTCCGGAGGAACACGGCCACCTGGAAGGTGAGAGCAGCCCTGCCTGGCACTCTGGGGTCACCCCATCCCACCCTGGCTCACCCCATCCCACCCTGAGCTCACCCCATCCCACCCTGGCTCTCTGGGCTCACCCCATCCCACCCTGGCTCACCCCATTCCCCCCAGGCCTCACCCCAACCCACCCTGGGCTCATCCCAACTCACCCCGGGCTCACCCCATCCCACTCTGAGCTCATCCCAACTCACCCTGGGCTCACCCCATCCCACCCTGGCTCACCCCCCCGGGCTCCCCCCATCCCACCCTGAGCTCACCCCAACCCCCCCGGGCCCGGCTGCTGCAGGAGATGCTCCTGTACTGAAGGACCATTTCATTGCCCACCTCTAAAATGGTGCAGGAAGTGATTTTAGGACCAAAACCCATTTTTTTGCCCCCCAAAACACCTTGCTGGGCTGTGGGGATGTATCACCCCTGCAGTAGGATACAGCAAAGAGCTGTGTTGTAAAATCCTGGGATTTTCTCTGGAGAAGAAGGGCAGAGGCAGGAGGGAGAGACTGGAAATAGCAAATAAGGTTAATGATAACCTGGGGGCAGGCGACACTGTGGTGGCTGGGTCTCGGTGGTGGCTGGGAATGCAGGTCCTGATCCACAGGGAGGGATGGAGAGGGGGGTGCCAGGGGGATCATCAGCAAGGGGAACCCCTCTTCCAGCCCCCAACAGCTGCCTGTGCCCTTCAGGTCCCTCCACCCATCTCACAGGCAGATTTTGTCACTGAGGAGGTTCTGTCACCAGCCTGGGCTGGTGAATTTTGGAATTCCCCAGAATTTGGAGTGAATTTTGGGGCAGCACATGAGTGCTGGGGGCTGCTCCCCCTTTGATTTTTAGAAATCAGAGCTGGGAAAAGCCAGCTCAGAGGAGCGGGAGGGGTGTGGAAGGAGCAGTTCTGTGATTCTGAGATTCACTTCTTGCCTCGACCAGGAAAGACTGATTTATTTATTGTTTCCTGCTGCACGTATTTACTGAGAGGGCAGCTCAGCTCCCTCCTGCTCGGGGCAGCCAGGAGTGAAGTGGCACAGGGAGACCTGTTAGTTTAAATAAAAATAATTAAAATCAGCCAGGTGCAAGTGAGATGGAGCTTTTGGAGAGGGTTGAGGAGGAGGAATCTGTTCTCCAGGAGCCCAGAGCCCCCATGTGTCACTGCTGCAGAGCCAGGCTTTGCTTCCACAGGAAACGTTTGGGTTATCCCTAAACTTTTGGGTGGATATCGGGCATTTTGGCTCCCTGGGCAAAGCCCTGGAATGGGGACAGGGTGGCAGCAATGGGGCAGAGCCCACTGTGGCCATCACTGGTCCCCGGGCCCTCATTTCCCCCTCTGCAATGAGATCATGGCTGGTGAAAATGCCTTTTTTCTGCCTTTTTATTGCTGAAAGGAATAAATATTTTGGGGTTTTTTTGCAGTTTCCACACACGCCATGTTAGCAAGGGCAGAGTTGGAGAAGGGCATCCCCCAGTTTTCTGCTTCCCTTTTCTTTTATTCTTTATTTTTTCCTGTTCTACCCCAAAAAAGGGATGGCAGGGGATTAAAAAGAGCTGGAGTAGAGGGGGATAATTCCCTTCACAACTTCTGGTGTCAAAAGCCAGGCTTCTTCTTAAAGAGGGGGATACACAGGAAAAAATAACCTATTTCCTCTCCTTGAAAACCACTTTTCTGGGTTTTTTCCCTCAATTCCTGTAGCCTCCCCCCCCCGGGATGGGACAGGAATGCTGGGGACCAAAGTGGGGAACCCACGGGGAGACCCCAGCAGGACCCAGGGAGTGGGTGGAGGGTGCAGAGCAAACATCATTAGAGGAGAGAGATGAGAAGCAAACAGAGCAGCTGGGCCTGGCTCTGAACAAACACTGGCTGGAAACACAAAAGCCACCCCGGGCTGAGAGGGGGGACACGTCCCCTACGCCATCAGGGGGTCCCAAATCGGGGGGCTGGCCTGGGACCTCCACACCCAGCACAGGGAAGGGGCATCCCAGGCTCCAGGGATGCAGGATCGCATCCTGCCCTCTGCCAGGATTTCTTTTGTCCCCACCTGTGCTTTTCCAGGCCCATCCCTGCCGGTGCCTCAGAGCAGGGGGGTGTCACCGGGCGGGGGGGAAGAGGGGGCATGGACGCTGTGGGCAGGGAAGGTTCCGGCTTTGCCACACTCGTGGCTGCAGCCAGGGCTTTGTTTGGACAAAAGGAAGGAGGGAGTGTGGGCAGGAGCCGGCCTGGCGAGGGAGGGACGTGCTGGGTGTGCTCACAGGGGACAGGGGGTCAAGGGCAGTGGCAGCACCCAGCCCTGGGGTGAGGGCAGAGTGGGGGACGAGGCCATGTCATGCTCCCTGGGAACCTCTTGGAATGCCAGGTCCCTGGAATTCTGTGAGGTGCAGCGTGACCCCGCTCCCTGGGTTTGGGCCCAAGGGGTGCCACGGGCCCTGTGCCAGGGCATGGCCCAAATGGAGCGTGTCCCTTTGGGTGACAGTGGCAGTGGCACCAGGCTGGGACCCAGGGCCTGGCTTCAACCACACCAAGTGTCCCCTGAGGAGCTGGGGCAGCTGAATGGGGGTCCTGCTGTGACCCAGGGGTTCCCCCCAAAAAATCCCATCAAGCAGCGCCGACCGGGCCCAAATCTCCCTCCCCAGGGACCCTGGGAGCTGCTTACAGAGTGTCCCCTTAGGGCTGGCTCTGCCAAAGGGTGACGGGAGCCTGTCCCCGCTGCTTGGCACCCTGGCACCCTGGCACCATGGCATGGCTGGAGGAGAGACGGATGGATGGATGGATGGAGGGATGGATGGATGGATGGATGGATGGATGGATGGATGGATGGATGGATGGATGGATGGATGGATGGATGGATGGATGGATGGATGGATGGAGGGATGGATGGATGGATGGAGGAATGGATGGATGGATGGATGGATGGATGGAGGGATGGATGGATGGATGGATGGATGGATGGATGGATGGATGGATGGATGGATGGAGGGATGGATGGATGGATGGATGGATGGATGGAGGGATGGATGGATGGATGGAGGGATGGAGGATGGAGGGATGGATGGATGGATGGATGGAGGGATGACGAGGGAAGAGCCCAGCTTTGTTTGTTTTTCCCCTCAGATCCCAAGCCCGAGGGGCGATGCTGGTGCCATTTGCTGAGCTTCTGGCCACTCTGGCACTTGGTGGCGGGGGGGGGGGGCTCAGTCCTTGTGTCTCCTTTTGCCCTGTTGTGCTGGCCAGGCTCCTTTGTTTATACAGCCCCCGTTCGACCTTTTAAATTGCTGTTAATGTTTTAGCGTAACGAATTAGTCTCTCATCACGAATCAGGACTCGAAATAAAAAAAAAAGGAGAGAAAAAAAAAACCCTCCGAGGCCAACTTCCTGAAATTGGGGTCATTCTCATTTGCAAGGCAGAGAATCTGAGAACCTTAATGCAAGGAAATTTATTCAAAGGCAGAGCCCCGGCGTGATTAGGCCCTTTGTAATTATAGCTCGGAGAGATTCCACTCCAGCCTCCTGCCTCCCTCATGGATTAGCAAGTGAGTCGGAAAAATACACAGGATTTAATTAGAGGCAAATTAAAATTGGTAATGAAATAGGGGCAGTAGCAAATGGCAGGGAGTTGGAAGGGGAAAAGGGAGCTGGTATCTCTCGGGGCTGCGCTGGCTGCCTACGTGTGCGTCTCTTTATTTTACATTTAGAAATGTAAAGATGGTCGATGTAAAGAAAGGGAGGGAAAGGACCAAAAC
>NW_008236763.1:1574175-1577705 GCF_000691975.1 Corvus brachyrhynchos
GAGCTGGTGTCCCTTGTCCCACCCTGTCCCCACCTTCCTCAGCGTCAGGCCCAGGTCCTCCAAGCGGGGTCGTGTCCCACGTGCAATTTGGGGTGGTGACCGCTCAACGCCCTCAGTGCCAACGGGGGGAGGGAGCGCTCGGGTGGCTTTGGGGAGCATTTGGGTGGCAGGACACCCCCACAGGAGCTGTGGGGCTGGGCAGGGAGGAGGATGGCGAGGAGGTGGAGGGTCTGGACAGCGGGATAGGGTTCTTGGCACTGAGCCCATGCCCTGTGCGCCCGCAGAACGCCGTCCGCCACAACCTGAGCCTGCACAAGTGCTTCGTGCGCGTGGAGAACGTCAAGGGAGCCGTGTGGACCGTGGATGAGCACGAGTACCAAAAGCGAAGGCCACCAAAGATGACAGGGTGGGTGCTCCTTCCCCGTGGGACACAGCCCAGGAGCTGCCACCGCCGCGGTCCCCGGGCCGGGAGTGCTCAGCCCTGCATCCCTCTGCTCTCTCTCTTCCTGCAGGAGTCCGACCTTAGTCAAAAATATGATTTCAGGACTCGGTTACGGAGCACTTAATGCAAGTTACCAGGTAAGGACCAGCCCTGTCCCTGACAGGGACATGGGGACGCTAAACCCTCCACAGTGCCCTTCTCTGCTGCAGTCTTAGATTTCATCAGGAGCTGTAGTGAGGGTTGAGGGGGATGGGTTCAAGCTGAAAGAGGGGAAATTGAGGTTTGGTACATGGAAGAGATCATTGCCTGTGAGGGTGGGGAGGCCCTGGCACAGATTTCCCAGAGCAGCTGTGGTTGCTCCATCCCTGCGAGTGTCCAAGGCCAAGCTGGACAGGGCTTGGAGCCACCTGAGATAGTGGAAGGTGTCCCTGGCATGGCAGGAGGGTGGGATGAGATGATGAAATGATCTTTAAGAACCTTCCAACCCAAATTCCGTGACCTTCCGTGCTCCCTGCTGCAGGCTGCGCTGGCGGAGAGCAGCTTCCCCCTGCTCAACAGCCCCACCATGATCAACACCAGCTCGGCCAGTGCCATGCTGCACGTGGGCCACGACGACGTCAGCAGCACCGTGGAGCAGGTCAACAGCAACGGCAGCAACAGCCCCCGCCTGTCCCCACAGCAGTACAGGTCAGCCTGGCCTGGGGCAGGGCGAGGGGCAGAGCTGGCAGGGGGCACAGGGGTGCTGGAGGGGTTGGTGTGGAGCAGCACATTGGGCACTGGGAGCTCCTTGTGGGCTCCTGTGCCCAGGGTGAGGCGGGTTTTGGCTCTCATTCCCAGAGTGAGGGGAGGTTCTGGACCAAGAATTTCAGGGAGTGTTGGGTGGTGGGATCAGCTTCCTGAGGCTGAAGGCTCTCCCTCCCCACAGCCACCGGGAGCTGCTTGTGGGCTCTCATCCCCAGGGTGAGAGGGGTTTTGGCTCCTGTCCCCAGGACAAGGGGGGTTCTGGACCAAGAATTTCAGGGAGTTTGGGGTGGTGGGACCCACTCCCCGAGGCTGAAGGCTCTCCCTCCCCACAGCCACCCCGTGCACGTGAAGGAGGAGCCAGCCGAGGCGGAGGATGACAGCAGGCCCGTGTCGCTGATGGCCACCACCAACCAGAATGTGACGATCCCCGACGACAGGGACCTGGAGGAGGAGCTGCCGGTGGAAGACTTGTCCTAAGGACTCCTTCCTCCTCCCCCACCGAGGGGCAAACCCTTCCCACCCTCCCGGATGGAGACCAAGTGACGCTCCCACCTCCCCAAGGTGACCTTGGCGTTACCCTGTTCTTTCAAGGCACTTCCACAAAGCAAAAGGGTTTCCTTGGGACAACAACGACGACGACAACGACACCGACCTGTTGCTGCTGGCGTGTCCCTCACGCTGCCACTGCCCGGGGACGGAGCGGCCCCGCCACGACACGAGAAGCAAAACCCCACGAGCTGGACTTTTCCTCCCCTCCTGCCCTGGTTAGTGACTGGTGAACGAGGATGGTAGGTTGTTCCTGTCCGAAATGGTCCCTCCTTCCTTCCCGCAGGGAAGGCACCTCCGTCCCCTCTTCCCCCACGGTGCCCGAGCCCCGGGGAGCGCTGGCAGGACCCCGCTGTCACCTCTGCGTGCCCCGGTGGGTTTTGCACTAAGGAGGGATCGTGGACCCTGCCCACGTGCTGCCTCCACCCAGCTTTGGGGGAAGAAACAGCAGAAATGGGGCTGAATCCTCTGCTGGATGTCAGGCTTGTCACAGAGCTGGGGAAGGACACGAAGCAGCGCGGCGGTGGGACGGTGTCCCCTTGTCACCTCTGGCAAGCAGAGCGGCCTCCCAGCTTGCCCAGCCTCCCTGACCCCAGCTGGTGAGGGGCTGCTGGCCCCAGCAATGCTGACCATCCATCCCCAGAGTGCTGACCATCCATCCCCAGCAGCGCTGGCAGTGAGGACGCAGCTCCCTCCTTCCTGCTGGACGTCGGCCGCAGAGGTGCCACCTCCCAGCCAGCCGGGATGGCCACTGGTCCCATTTCACTTCAGGAAAAGGCTCCCTGTGCCTCCCATTCCACCCCAAAAGCCGGGGCAGGGTCTTGGTGGGGCAGAGGGGCAACATTCCCACGGCCAAGCACCTGCAGGGGACCTGGGGGTCATCAAAGCTGGCCCTGGAGGGTCCCCATGGTGGCCAAACCTGGCCGTGAAAAAGAGCCTGCTGCTGCTGCTGCTGCTGCTGCTGGTGGGGGAGGAATTCTGCTTTTCATCTTTTCTTTTCCTCATCCTTTTGTTTGCGTCCAGATGGGAAGATACCAAAAGATTTCTAGAGACAGAAGGGCCGTAGTTCAGGTGAACAGATGGTATTCATGCCAAAAAAAAAAGAGAAAAAAAATATTAATAATAACAACGAGAACAACACAACCAAACACCCCTCTTCTCCCTGCTCTTTCTTTCTGGGGTGGTGATGTGGGTACCCAGTGCCAGGCTCCTCCTGGGAGGCAGGGTGGCATTGCCAGTGTCCCATGGTGGCTTTGGGGAATATCACCTTCCCTCTGGAGCATCACCTTCCCTGGGAATTGTCCCCTTCGCCAGGAATCATCCCCTTCCCTGGCACAGCCGGGCTGGCACTGGCTGTCCTGGCACCCAATGGGGTCATGAGGGACCTGGAGCTGCTCTGGTTTTTAAGGCCAGCTCTGGGCTCTCCAAAGTGACCCCGAGGGCTCCTCTGTCCCTCTCTGTCCCCATCATCCCTGGTGAGACATTCCCGGGGGGTTGTGTCACCGCTGGCACCACGGGAGCCGCGTTTTGGGCTGAAAATGCCACACACAGCGGTGGGACAGGGGAAGGTGTTTTTCTGTCCCCATGTGTCACCTCTGTGACCTCCCCGAGGGGCTCCTGGTGCTGTGGGGTGAGCGTGGACTCTCCTCATCCTTTCCCTGTCTGGTGCATCCTCGGTGCCCAGGTGGCTGCAGGGACTGGGGGGGGACCGTATGCCACCCCTGTGCCACCCCTGTGCCACCCCTGTGCCACCCCTGTGTCACCGCGGAACCATCGAGGGGCTCACGCGCGCGTCTGG
>NW_008236763.1:1577881-1580329 GCF_000691975.1 Corvus brachyrhynchos
CGTCCCAATCCCCCCCGTCCTGCCAAGGAGCTGGGAGGCGCCGTGGCTTTTCCTCATCTACCTTATTTTTTCCTTTTTCTTTATTTTTCCCTTTTTTCTTTTTTTTTTTCTTTTTTCTTTCCCCCTTTTTCCCCTTTTTTCCCCTCTTTCCTTTTTTCTTTTTTCTTTTTATCTTTTTCTTTTTTCCTTTTTCCTTTTTCCTTTTTCTTTTTTCTTTTTTCCTTTTTCTTTTTCCCTTTTTCTTTTTTCTTTTTTCTTTTTCCCTTTTTCTTTTTTCCTTTTTTTCTTTTTTCTTTTTTCTTTTTTCCTTTTTTTCTTTTTTCTTTTTTCTTTTTTCCTTTTTCTTTTTTTCCTTTTTTCTTTTCTTTTTTCTTCTTTTTTCTTTTTTCCCCTATTTTTACTTCTTCCCTTTTCCCTCTTTTTCCTATTTTTCCCCAATTTTTCCCTTTCCCCCCCCCTTCTCCCCTTTTCCCTTTTTCTTTATTCCCCTTCCCCCCTCTTTCCTTTTTTCTTTTTTTTTTTTTTTATTTTTCCTGGCTTTTTTTTTTCTTTCCCCCAATTTTTTCCATTTTCCCCCCTTCTTTCCTTTTTTTCACCACTCTTTAATTTAAATCATTTTTGGAACAAGTTTACAGCTGCCATGGGGGCGTTGCTGGGAGTGGCATCACCTCTTGCTGCTTTATTCCCAGGAAGGAGCGGGAAGGGATGCACGGGCTGGACTTTGGGATGCTCGGCCACCCCTCACCCTCCACAGGGAATCTCTGCCTCCATCCAGGCCTTTGGGATTTTGGGAATTTTTGTCCCTCTTTGCCAGCCCCTCACTGATTTTTGGGAGGGGGGGTTCAGTAGCTGCTCCCCCTTTTTCCCCTTCCTTGTTCTTTCCCCTCACCTTCCTCTTCCTCTTCCCTTTTTTTTCCCACTTCCTTGGGGTGGGAGGATTTTTTTGAAGCTTTCCCAGAGGTACAAACACCCCCAAAATGCATCCCAGTGCCTCCAGATCCTCATGGATTCAGCCAAAATCCCCCTGCACCACCATCACCCCCAAACCCTCGAGGACCACCCGGCTCCTTCCCTTCCGCTCCGAGAATTCCCGATGGTCCTTGGCCACCATCCCGGCTCCCAGAGCACTCTCTATATATTATATATATAAAAAATAAATATATAAATATAAAGGAGGGAGGGTTTTCCCTTAAAACACAATGCACAGGATTGGAAAAGTCTTTGGAAAAGCCCAATGGCTCCAGGTGATGCCTTTCCCTCCCTTCCCCCGGGAATTCCACGATTCCAAAGGGGAATGTGCCCGGTTTGATACTCAGGGGTAAATTTAATTCCTTCTCTTACCCCCACCCAGCCCGGCCACCTCTGCAGGGTCCCAGCTGAGCCCAGGTACCGCGTGTCCCCCCCTGCCCCCACCCCTCCCACCCCTCCGCTTCATTTTGGCTTGGAATTTTCCGGAATTCTGCGAGTTTTACCTCAAACGCTGCGGGAGGGAGGGCCAAGGACCAAACACGTGGCAGAATTGTGTGTCTGTATATATTGAGATATGGATATTCTGGCTTTCAACCCACCGACACCAACTGTTGTTTTTTGGGGGGTGGGGGGGGGTTTATTCTGTATTTTTGTGGTTCATTTCCTGTTTCTCTCCACCCCTGGGGCACTCCTGCGAGGGGGGAGAGCTGTGGGCACCTAAAGGCGTTTCTCTGGTATCTCCCACTGAAGGAATTCCTCATTTTTCCATGTTTTTTTGGGTTTTTTGGGTTTTTTTAATTCCTCAATGATTTCTTTTCCCCAAACAGGGGGAGAGGGTCAGAACCCAGTGCTGGCAGAGAGGGGCTGCCGCAGAGGGGACGGGAGAGCAGCAGCTGAACCTGCATCAAACCAAAGGGTTTCTTTGCTTTGTTTACACCCCTGGCCAACCTCACGCCCCGCAGGATCTCCCTGGCTCTAGGTTTTTGTCCTGGAAGCGTTGGGAAAAGTCGGGACAGGCCAGAGCCGGGGGCTGGCAGGGATGGAGCCGCGACAAATCGGGGAACATCCCCCGCCGGGAAGCGCCAGCTCTGCCACGAGCTTTTCCCGGTTTTGCCGTGGTTTATCCCCATCCTCCGTGGCGCTGGGTGGGAAGGGGATGCTGGGGGGGTGGGGTGAGCTCCGAGAGGGGGCGGAGGGGAGGGCGGATGTGTAAAAAGTGACCCCTTCCCTCCCCCCCTGCCTCCCCGGCTGCCTCCCCGGCTCGTCGTGCTGTATAAAGGAAATCGCCTGGCTGTGTATTTGTACTCCGAGCTCCGTGTGTCTGCGTGGGCAGACGGTAAACCCTTGTACAGTAGGTCTAGCTGCATGTACTCTGTATGGACAATGGCATTATAAAATGCAATAAAAGAAATTACCTATCGTGCTGCCGGCCTGGCTGCTTGCTTAAGGTTCTTGTGGGGGAGGGGGGGGGAATAATTA
>NW_008236763.1:1580524-1584548 GCF_000691975.1 Corvus brachyrhynchos
TGGGTTCCCAAATCTCCCCCCACCCAGCTCTGGGGGTTTGGGTTCCCAAATCTCCCCCCACCCAGCTCTGAGGGGTTTGGGTTCCCAAATCTCTCCCCACCCGGCTCTGGGGGGTTGGGTTCCCAAATCTCCCCCCACCTGGCTCCTTCCAGCCCTAAAATGTTTACTGGGAGGACTGGTGGGAATTCCTGTTTCTCTGGTGGACTCCTGCAGCTGGGATGGGATGGGATGGGATGGGATGGGATGGGATGGGATGGCACAGCTCAATCTGAGTGTGCCCTCAGGGCTGCCTTTATTGGGAAGCTGAAGTCCTGAATTCTCTGCATCCATCCCAGGCATTTCCCTGAGGGAAGCCCACAGGAAAGATGGAGAGAGACTTTTCACCAGGGCGGGATGGGATGGGATGGGATGGGATGGGATGGGATGGGATGGGATGGGATGGGATGGGGGTGGGATGGGGCAACAGCAGCCCCTGGAAAAGCACAGCAGCAGCTCAGACAGGAGGGCCTCTCCCCTCCCTCACCCAACAGCTCCTGTTTGATCCTCTGGAGATGGAATTCATTCTCCTACCGGCCGGAGCGAAGGTGAGCTGCCAGAGATCCTGCAGAAGGAAATCCTGCCCGTACAAATGAAAAATCACCAATATTAGTACTTATTAATTAACATGTTTAACACATCCATGCCCACGTCCTTCAGAGGCCCCTTAACCCAGCAGCAGCAGCAGAATTCCAAGGATCGTTCGGAATCACTCGCTGCTCATTGGGGCTCCCAAGGCAGGGCCAGGTTTGCAGCCTCTGCTCCTTAAAAACAACAAAAAACAAGGGCGGTTTTGGCATTTCCCTCGGGGAATTGACTTCCCAAGGTATCCAGGCTTTGCCATCAGGGACTTTGGGTCGTTGCCTTGTCCTTTTCCTGAATATCCTCACTCCAAGCCCTGGCCGGAGCTGCAGCAACAAAGGAGGGACAGGGATGAGATTCCAGATCCCAGCCCCCCGAAACGGCTGCTCCTGCCGGCACAAACAGAGCCTCACATCCCCTCTCCCTCCACTGCTCCACCCCGGCCAAACTCCCTCCATCTTTTTTCCAGTGGCCCTTTTTCCAGAGCTCTGAGCCGTGGTGGCTCCCTGGGGTGCACTGGAGGTGCCTCTGCAGCCCCTCAACGCCCACCTGGGGGGCTGAGCTCACACTCGTGGGTGCCCCAGCGTGGGGGACCAGCTCCCCATCCCCTCCCAGTGTCCCAGTTCCCTCCCAGTGTCCCCATCCTCCCCCAGTGCTCTGTCCCATCCCAGTGTCCCCATCTCCTCCCAGTGTCCCCATCCTCCCCCGGTGTCCCCATCCCCTCCCAGTATCCCCATCCCTCCCAGTGTCCCCATCCTCCCCCAGTGCTCTGTCCCCTCCCAGTGTCCCCATCCCCTCCCAGTGTCCCTGTCCCATCCCAGTGTCCCCATCCTCCCCCAGTGTCCCCATCCCTTCTCAGTGTCCCCATCCTCCCCCAGTGTCCCTGTCCCATCCCAGTATCCCCATCCCTTCTCAGTGTCCCCATCCTCCCCCAGTGTCCCCATCTCCTCCCAGTGTCCTCATCCCTTCCCAGTGTCCCCACCCCCTCCCAGTGTCCCCATCTCCTCCCAGTGTCCCCATCTCCTCCCAGTGTCCCCATCCCTTCCCAGTGTCCCCATCCCTTCCCAGTGTCCCCATCCCTTCCCAGTGTCCCCATCCTTCCGCAGCTCCCTGGGGAGGGTGTGGGGGTCGTGACCAGGAGCATCTCTGGCTCTGATGGATTTAACACTTGGAGCTTTTCACTTTTAAACCAGAAACTTCTTTTTCCCTGTTTTTTTCCCTTGTTTTTTTTCCTTGGCATGGACATGAAAGCTCTCCCAGTCTGATTGCTAAACCAGTCCGTGGATCTGAGGGGACACTGGGACCAATCACCCCCTCCCAGTGCAGAACAAATCCCTGCACCCAATAAATGCTGGCAGGAGGCACCGACCCCTCTCCTCCTCTTCCCTCCTGCTGCTCCAGAGCTGCTCCCACATGGATCCCTCCCTTCCCTCCAGCTGGGCCGATGCTTTGCCCCAAATCCAAGGAATTTTTGCTCACCTCGATGCTTTGCCCCAAATCCATGGAATTTTTGTTCACCCTGGTGCTTTATCCCAAACCCATGGGATTTTCGCACACCCCTGAAGCACAACTGGGGGAAGTCACTGCCTTGGATAACCCAGAGCCAGCACAGCTTCCAAATAGCTCCAAAGAGCCAAAAAAAAAGGAGGGACAGCTTTGGGTTGTTTGGGTTTGGGGTTTTTTAAATGAGAATTGAGAAATTGGAATATCGAGGTCAGGAAGGGAAGTGGCCAAAGGGTTCTTGCTCTGAGATCTGGGCCCTCCCTGAGTCTCTGGTGTCTTGGGGGGATCCCTGGGGCTGCATCCCCTGGGTCAGGGCTGGGAAGGGCCCCCAAACCCCTTTGGCCACTCCTTCCTGGGCCGCCAGCGGGGTTGCTGTGAGCCCCCTGCTCTGGGGGCTCAAAAAATGGGGGGGAAGAAGAATTGTGGCTTTAATAAGTGGGAAGGAAAGGACCAGGAATGGTGGGACCAGCCCTGGATGGGTGGGAGCTCCCATTTCTGCCACCCCAACCTCTCCAAAAGCTCATCCTCGTCTGTGCAGAAACCTGGGACATCAACCTGGGACAGGAGGGAGGACAAAGGGGACTTTGTTGCTGAGTGTGGGGCAGGATCCGGCTGCCCGTGGTGCTCCGGGGTGTTGAGAGTCCTGGAGCAGCTCCGACCAGGGGAGCTTTGCTGACCCTGCCCAGGAGAACCCCAAAGCAGCTGAGGGGGCACCTCTCCATCGCTGGCTGCGCCTCAAGGTGCTTTGTCCAGCTCCAGCCCCTGCGAAGGATGCGCAGTCCCTGCCCCGTGACCCCCCAGCAGCTCCGAACCCCCCAGCTGCGGTGCCCAGCGTAGGTGGCAGTGGTGGGGCTGCCCCGATGCCCCTGTGCCTCTGCCCCCAAACCAACCCACAGCCCCCCAGGACAGAGCACAGGGCAGAGGGAACGGGGGAAATCTTGGGGAAGTCTTTAATTTTTCCAGCTTCCCAAGATGAATGTTCACGGGGGCCCCCCCCTTTTTTTTTTGTATTAAATGTTCATTTCCTTCTTTTTATTTTACTTTTTGCTGGTTTTTTTTTTTATTATTATTTACAGAAATAGCTCGTGACTCATCAGAAATCTTTCAGCAGCACATGTAGAACAGTGGGGTCATTCACTGCAGCCCCGACGAGGCCGGCAGAGCCTCCTCCCCCCAACAGAAGGCTTTGAGGAGGTTATTTTGTTCCGAGACTTCGTGTGTGCACAGGGACAGGGGAATTCTGCTCCACGGATCAGGGGGTGATGGCTCAGACCCCAAAAAAACACGGCTGGGGCTGCACAGCCTCGCTCTGTGCCGGGCCCCGGCCCCATCCACGGCGGGTTAACCACGCTCTGTGGCTCCGGGGTTGTTTCGTTCCTTGTTTTCCAGGATCACACGCATTTTCTCTTATTTATTTATTTTATTTTCAAAGCCCTCGCCGAGGGACGGATGCCGGGAATGTTGCAAAACCCTCTTTGAACCGAAAAGTCGAGGTTTTAGTGCTAAATCCTCGCCGGAGACAGGAAGGTCAAGGAGGTTTAAATCTTCAACGCCTCCAGTCTGGGGGACGGGAGCTATGGGGGATCCACAAACCTGGGGGGTTGGGGTGTAGGTTTGGGGGTTTAGGGGTGTAGATCTGGGGGGTTTGGGGTGCAGATCCAGAGGTTTTTGAGGTGTAAATATTGGGGAGTTTGGGTGTAGATTTGGGGGTTTTGGGGTGTAAATCTGGGAGTTGTGGGGTGCAGAGCAGCAGGTTTTGGGGTGTAAATCTGGGGGTTTTGGGTGTAGATTTGGGGGGTTTGGGGTGTAAATCTGGGGGTTTTGGGGTGCAGATCCAGGGATTATAGGGTGCAGATCCAGGGGTTATGGGGTGTAGATTCAGAGCAGAGGGAGCCCAGCCCCT
>NW_008236763.1:1584919-1585933 GCF_000691975.1 Corvus brachyrhynchos
TGCTCCTTTCCATCGTCCTTTCTTTACAGAGGATGATATTTTGGGGGGAAAAGGATCCTTATTTTTATGGGCAACATGCGACCCCCTGGACACACCGAGGGTTTTCCTGCTCCATCCCTGGAGCTTTCCAGTGCCAGGACAGGGCCGGATTTCCCCCCAGACCACCCTGCCCAGGGCCCAGCAGCCCCCAGGGAGGGCGGGCAGTGGTTGCTGGTCCATCATGGTCAGGCAGCAGCAATGCCAAGCAGCAGCACGGGTTTGTTCCAGGGTGTCCCAGTGGGGTGGTCTGTGGCACAGGGATGGTCCCTGGCACAGGGATGGTCCCTGGCAATGGGATGGCCCATGGCACAGGGATGGCCCAGGGCACAGGGATGGCCCATGGCACAGGGATGGCCCCTGGCACAGAAACGGCCCAATTCGATAACTTTAACTGCTAAACTCTATCTTCTTACTGCTGTACTTCAGTACAAAAACATTTGTGTTTGATAACTGGTCTCATTGATTAGGATGGTCCCTGGCACAGGGATGGCCCGTGGCACAGGGATGGCCCATGGCACAGGGATGGTCCCTGGCACAGGGATGGCCCGTGGCACAGGGATGGCCCGTGGCAGTGGGACGGCCCATGGCACAGGGATGGCCCATGGCACAGGGATGGTCCCTGGCACAGGGATGGCCCATGGCACAGTTATGGCCAGTGGCACAGGTGTCACCACGGTCCCTGGGCTGTTGTGGGTAAAGCACTGCTGCTCTCTGGCCCCAAAATCCCTGTAAAAACACTTTCCTGCCTGGCAGAGCTCCCACGGTGCCAGGGGCTGCCATGTTCCCCCTCCAAGTTGGGTTGCACAGATCCCGGACCCCCAAAGCTGTGACTCAGCTTCCCGAATACTCCTCAGGTTTTTTCCGGGTTATCAGGCCGAGGAGTCAGTGCACAGGAAGAGGGATGCTCATCCCCACCCACCCCTGCCCAGAGCACCGGCACCCGCACTCCCGGCTCCCTTCTCCCCCCACCAGCAG
>NW_008236763.1:1586312-1586526 GCF_000691975.1 Corvus brachyrhynchos
CGGTGGGGAGGCTTTCCCAAGGATTTCCACCGCGGTGCCGATGCTTTACCGTGACAGCTCTGCCTTCAGGATGGAGCTTCCAGAAAAATCCCGAGCAGTCAGATCCCTCCAGTCCCGCTTCGTGCCCCAGGATGCCTCATTCCCACTTCCCGACCCATTTCCTTTCCATGGGGCGTCTCAGCACCTTCCCCTTGTCCCTCGCCCCGCTGAGCTG
>NW_008236763.1:1586808-1587424 GCF_000691975.1 Corvus brachyrhynchos
GGCTGGGCGGGCTCCAGCCTCGTGCTCCGGCCTCTCCCTGCGGTGCTTTGCAGAGCTGGGCTCTTAAACACAGGAAAACACAGGAAAACGCAGCAGTGGGATTAAAAACAACTCTGCGAAACATCCCACCGGGTCCTCGTGACGCTCAGCACGGGGACGAATCCTCGTGGGGCCCTGCGAGGACGCGGCGCTGGAGCAAACCGGGACCTCTGGGTTGGCGCACTCGGGATGTGCTGCTGCTGCTTGAACCTGGATTTCACAGAGCTCTCAGGGCTGCTGGTGGCGGTGACGCCGTCACCTCTGATTCCAGCAGCTCCGGGCATCGCCCCAGGGAGCCGAACCCCATTTTCCAGTTGGGGAAACTGAGGCGGGGAGGGGTGGGGAAGGCGGAGGCGTTCCCTGGACACGCCAGGGAGTCGGGGACTAAAGTTTTGCTTTCCTGCCTGGGAAAGAGGACAGACTGCAGCACCCACCCGAGGGGCACAAACACCCACCCAAGGGGCTCAAACACCACCCGAGGGGTCCAATCATCACCCGAGGGGCTCAAACACCACCCGAGGGGCACAAACACCCACCGAGGGGCTCAAACACCCACCCGAGGGGCCCGCGAACAGCT
>NW_008236763.1:1588318-1588641 GCF_000691975.1 Corvus brachyrhynchos
CGGGGAGGGCTGTGGGATCACGGGTGGGGTGTGTGCGCGAGTGGGGGGTGTGTGCAGGGGGTGTGTAAATAAATGTCTGTGCGTGTGTGCAGGGCTGGGGGGCCGCGGCTGGGGGGTGCATTTATGGGGGATTGGTTCAAAGTTTGGGGGGGGTGGGGTGCCCCATGTGGGAATGCACTGCCGGACACGCTGAGTGTGCACAGGAAGGGGAAGGAGGAGAGTGAGTGTGAGTGTGTGAGTGTGAGTGCCCAGCTGGGGGGCTGTGGGTGGGTAGCAGGGGGGTGTGTGGCTGGGGAGGGGGTGCAAGCAGGTTTGGGGTGGGG
>NW_008236763.1:1589068-1591416 GCF_000691975.1 Corvus brachyrhynchos
GATGGAAAAGTTGGGGAATCCTCATTTTTTCCACGGGGCAGAGCTGAGCCCCTCGCAGCCCCTCCGGTGGCTCTGCCTGGGTCGGTGGCCCCTGGTGCTGTCCCTGCCGAGCTTCACGTGCAGAAACTGCATTAAAAATCCCACGGAGAGATTAAAAACCAGCAGAGCAGGAGGCTGGAGGAACACACCGCCGTGTGTCTGTCAGACCAGACACAAAAGGGGCCAAATCCACCCCAAAAGCTCCGAAAGCGGCTGCCGGGCTGAGCGGAGCCGCGGGAGCTCCGGGATCCGGCACAGCTGGACCGGCCCCGTGTTGGCTTTGGCCCGGAGCACGGCCGGGCCCGGGCTTTGGAGAATACATCCTCTTGTTCTCTTCCCCCTGCTCTTCCAGCTGGATGCCGCCGGCTCCGCTTCCCGGCTGAGCTCTGCTCCGAGCTCAGCCACGTCCCGGGGCCCAGGCAGCTGCGGGGGGCTGATTTCCCTGGATTTCCTTCCCTTTCCAGGTGGGAAATGGTGAGCACGGTGCAAAGAGCTTTTGCACGGGGCTTGTCCCCAGCCTGGCTCGGAGGAGGGCTGTGCACGGCTCCTGCACCAGCGGCTGGGGGGGATTTTAAAAAGTAACTTAAAAAGCTGTTCAGTATTTTGGGGAAAATGGCCTTGGAGCTTTTCCACCTTCCCTGTGGCCGCACAGGAGCTGTGGGTGGGTAGAGAGTGGTTCAGCTCCCAGTTGTGCTGGTGGCCTGAGTGGGAGCACTGGGGCCTGGCTGAGGTGCTTGGGGACATCTGTGAGTGCCCAATTTGGTGTGTCCCTGTTGGAGGGGCATCCGTGAGTGCCCAGTTCAGTGCTCCCATCTTGGACTGGCATCCATGAGTGCCCAGTTCAGTGTTCCCATCTTGGAGTGGCATCCATGAGTGCCCAGTTTGGTGTTCCCATCTTGGAGGAGCACCCATCAGTGCCCAGTTCAGTGTTCCCATCTTGGAGTGGCATCCGTGAGTGCCCAGTTCGGTGTTCCCATCTTGGAGTGGCATCCGTGAGTGCCCAGTTCGGTGTTCCCATCTTGGAGTGGCATCCATGAGTGCCCAGTTTGGTGTTCCCATCTTGGAGGGGCACCCATCAGTGCCCAGTTCGGTGCTCCCATCTTGAGGGAGTCTCACCTCCATCCCAAACCATCCCAAATCCCCCCTCCTCTTCCTCAGCTCCTCTGGAGTGGTCCCCAAGGTGTGACCCCGAGCAGAGCTGGACCAAATTTGCCTCCTTCACACTCCTCCTTTGCAGTGTGGGGAGCATAACGGGGTCTCCTTAATTCCCACCTGCCCAGGCTCCAGAGGCCGAATTCCATCCCTGTCCCTCCTCAGGGAGCAGCTCTGTGCTGTCACATCCCAAACCCTCGCTCCCATCTCTCTTTCCTCCCTCTTCGTGGGATTTCGGTGAGGGATGAGCAGCCAGGCCCCTCCGTGTTTGTCCCTGTGACATTCGGCTGCCGAGCCCTGGTGGCTTGGGCAGGGGCCAGCGGCTCTGTCACGCACCGCCGGGCCTGGGAATTTTCTCTCCATTCCCTTTCCCAAGTTTTACAAACCAGAGTGGCTCGTCTGGAGACACCCAGGCTGGGGAATAAACAGGGAAACCGAGGTGCCGGCGTGGTTTGGCCGAGCTCAGCGTGGGGTGGGCAGCTCAGGTGGGGTTTGCAGGGCTCGCTGCTGTTTCCCAGCTGGAGACGGAGCTTTTTCCCCGAGTTTGTTCCCTGGCACCTCTGGAGATGGGTCGGGTGCCATCACAGCCTCCTCCCACCCAGCAGGGACGGGGACATGGCAAACCAAGGCCCCGAAATAGCCACAGGTAGTTGGCAGAGAGAAGAGGCTGCTGTCTGCCTGGGTAGGGAGGGGAGGAGTGATTATTTTTCGGAGGAATTAGCAGAAAACAGGAGGAAAACAGAGTTTCACTGAGGGACAGCGGGAAGCAGGAGAGGCTCTTTCCTCCTCCTCCTCCTCCTCCATGTGAAGATGATGGAGACAAATCCACCTCCAGCAGCAAAAAAACCTCCTTGGCTTTGGCTCTGCTCATTCCCACCTCCCTTTTCCCTTCCCATTTGCTGTGTGGGGCCACCCCCGTGTCCCCCTCCGTGTCTCCAATCCCTGCCTGTGTCCCAGCTCAGCAGCTCAGAGTTTGGGATGCTCGTGCACATTTGTCCTTAATTCTTTCTGCCTGTTCCCAAGGATTTTGCCCCGAGGTGTGAGAGGAGGCGGAAAAAGCTGTTGCGTGCTCAGCCCCAAACACGCAGCCTCCAGATCCAAAATGCCACTGGAGGCCTGCACGGGGTGCCCCAAGCAGGGAATTCTCAGCAGGCATC
>NW_008236763.1:1591433-1597128 GCF_000691975.1 Corvus brachyrhynchos
GCAGTGTCACCCCGCTCAGGAACCCTTTACTGGCACTGTCCTGCTCTGGGATAAGGGTAGGAACAGAAAAAAACCCATCCAAAATCCAAATAAAAGGGTTTTTTCTTGGCTCAGCACTGATTTAAGAGCAGGATTGCAGAGTTGCACGCAGTCACGCTCAAAGCACAAAGAACCCCTCCCAAAAAAAAGCTCTGAAAGAAACAAAACCGTATTTTTTTTACCCCCACAGAAAGACATTTTGCACGGAAAGATCAATTTCTGTTTTTCTTTCCAAGTTTTTCCCTGTCAGCTCCTGAAAACGCTTTGCTCGTGTTTGTTCTTTGAACGACAGCAAAACTTGCAGAGGAAAAGAGAAGAAAAGCAAGCAAAAAAAAAAAGGCAAGAAAAGCAGATTTCTGGCTTTTTTCAGTGTTTCTGGGTTTGAGCAAAACAAAGCCAGGCCTTGGGGCTGCATCGCCCCTGCTCCCGCTCCAGCTCCTGATTGAATTTCCTTGGAAAGCGCCTGCCTGGGAGCTGCAGAAACCCAAGCTCTCCTCGGGGTATTTGCTGGAGTTCTGGTGATTTTCCCCAGAACTTTTCCATGCCTGGAGTTCCCCCTCCTGTGGGATCGGCACCCCCTGGGATGGCCCCAATATCCCTTCCTACATCCCAGTTTTTGGAATTTTCTTTGGGATCCGTGCGTGGGAGAAACCCCAACCTACAGAGAGTGCGAGCAGCAGCAGCACTGGGAAGTTTTGGGCTCCATCCCCACCGGATGTTCCTTTTGGGAAAATCCCATTTTTGTGCCTCGGTTTCCTCACCAACCAAGGCAGTTTTCCAGGAAAATCCCTGGAGCTCAGGGAAGGTGTGATGGGCCCGGGTTTAAATCAGTGCCAGGCTGATCCTGGGATGAAAGGGGCTGGAGAAATGCAAATGATTCTCCTGCTTAATAACAGTGCCCGGCAGCTCCTGCTGATCTGCTCCTCAATTAACTTTTTTTAAGGACTTAGGTTGGGAAGACACAAATTTTCCCTGGCAGGACCTGTGCTGGTTTAACCCCCAAGGTTACCCAATTACCGGCCTGGCTCGGGCTTTAATTACTCCCTCCATCATTTCCCCCAGCAGCTCCCTGCTCTGTAATTCCCAGAATCTCCTTGGATCTGATAGGCCTGGCCTTAGCAGCTTTCCAGGCCTCAGGGATAATTGCTTTTCCTTGAGGACACCCGGGATTTCCTCCTGTGTCCTTCCTCCAGGCTGGGCTCCCCTGATTTCCCAGATTTTCCATCCTTTGGGGAGTTATCCTGCCCCAGGTGCTCCTCAGACTCCAACTCAGTCCCAGCCTGGGTCTTTTCCCTGGTGTTTTCCCATCGTTTTTCCCCATTCCGTGTCCCCACAGTGTGTTTGGGGTGGTTTATGTTGGGTTTGGGATGAGGCCTGGCGCTGAGAGATGAAGGAAGAAACCCAGACCTTCCCAGGTTTGTGTGCTGGGAAGTTTTGTTGTCCCTGTTTTTCCAGTCCAGGCTTAAAGATCCCTCGTTCCCTTGCAGCTCCACACTGGGATGGTGCCTTAATATCTATAAAATGTAAATATATTTATGTTAAATCAGTTCTTGCTGCTTAAGGAATAATTCCTCCCAAACTGCTGCGGTGTCAGAGGTGTTTCTTGCAGGGAATTTATATTTTCTCTTCCCTGAAATCCCTTGTAGGAGCAAGTCTTCCATGAATTTGGTTTGGCAGGAGCCAGTTGGAGCCATGAGGACCTTGGAGGGATGGGATTTGTAGGGACACCGACCTGGAGTCGGGGTTTGGTCACCGAGGTCAAACTCCAAACAGGGATGGACTGGATGGACGCTGCTCCTGGCCTGTCTGGCCCCAAAATTCCTCCCTCCCTTCCCACCCAAAATCTATAAATAACAAATAACAACAACTCCCGGCCTGCTGAGCTATTTGGGGGTTTTGTGGGTTTTTTTTTGCTTTGTTTTGCTTTTTTTTTTTTTTTTTTTTGCATTTAAGAAGTATCTTCTCATAGAAACCTCTGGTGTTCTGGACTGGATTCCTCATTGTCCCAGAACTGTTTATCCAAAGCTTTGCCCAGGTGAGCAGAGAGACACTGGGCCAAAGGTTTGCTGGGTGGGAAGCAAAGCTGTGCTGGATCTGTCCTGGCCATGCTTTGGGCATCTCTCCTCCCCTTCCCACCCTCCTTTTCCTTTCCCTATCCCAGAATCTGAGGCGGCCTCGGTGCATTCATTTCAGACTGAGTGTAAAGAAGGAGATTGGGATTTTTCCCGGGATTTTGCTTCCCTCTGCTCCCTCCTGGGAAGGATTTGCTTCAGTGCCATCTCTTCTGCACTGGAAACCTGAAATGTCCCTGGAATGGGGCAGGCAGGCACCTGATCAGGCCAGGAAATCCAGGAGAGGTTTCAGACTCGTTTTATCTGCTTGAAAAAAGGATCAGAGAGCTCCCAACCCAAACAGCACCGAGCTGCTGGGTTGTTGTTCATGGCAACTGCATCCAGGATTTCCTGCTCCCTCATTCCCAAGGGATTAAAGGCAGGGAAAAGGGGGCTCTCCTGAGTGTCTCCACGCTGGCAGGAGTGGCATCCTGTGGTGTTGGGTTTGGATGCTCCCCAAAAGCTCAGATGTGGATCCAGATGTGCTGAGACCCCTTCTCCCTCCTTTTCGGTCAACACCAAACCCCAACCTGCCAAAGGGATGGGATTTGTCCCCACATTCCCATTCCCAGCCTCCCGAAGGGATGGGATTTGTTCCTACATTCCCAGTCCCAGCCTGCTGAAGGGATGGGATTTGTTCCCGCATTCCCATTCCCAGCCCCCCGAAGGGATGGGATTTGTTCCCACATTCCCAGTCCCAGCCTGCTGAAGGGATGGGATTTTTTCCCACATTCCTAGTCCCAGCCTGATGAAGGAATGGGATTTGTCCCCACATTCCAGTCCCAACCCGCCAAAGGGATGGGATTTGTTCCCATATTCCCAGTCCAGCCTCTCTTTAGCTCCATGTTGGAGAAGTTTTCCTTCCCGTGCTGTCCCTCCCTGGGACTGGGAATGGGGCCGTGTCCATCCATCTCCTGCCACCAGATTCCTTCCCTCAGAGCCAAAGGCATTCGGGAGGAAGAGGGACAGGGAAATGAGATCCCAGGAGCCGGGCGGATCCTCAGCCACATCCCAGGAATGCTGAGCAGGAGCCACGGGACACCCTGGGTGGGTTTGACTCCAAACCACAGCTCCAGCTTTGCGTCTTCCCACATCCTCTGGGGGTCTGGGCACCACAACCGGCTGGGAGAAGGGAATCCTCAGGTTTTTGGGAGCTGGGGGCTGCTGGGGCTCTGCTGCCTGTGGTGTGGCTCGTGGTTGTGCTGCTGGAGAAGCTCATCCCGGGATGCTGACGGGCTGCTCCTGCCTTTTGCTTGTCGGGCTCTTTGGGAATGCTTAGCTCAGCCCATCAGGAATTCCGGGTGCTTCCAACTCGGAGCACAGAGCACTTTTCCCCGTGAGCAGAACCAGCCCCAGGAGCTCTGGCAGACTCAGGGCCTTGCTGCATTCCCAGAGGGATGGGACACTGGACTTTGCAGGAATTTTACAGGATCCTTGGTTGCAGCCATGAAACCTTCCAGCTTCTTTGCACCTTTCCTCTCCCCTCTCCTATTTTCCCACCTCCTTGATGGACTTTGGAGCTCACTGATGTCTCGGGGCTTCCGTGACGGATGGATTTGGACTTTGGGACTGGGGAGAATAATCAGAAAACCGGATCCATGTGCGTGTCCTGGGCTTGGCAAAGGAAAGCAGCTCCACATCTATCACTTGCCCGATCTCTGGTACCTTAGGGCAGTGCTGGGATTTATTGAAGCTGAAATTATTATTTTTAAATGCCTCGTTACCTCTTTTCCCAAAAACCAGGGATCTGAGCTGCTCTCCCTGTGCCACGGCACCTCCACATCCCCCTTGTGCTGCTCCTGGGGGGGGCAGAGACTTGGACTCTCATCCCAGGCTCTGGGGAGGATTTGCCCTGGCCAGGAAGGGTCTGGGGGTGCAGGATCAGGGAAAAAGGGAGGGATGTCCCATCCCAAGGGCCGGCTCTCCTTAGCGTTTTTCCCGGGCTCGTGGTTGGTTTTAAACCTGATGGATTCAGGTCAAGCCTGGTCTCGTTCTGGGGGCAGCAGGGGAGGGAAGGAGCCAGTCCTGCCCTGCTGGCAGCAGGGAGAGGGGATCCAGAGGGGCCTCAGCTTGGCAGGGCACCCCTGGAGCAGGGGTTGGGGGGATTTAAAGGAGGAGAGGGAGCCAGGAGCTGTGGGATGAGCCTGTGCCAGTGCTGGAAGTGCCTGTTCACCTCTCCCTGTGCCAGCAGAGCTGATGCCTCTTGTTGGGGGGAATTTGGGAGCTGCTGCCCACCCAGAGCCTGAGCACTTCCCGGGGCATTCCCTCTGCACTTCCCTGTGGATCAGGGGTGGGAGCCTGCGGGGTCTGTGCTCAGCCCACACGTGTCCAGCTTCTCCCAGACCTTCCCTGGGGTCAGGCTGTGACCATGAGGGTGGACACGGCCCTTTTCCATCCCATTCCCGGGGGAAATGGTGCTCTTGGGGAGCAGCATCATCCGCACATTCCCTGCGGCCCTGCAGCAGCAGGGATGTGAGGCAGCGCAAGGCAGGGAAGGACCAGCTGACCCAAACTTCATTCCTGCCTATTTTTGTCCCTCTCCTGGCCAGCTTGTTCCCGGGGGAGTTAATTTAATTGCCACCTTCCTCCCTGCGTGGCTGTGGTTGTGTGCGAGCCCTTGTGCAGGGTAATTACAAGTGCGAAGCGGACACGGCAGGAACGAGCCTGGGCTCCTTCCCGGTTGGAGCAGCGCCCTGGATATCCCTGTGGATCCACCCAGCCAGGGCTGCTGCTGTCCCACGGAGCTCCAGGCCTCACCAGACTGCCCCTTGTCCCCAGGAGCAGGCACAGAGGAGGCAAGGGATGTGCTGGAGACACGGAGTGGTCGTGGCAGGGATCTGCTGGAGCTCTCCCTGTGCCAGCCCTTCTCCTGCTGCTGCACCTGATTTTCCAGCTCTTTTTCCCAATTGCTGACCCGCAGGGAAGGGGATCTGGCGGTGATGGGGCTGTTCTGGGGAGCCCTGGGAGTTTTTAAGCCCTGAACACACTTTGGGCACCTCACAGCCGAAACCAGAGCAGCTCCCGGGCTCTGCTGGTTCTCAGTGGCTCCAATGCCTTCCCAGGGACTCTGCAGGAGCTTCACCGTCTGTGCCCTGCCCGGGACACCTCTGGCTTCACTCAGAGCTCCTCAACCATTGGGATTTCATGTCTGGCTTTGGATCAGGGCTGACTCCAGGCTGGGACATGACAGAGGCTGTGGGTGCAGCAGCGTGTGGGTGTTACTCACCCCCACACCCGTGGGGAGATGACAGGCTGCTCTCCTCACCTCTCCATTTCGCTCTGGGCTTTCCAGAGGCTTGGGAATGGCTTTTCTCCCATCTGGGGCTCACGTGCTCATGCTCCATTGGGATTCAGAGCCAACGCTGCTGTAGCAAAATTCAGCTGGAGCTGCTGGATTTGCCTTGGTTGAACCCCAAAATCGCCTCACCTGCGAGAGCTGTGAGCAGAGCTCTGTGCTGGGATGAGTTTTCCTTCCCACAAAACCCCGTCTCAGGAGCGCCAGCACCCCAGGCTGGACCTGCACCCTGGGGAGGGCAGAGAGGGCG
>NW_008236763.1:1597145-1597485 GCF_000691975.1 Corvus brachyrhynchos
ACTGAGGCACGTGGATGATTTTGGAGCTGGGAGCAGAGCAGCTTCAGCCCGGCTGCAGCCCCTCTGCAGCATTTCCAGGCTCCAGCAGATCCCGGGGCGCAGCTGGAACCCCTCACTTCCCTCGTTATGCTCCTTTTAATTATCCATAATTGCCCTCCTTCCTCCTCGACTCTGGTGTGCGAGACCCTGGTTTTATCGAGGATAATGAAGTGTCCCAAGCCCCTTTCCCCCTTCCCTTCCCCTCCCTGCCGGCATTCAGGACCTCCTGTTACAGCCAGGGCAATTATGGCTCGCTGCTCTCCCCCCCTCTGCCCAGCCTATAATTTAGTTTTATATAAAG
>NW_008236763.1:1597505-1599110 GCF_000691975.1 Corvus brachyrhynchos
GTGGGGGAGATGGCGTTGCACCGAGCCTCCCCCCCCTCCCCCGACACGCCCTGGGCACCCCACATTCCCCGTGGGATGGAGCAGCCAGCTCCCAGCAGTGCCGAAGGTGGTCCTGCCTTCTCCCGGCTTTCTGCGAGGGGCGGTTTGGCACCGGGATTTCTCCCATGGGGAAGAACTCAGCTCCTTTCAGGTTTTTGCCGCCCCATCGAGGGGTCCTGCAGGGGTTACTCCTGCTCCGGAGTGCGGGAGGATGAGGGAAGGTGGCAGCCAGCTCCCGCAGGGAAGACAGTGGCCCTTTCATGGGAAGGGGGATGAAAAATCCAGCTTGAGCTGCGGAGTGTAACCAGATCCCTTGGCTCTTTTGGAGAAGGAATGTGAGAGCTTGGAAGGGTTTTTGGGATGGTGCTGCCGAGCCGCTGGCGCTGCAGCGGGGTGAGCAGCTGCGGGGTGATGCAGCCGCGGTGCCCGTCCCGAGCAGCCCCAAATCCCGCGTGGTGCTCCAGCTCTTCCCCCTTCCTGTATGCGGCAGGGATGTGGCTTGGGAATCAGAGCCCAGACGCCCTGACCGGTGCCATGGGCAGTGTCTGGGGCCGGGCTGGGGGTTTGGGTGGCCCCGGGGTCTCGGCTCTAACCCCGTTTCTCTTGCAGAGGTGGCCGAGCCCTCGCGCCCTCCCCCGAGGCCGATCCCAGCGGTGCCACCGGCGGAGCCCCGGCCTCCCGCCCGCCCCGCGGTGCCGAAGAAGGAGAAACCCCCGGAAGATGACAAGTCCCCAAAAGTGCTGACGAAAAGCCCCCGGGCCGAGCTCTGCGGCGCTCCCGAAGCTGTGACATGTGAGTGTTTCCCTCGGTGGCAGCTCCGGACACCGCCGGGGGCCCGTGCCTTGGGCTGCTGCCACCTCATCAGCAGCGGGGCTCATTAAAAAGCGGGGCAGAGGTGGGAACTGTCTCCTCCTCGCTTTGTTCCTCCCCACATCAAAGCTCAAACCGAGCCTGAGTCACCTGGAGAGGCGAAAGCGAAGGGCGGCACCCGGCATGGCTCTCGCTGCCCTCCGAGGCGGAGCCGGGGCAGCTGGGGCTGCTTTGGGAAGCGTTGGGGTCCTCTGGGATGCCGTGGTGGGAAGAGGGATGAGCCCTCGGGGAAGAAGCTGGGTGGAGCATCCCCCAAAACCCCAGTGGGAGAGAGGAGAGCCCCAGAGACCGTTTTCGAGGGCACAGCCCCGGGATGTCTCCGTGGGCACAGCCCCGGGATGTCTCCGTGGGCACAGCCCCGGGACGTCTCCGTGGGCACAGCCCCGGGATGTCTCCATGGCACAGCCCCGGGATGTCTCCATGGGGAGAGCCCCGGGTGGGCTGCCCCGGGATGTCTCCGTGGCACAGCCCCGGGATGTCTCCGTGGGCACAGCCCCGGGATGTCTCCGTGGGCACAGCTCCTGGGGCGGGAGCGCAGCAGGCACTTGCTGGAGCAAAGGGAGACGCTTCGCGCTGGGACAGCTCTTGCCTTGGCGAGTCCGGGGCAAGGGTGAGGCTGGGGCCAAGCCTGGCTGAGCCGGGCTGTCCGCACAGAGGAGTTGGTTTTGCCGCAGGCGGTGGCGGGGCCAGGCAGCA
>NW_008236763.1:1599432-1602385 GCF_000691975.1 Corvus brachyrhynchos
ATTCTGCACGTCTGACTCACACCGCAGCCGCTGCACGGCCCCCTCCCCAGCCCAGCCCAGCCCAGCCCCCCGGCCGCCCCCCACGGGCCTCGGGGCTGGGAGGGACGTGGGCACCCTCCTGCTGGGTGCTGGATGAAGGGACCTTCCCTTCTCTCCCTGGGAAATGAGGAGCGTCCCCTCTGGTATCCCCCACTCCTCCCAGTGCTGCTCTTGGGGGGGTCACCATTGGGTTTTGGGGGTTATTCCTCCTTTGGCAGGACCCGAGGAGCACAGTTAGGCTCTCCCATGGGATGGTGGCATTCCCGTGCCAGTCTGGCTCATGGCAAGCTCAGGAGGGACAGGGCAGAAGGGGCTGTCGGGTGCGGGGTCATGTCTGTGTCCAGCAGTGCCAGGATTGCCCCCCCCGAAGGCTCAGCTCTGGTGCTTGAATCCATTTTTCCAGCATTTTGGAGCACTGGGATTGAGGGTTTGGGATTCTGGGTGTTGAGTTTCAGGTAGGAGCAGCAGACCCAGGTGGCCACTCCAAGCCCTGGCAGTGGCTCGGGGGGGTCACAGCAGGGAGACCCCGGTGATGCTGCCCTGGGACAGCCTGAGGGGATCCAGGAGTATGGCCTCGGTGGGAAACCCAAAGGGAATATCCAGGAGGTTTTTGGTCATTGAAGAGCTGTAGACAGGCAGTTTTCCCCAAAATCCTGGGATTTTAGGGCTGCTCCCCCCACTCCTGCCCGGAGATACTGAGGAGCTGGAGGTGCCTCTTTTAGAAGAGCTTTGGCCTTGTGTCCTAAAGGCTGTCCTAAAAAAATGGGAGCTATTTTCCCTGACTTTGAGCAGGGGGGATTCCTGGCTGCCTCTGGCTGCCCCTCACCGGAGCCAGAGCGTGATTTTGATTTACAAACAGTTTAATCTGAGGAATGCGGCGAAATGGGGAGCGCCAAGTGCATCCTGCTGCAATCCCAGAGAATCCAGCTGCCGTCCGAGGCTGGTGAGCTGCTGCTGCGTCCCTCTTGACTCAGCCCCTGTGGGCTCAGCCCCTTCCTGTCACAGCTCTGGGCAGCCCTGGTCACTGTGGGCATCCTCGGTGCCATCTCAGTGCACACACGAGGCTGGAGAGGGCACCGGGCAAGGGTACACAGAAAGCCAACACTCCATGAGGTTTTTTAGGGAGGGGAGACAATTCCTGTTTTATCCAAGACCTGTTTTCTGTTTCCCCAGTCTCCCATCCCTCCTGCCTCCAGCCCACTTTTCCCGCTCAGCTCTGGTTATTTTAAGTTCCCTTCCCAGCGGGTGTCAAAGACCAAGCTCCCAGTTTAACCTCCCTCGGCGGCCCGAGCCGAGCTCAGCCTGGTAAAACCAAGCACTGGGACCATCCACTTGTGTCTTTCACCTTCCACCTATTTTATTTTCGCCTTCCATCTATTTTATTTTCGTGGATTCAAGACAGGGACCGTCTGTGCCCGCTCCACCCCCGTGTCCCCCCATGCCCTGCACAGAAAGTAGCTCCTGTTCCCTGGTGCCTTTGCCCTCGAGCCTCTCTCCTGAATCATCCCTTGTTTACTGCCACGGCAGAGGAAAAGCAAAGTTTGGCCGAAGCACCACCAGACAGGATTTTATTTGTGGCATTGCTGGGGAGGGTGATGGGTGCTGGGCTGGGGAACCAGCACAAAGATGGGTGCCCCCATTCCTTGTGCTGGTTCCCAGTCCTCTCCCAGAGCACCACAGCTGGGGACGGCAGGAGCACAGGGCTGAGCCACCCCTCTGGCTCTGGCAGCATCCTGGCAGGACATGGGGCTGCGGCGGGAGAGGCTGCAGGGAGGCACAGACACAGCAGACTTATTTTCCTCCTCCTGCAGAGAAGTTCAGCCAGAGGTTGTGGAGACCTTAAGGAAGTGGCCGGTTCCCGCAGGGCCGGGGAGAGGAGCAGGCTGGCTCCGCAGCGGTGCCTCATCTCCTCTGGCTTTACAGAGGGCGGTGGGGACATCCAGGAGCTCTGTCTGGCAGCCTCGGTGGGTTCATCCCTGCTGGCTGTGCCGGGAGATCTCCTCCTTCAGGTCCTCTGGTGATTTGCAGCAGTTTCAGCACGTCCTTCACCACAAATCTTCATTTCTTGGGGTTTTTTCATCCCTTCCTCTCACCGGAGCCTTTGCCTCCTTCCCTTCACCATCCCTTTTCCTTCCTTTGTCCTTCCTTCCTCCAGCCACCTTTTCCACATCTCCAATTCCATCTCCATCCTCTTGGACCATCCATCCATCAGCATCACCTCCCGGTCACCCCGTGTCCAGCTGGGGACCGGATTCCCGTGTTTCTCTGGGGTCTGGGCACGCGTTTCTCCCGGCGGAGAGGGCGGGGGGGTAACGTGCTGCTCTCTCCTCTTCAGGCCAGCCGCAGGTGCGAACACCCCCGCAGCCCCCCGGGCCCTGCACCCACCTGCTGCACAACGGCGCCGGGCGGGGGCCGGAGCCGGGCGGTGCCAACGGGGAGGCGGGGAACGGGATGTGCCGGGCCGTGCCCAGCTCGCAGAAGCCGCACCGAAAGCTGCAGTCGCACCACTCCATCAACAGCCAGAGCAGCAAGAAGAGCAAGGGCAGCTCCAAGTCGGCCTCTTCTCACATCCCCATTGAGGCGCAGGAAGGTACCAGCTGTCCTCTCTCCTGGTCTCCTCGGGCCCCTCATCCCTTGGGATCTCATCCTCCGAGCCCAGCGGGACCCCTGGGCCCTCCTGGCAGCCTCTGCAGGGCGAGTGCTGAGCGGGGCCATCTCCTGTCCTCCAGAATTGGTCTCTCTTGAGGCCAGGGTGTTGAGGGAGACTCCCTGGGGCAGTGCCTGCCTCCCGACCCCTTTTCCCATCCCTTCCGCGAATTCCTGAGGGAGGATTTCCATCCTCGCGGCGCTCCCCCAGCACCCACCTGTGCCGGGCGCTGTCTCACCCCTGCGTTCCTCCCCAGACTGCTGCTTT
>NW_008236763.1:1602437-1604655 GCF_000691975.1 Corvus brachyrhynchos
CCGCACGTCGGGCGAGTGGCGGGACTGCACCCTGCCCTGCGACATGGACTGCGGCATCATCGACGCCTGCTGCGAGTCCGCCGACTGCCTGGAGATCTGCATGGAGTGCTGCGGGCTCTGCTTCTCCTCCTGAGGGCCCCGCTGGGCCGGGGGACCCGCGCTGGGACCCCCCAGGCTCTCCCGCAGCGGGCGAGGCTCCGGCCGGTCCCCTCGGGAAACGCCAAAACCTCGAGGAGGAGGAGAGCGAATCCCTCGCTGCGAAACCTCGTCCTTGGAGCCGGAGCCGGATCCTGCCTGGGGAAGGGGGAACCCAGACTCTGCTTCTCCTCCTGAGGGCCCCGCTGGGCCGGGGGACCCGCGCTGGGACCCCCCAGGCTCTCCCGCAGCGGGCGAGGCTCCGGCCGGTCCCCTCGGGAAACGCCAAAACCTCGAGGAGGAGGAGAGCGAATCCCTCGCTGCGAAACCTCGTCCTTGGAGCCGGAGCCGGATCCTGCCTGGGGAAGGGGGAACCCAGACGGCGTGGGGGGCTCTGGCAGTGTCCTGTCCCGCTCTACCTCTGCCCGCACCGGGGCACCGCGGGAGCCTCCTGCTGCCTGAGCCGAGAGCAGGAGCGCCCGTCCCGCTGAGCCACCCCGGGGCCCGGCGTTGGGGACAGCCCGTGCCGCTGGCACCGCCCCAGGACAGCGCTCCGGGGGGGTTACAGGGGGTGGCACGGAGCATCCCCCTGCCAGGACACCTCCAGGGACACCTCCAGGGACACCTCCAAGGCCGGGTGACCCCCGCGCACTGGGAGATGCTGGAGCCTCCCGCCCGGCTGTGGAGTCCCGTGCTGGGGGACGCGTCCTGCCAGGCCCCCCTCCCCTCGGTGCTGAGCCCGGCAGCCAAGTGCAATACCCGCAGCCTCCCCCCTCCCGGGAAGAAGCTTCTCCTGCAGCCGGAGCTGCGCCGAACTGCCACCGACCCCCGCGTGTCCCCCGTGTGTCCCAGGGTGGCTCGGTTGGTGCCAAATGACCCCCAGCAGTTGTTGGCCCCCGTGCCACCATCCCGGGGACAGGGCTGGTGGCTGGGTGGGGGTGGCAGACACCCCGCTGATGGGCTGGGGAGACGGGGAGGGAAGTGTCACGGTATTTTATAAGTTTTTTGTTCCTTTTTATTGTAAATAAAGGTCTTTCTTCATTTGCGACCCACGGCTGCCGCAGCACGTGCTCTGCCGGGCACTCCCTGGGGACAGAGGCTCCGTGTCCCCTGTCCCTGCAGCCCATCCTGCTCCCAGCTGGCTTTGGGGACATGGGACAGGTCAGTGACAGCCCCAGCGTGCTCCTGTTTGCTCCTTGTGCTGGGAAGGAGAGTACAAGAGGACTCTCTGTCCTTGGCTCCAGGGAACAGGTTGAGGTCCTGGAGTGCCCTGGGACAAACCCTGTCCCCATTGTCCCACCCCCCTTGGGGTGTCATCTGCTCCCGGGCTGCTTCACCAACCCCAGGGCACAAATTCCCCACAGGAGAAAATAAATTACGTGAATTCCCAGCAGAAGGGCTGCGGCTGCTGAGGTTGCAGCCCCTGGAATTTGGGTGCCTTTGGCCACTCCTGCTGCCACCCACAGCCCCACAGCCCCGTTTGGGACCCCCAACCGTGCCAGGCCATGCCACGAGGGTCAGGGACCACGGCCCCACAGCGGGGTCCCGCTGCCCCTGGAAAGGCTCAGCTGGCCCAGCTCAGCTGCTGCCTGGGCTGAAGTTGAACGAGGAGGGAAAAACGCTTAAAAACCGAGGCCAAATGGGTCAGTTGGTCACGGCGACAAGGGCTGGTTTGGGATCTGGGCTCGCTGCCCTCCGGCGCTGCCGCTCAGCCGGGAATCCTATTTTTAGTGCTGAGCCAGAGGCGGCCAGAGCCCGGCACAGTGCAAGTGCACGGAGGGACCGAGGATGGTGCGGGCAGCCTTCCTCCACCCCACACACCCCAGGGAGGACTCGGGGCACTGGGTTGGGGTTTTACCCCTTCCTAAAGCAGCGAGAGCCGGGTGTGGGATGCACATCCCTGCCCACCCCGGGACAAACGGGATCGGGGCCCCCATCCGGCGCTTGCAGGGTCGGTCGGAGCTTTTCCACAGCCTCTGGCTGAGGCTCTGCTCCAAACCTTCGCATCCTTGGCACGGAGGCCCGGAGGCGCTGGCCTTCCCCAGGCTGGCCTCGCTGCTGCTGCTAATTAGGGAGGCTGGAG
>NW_008236763.1:1604687-1607005 GCF_000691975.1 Corvus brachyrhynchos
GGGAACAGATTCCCCCAGTGCGGGAGGGCCCTGCGGGCTGGCTGGGCCCTGCGTGGGTGAGTCCAGTGTGGGGTGGGGGTCACACACACCCCAAGCCCCCTCTCCCGCTCCTCCTCAGTCCTCCAGCCCTTTTAATTCTCACCCCGAGGGAGCAGGTCCCCATCCAGAGCAGGAGGTGGGGAGCAGGGATGGGATCCTCACGTGTTCTCCTCGACGGATGTGATGTTCACGCCTGTGGATGGACTTTAGTGACAGCTGCCTCTGGAAAAATGCAAATAAAAGAGCAATAACCAGCACAGGGCCACCCAAACCTCTACCCTCTGCAATCCCACCCTCACCGAGTGGTTCCCACCCTCAGCACCGGTTCCTCAGGGCTGGAAGGGGCAAAGAGGGATTTATTGCAGCCCTGACCCCAAACTTGAGGCACATCCATTGCCCTGAGCAGTGCTGGCTGCTCTGCTCACACCCCAGGCGTGCCTGAAAATCCCAGGGGTGGCTCTGGGATGTGGGATTGATGGATCAGGGTGGGGAATGATGAACCAGAGCAACTCAAGTCCCTGGAAAGGCTTGAAACCCCAAGTTAAATCCTTCCTCTGGATGCAAGTTGGCGCTGGCCGTCCAGGTTGCAAAATACTGGGCAAGGCAAGAGTTAAACCCTCCTGCCTGGGAATTAATTAACAACAGATGTGCTCGGTTTTAACTAATTACTCTCCTGCCAGCACTTGGTTTTTATGGTTTTCTCAGAGTTGGAGCATCATGCCCCCACAGATGTTGACCCTGCTGGGCTTTCCTGGGCACCCTGGGCTTCCCTGCCCGCCTTCCCCAGCCAGGCTGGCCCTGAGTTTGATGTTTTAAGTGAAATAATTTGGTGAAATTAGCTAAAATCCATTAAAACTCCTAAATTAGCATTGCTGGGGTTTTGGTGCACGGTGCCCCCAGTGCTCTCCGGGGTGGGCAGTGCCTGATCCCAGCTGGCCGTGGGGGTTTCCTTTTCCTACAATCCCTGCTGGTGACTGAGAATTCCTGGGACATTGGAGATCTTAATGATGGGAGTTTTCTAATTTGCTGATGGGTTCCAGGGGCTGCTCCCATGCTGAGCCTGCCGTGGGTGCAGCCAGAGCAGAGCAAGACGGACAGCGGGAGGCTTGGAATCTCTGCAGGCAGCTGTGGAACCCCTCGGATCCAGAGCTGGCTCACCCCACTGCCCTGAGCTCTCCGGACACCCCGTTTTTCCATGGATGGAGCAGCTCGGGATAAGCCCCACATTTGGCTGCTCCTGTGGTGGGGGAGGGCTGTCAGCAGCCCGGGCTATTTCTGTCCTCGATCACGATCAATAAAGCGGGAGAGGGTTTTTATTTTCCACTCCAAATACTTTCTCCATCCTGTTTCCTCCCAGTTCACACGGCGGACTGGGGAGCGCTCCAGCAAGGAGGCCCACGGAGCATTTTCCTCCTCCTCCTCCTCCTCCTCATTCCAGCACAACCCCCACTCCTGCTCTGTGCCACCCCAAAACTCCCTCGCAATTCCCTGCAACCCCAGGGGCAGGTTCAGCTGGAAGACAGGAGCAAGGCCTCGCACACGTGCGTGCGCACACACACTCGCACATAAAAGAAAACACTTCCAGAGCCAGAAGGGCAAAAAAACCTTAAAATAAACCCAAATCTTTGGAAGGCAGAGCTGCTCATGTAATCCCAGGTTCTGCCGGGATGGGGGACGGGGCCGAGGCCGAGGGGAGACGACTGCAGTCTATTAAACTTCCTTTGAGAACCTGCCAGACTGACAACAGCTGGAAGGAATTAACATTTCAGGTCCACCAGCTCCTCTCCTCGCTTTCACCCTTCCCCAAAACCCAGCTTGAGGCCAGAGGCCCGGCAGCATCACTTTTTCCCACTCCCTGGTGTCCCACAGTGTCTGGCTGGAGCTGATTCCTTTAATCCCGAACCTGCCAGAAGCGTGAGCATCCGCTGAATGAAAAACCCAGTGCCTGTGCTGGCACCAGCCCCCGCTCTGGGTCCCGTGCGTCCTACGGGGCTGGCACCGAGGTGTGGTGACAGTGGCCCTACCAGAGGTGGCTTGGGGCCATCTGGCACCTCTCAGCCTCCTGCACAAGGAGGGACGGCACTGCCAAGGAAGGGAAAACACCCAGGGAGGGCAGGGAAGGGGCAGGAAAAGAGCAGGGAAGGGGCAGGGAAGGGGAAGGAAAGGGGCAGGAAAAGAGCAGGGAAGGGGCAGGGAAGGGGAAGAAAAGGGGCAGGGAAGGGGCAGGGAAAGGGCAGGGAAGGGGCAGGGGAGGGGGCGGGGAGGGGGGTGGGAGGGGG
>NW_008236763.1:1607170-1611172 GCF_000691975.1 Corvus brachyrhynchos
AGGGAAGGGGCAAGGAAGGGGCATGGAAGGAGCACGGAGGGGGCATGGAAGGAGCATGGAAGGGGCAGGGAAGGGGCAGGGAAGGGAGAGGGAAGGGGGGGGGGACGGAAGGAGCAGGAAAGGGGCACGGAAGGAGCAGGAAAGGGGCAAAGAAAGGGCAGGAAAGGGGCAGGAAAGGGGCAGGAAAGGGGCAAAGAAAGGGCAGGAAAAGGTCAGGAAAGGGTCAGGGAAGGGTTTTTGTCCCTGTTTGCTGTCATTTTCGGGGGACACTTTAGGACCTGTCCCCAACACGGGGGTGCTGTCCCTTGGCTCCGCGTGCCGGGAGCTTGGCAGGATTTGGCTGAGGGGAGCAGGGTGGGACGGCTCTGGAGTGTCCCACCAGCAGAGACCCCCCAAAATTCCCAAATCCCGAGGGGAGGGGGTGCCGGAGCTGTCTGAGCTCAGCCAGAGCTGGCAGATTCCAGAGGGTTCGGCTGCCCAAAGGCGCCGAGCCTGGAGGCTGCAACCCAAAGGAGAGCAGAGATCCCCGCGTTTGGCGTTGCTACCAAGCTGGAGGAGGAAAATTCAGGAATTATCCCATTAACCCTCTCCTGGTGCCTGGGAGAAGCCCAGGGAGCCGCTCACCCTCAGGCTGGAGAAGGGTTGGCAATGCCAAGGGGCACAAGGAGGAAAATCGGGATGTGCCGGAGCCACGGAGCCGCGGGGGTGTAAATAAATATTCCTGAGCACAAAAATCCAGGGATTTCATGCCAAAGGGAGGTTGAAACGCACGGATCCCATCCTGCTCCGGCGGGGATTCCCATCATCCAGGAATATCCTGGAGCTCCGCACCAGCCAAGCTGGTGGCAGCAGGGACCAGGTGGGCAATGGATGGGTTTTCCAGAGGTCAGGAAAACCAGAGGGAGAAACGGGAACTCCAGAGGGGTTGGCGGAGGGCTCGGTGTGTGGTCCGGCTGCCCAGGGAATTCCCGGCTTGGGAATTCCAGGTTGTGGCCCAGCAGCACCAGTAACGCCCACTGGGCTCCCAGTTCCAAGCCCCGCTCTGGGTGCTGGGTCCCGCCTGAGCCGGGAATCACCACTGAGAAAATCCACCAACCCCATTTTTGTGTTTATTAAGGAATTTCTTGATTCATTAAGGAATTTCTCCGTTTATTAAGGAATCTCTTGGTTTATTAAGGAATCTCTCGGTTTATTAAGGAATTTCTCCATTTATTAAGGAATTTCTCGGTTTATTGAGCCATTTTTACACCTTAACACCCCCCTGATTTTATCCTGGGGGTCGATCCGAACCCCCTGAGCTCCAGCACCTCCTTTTTCCCTGCTGGAAAATCCTCCAGCTGCAGCGGGGTGGCTTTGGAGCATCCCCCTGTCCCCACTGACGGCCACGCCAGGGGCTGGCAGTGCCTTTTCCAGCTTTTCCAGAGCCTTTCCCAGCTTTTCCAGAGCCTTTCCCAGCTTTTCAGAGCTTTTCCAGCTTTTCAGAGCCTTTTCCAGCTTTTCCAAAGCCTTTTCCAGCTTTCAAGACCCTTTCCAGCTTTTCCAGAGCCTTTCCCAGCTTTTCCGGAGCCTTTCCCAGCTTTGCAAAGCCTTTCCCAGCTTTCCAGAGCCTTTCCCAGCTTTTCCAAAGCCTTTCCCAGCTTTTCCGGAGCCTTTCCCAGCTTTTCCAAAACATTTCCCAGCTTTTCAGAGCCTTTCCCAGCTTTCCAGAGCCTTTCCCAGCTTTTCCGGAGCCTTTCCCAGCTTTGCAAAGCCTTTCCCAGCTTTTCCAGAGCTTTTTCCAGCTTTTCCGGAGCCTTCCCCAGCTTTCCAGAGCCTTTCCCAGCTTTTCCAAAGCCTTTCCCAGCTTTTCCAGAGCTTTTTCCAGCTTTTCCGGAGCCTTTCCCAGCTTTTCCGGAGCCTTTTCCAGGCAGCTCCTCAGGAAGAGGTGCCTCCCAAACCCAAAGAGCGATTTCCTGCCGCGGTTGTTTTCTTTCGGAAACTGGAGCGGGGCTGGAATTCGGGAATATCTGGGAGCCGGGGGTGCCAACATTTGAGAGCCGTTACGGGCAATATTTTGGGGGGAGGGAAGGTCGGCCCTGCCTTTAACCCCCCGCGGGTTCAGTGAGTGATGGGGTGAGAAAGGAAATCTTCTGCTGAAAAGATGGGGGTTCGTTTTAAAAAGGTGATCTTAAAAGGCGGTATTCAAGCGTTAAATAAAAATATGAAATCGAACTATGACGGTAAATATTTTCTGTGAAATGTAGTATAGAAAACATGCTCTAGGAAATATATTCTAGGGAATATATTCTAGGAAATATATTCCATAAAACGTATTCTAGCAAATATAGGATAGAAAATACATTCCAGCAAAACAAACCTTAGATTAAAAGGTATCTTCTAAAAGTTACATCAAATATAATCCGCAATATATGATATAGAATTTCTTTTTAGAAGTCTAATCATATCTATAAAAACATAAAAGATATAAAAATGTGCACAGACAGACACGGGTGTATGTACCCACATACCTGCATGTATCGGGAGACGTACATATATTTTTCTGCATTTATTATTCTGCATATATATGTATTTATTTATTTATATATGTATATATTTTGCACAAATACAGATTTTTCTAAACTCACCCAGTGGTATTTTATATATATATATATTTATATATGTATATATTTATATATATTTATATATGTATATATGTATATATGTATATATGTATATATGTATATATATATGCATATATATATATATATTGCACCACAGTGTAAGAAAGTTACAAAGCTATCAAAAAGTATCCAGAAAAGGGATATGAAGATGGAGAAGGGTCTAGAGGGGAAGCCAAATGAGGAGCTGTGAGATAACTTAGTTTCCTGAGCCTGGAGAGGGGGAGACTGAGGGGAGACCTTATTGCAGTCTACAGCTTCCTCATGAGGGGAGGAGGAGGGGCAAACAGTGATCTCTTCAGTGTGGAGAAGAGATCATGTGGTGACCTGTGACAGGGGTGAGAGAGAATGGCTTAGAGTTGTTTCAGGGGAGGTTTGGGTTGGATATCAGGTTCTCCCAGAGGGTGGTTGAGCACTGGAACAGGCTCCCAGGGAAGTAGTCACAGCATGAGCCTGACAGAGTTCAAGAAGTGTTTGGACAATGCTCTCAAGCACATGGTGTGATTGTTAGGGATGTCCTGTGCAGAGCCAGAAGCTGGACTCCATGATCATTGTAGGGTGCCTTCTAAACTTGCTTGGAAAGTTTATTTTAAAAGAGCTTAAAGTACTAGTACTTTTCCCTGAGGTGGGCACAAAGAAGAACTTGACAAAGTTCCCAGGATGTTCAAAACCAAACTTTACTAGCAAACCTTAGAAGATCAGGAAACTGGAAAAATTAAATGTATATATATAAAAAATTCCACTGGGTGAGGATAGAAAATTCTACATTCACATGTAGATATAGGGTTGCAATTGATGATTTCCGGGCTCTTTTCCACCTTTAACGATTGGCCAAATTCTCAGATATTTGCCACAAATGAATCCATTCCTCAGCCGCCCCAGCGCCGTTTCCTGCGTTCCTGCACTGAGATTTGTACACGGAGATTTGTGCAAATCCCCCTCTTCTGTCCAAGTTTGTCTGTAAATTCTGTGTATTCTCTACAATGTCCCGGTGGCAATATATAAAAATAGGAAGTTTTTTATTTCTATAAATATATAGATAAATAAATCTAGAGATGGATCGATACGTCCATATATACAATTATATCTATACATTTACCCGTATTTATGTACGGTTGAACTTGATGATCCTGAAGGTCTTTTCCAACCTTGATGATTTGATGAATTCAATCATTGCGTGACATTTTGCACAAATTGATTTGATTTGATTTTATTTTATTTTGGTTTATTTTATTTTTATTTTATTTTATTTTATTTCTATTTATTTTATTTTTATTTTATTTTATTATATTTATATTTATTTTATTTTTATTTTATTTTATTATATTTATATTTATTTTATTTT
>NW_008236763.1:1611519-1617122 GCF_000691975.1 Corvus brachyrhynchos
TTATTCTTATTTTTATTTTTATTCTTATTCTTATTCTTGTTTTTATTTTCTATTTATTTTTATTTTTATTCTTATTTTTATTTTTATTTTCTATTTTTATTTTTATTTTTATTCCTGGTTTTATTCCTATTTTCATTCCTATTTTTATTTTTATTCTTATTCTTATTTCTATTTCTATTTTTATTTTTATTTCTTTCGCCCAGCTCCCTGTTTCCCCTCCCTGGCCCTCGGCAGTCCCTGGTTCCCTCCATCCCCTGTGGGATCCCTTTCCCTGTTGATGTGCGGTTTTTCCCTCGGCACTGGAATGCCCGGAAATTTCCATGGAATTTCCCTGCCAGGCTGGGCCTCCTGCCCCATTCCAGGCCGGGCAATCCCGGAGCTGCGCTTTGGGATTTGCTGGGGCGCTCCCGGCCCATTCCCAGCCCAACCCCTCTGATTTGTGCCTGAGCCCAAAGGAATCCTTTGGAATCCCAAGGAAGGATTTTGAATTTCGGGCTCTCTAAAGAGCCTCATCCCCCCAATCCCACCAATCCCCCCTGTCCCTGCCTGCGCTGCCTTTTCCCACCTTGCTGCTCCCTGATTTGGGGTTTGCCTGAGGATTTGGGAAGGAATTCCCGGGAATTCCCACCGTGCAGCCCCACTTTTATCCCGGCTGCGCTGCTCCAGCCCCTTTTATCCCGCTTGGAGCTTCCCAACCCTTCCTGCTCGTGCTCAGCCTCCTCCCCGTGCCGGTCGAGCAGCGGAGTCACTCCCAAAACCCTTCCAGATTTTGGGAACAAGCGGCTCCCGGAGGAGCCATTCCCCAAATCTCTCCCAAATCCCAAACCAGGGGTTGTCCATGAACCCATGGATCCCAGCCGCGGCATTCCCGGAGCGCAGCCCCGCTGCCTCCAACACCTTCACCCTTCCAGGTGCGAAGTCCTTGGGATGCTCCCACCTGGCTCATCCCAAATTCCTGGGATTCCGGGCAGCTTTATTCCAGGCAGGATGCTGCCCTCTAGTGAAGCCACCCACCACCAGTTCGCCCAGTCCCCACCAGCGCGCTCGGACTGGGCCCAGTTGCCCGAGGGAAAAGAGTCAGAAAAACAAAAAACGAAAAAAAAAAAAAAAAAAAAAAAAAAAAAAAAAATCAAGGCAAAAAATCAAGGAAAATCAAGGAAAAAATCAAGAAAAGTCAAGGAAAAAAATCAAGAAAAGTCAAGGAAAAATCAAGGAAAAAATCAAGGAAAAAATCAAGGAAAGTCAAGGAAAAAATCAAGGAAAGTCAAGAAAAAAATCAAGTTAAAAATCAAGGAAAAAATCAAGGAAAGTCAAGGAAAAGATCAAGGAAAAATCAAGGAAAAACAAGGGAAAAATCAAGGAAAAAATCAAGAAAAGTCAAGGAAAAAATCAAGGAAAAATCAAGGAAAAATTCAAGAAAAGTTAAGGAAAAAATCAAGGAAAAATCAAGGAAAAACAAGGAAAAAATCAAGGAAAAAGTCAAGAAAAGTCAAGGGAAAAATCAAGGAAAAATCAAGGAAAAATCAAGAAAAGTTAAGGAAAAAATCAAGGAAAAATCAAGGAAAATCGAGGAAAAAATCAAGAAAAGTCAAGAAAAAATCAAGGAAAAATCAAGGAAAATCAAGACACGAGGGTCAGGATTTTATTCCAAAATTCTCAGCGGCTGCACCTCCTCTGGGGATACCCACAGCACGAGCAAAGATTTTACCCTGCTCGATCTGAAGCAGTTTTTAGCCTAAAAAACCCCAAATGAATGATTTTAAGAGAGTTTGAAGAGATGGCAGAGGCTGAAACGGGGGCAGTGAGACCCCGAACTGCGCTTCCCTGGGGTTTCAGGGGGGCTGAGCAGCCTTGCAGCTCTTCTGCAGCTGCAAAACCTTTTCAGCCTTACTTTTAAGTGATTAATTTGTAATTTTTTAAGTGAAAATTTAATTCTCTGGACACTCAGTGCCAGCCGGGGAGGATGGAGGACGTGGGGGGCTGCGCTTGTGGTGCCCACGTTGTTCAGGTGGGCAGGGGACAGAAAAACTCCTCATAAACCTCCAAAAACCCCCCGGAATTCCTAATCCATGGCAGGAAAATAATCGCTGCGCTCGATTTTTGGCGAATTCCTTCTGCTTTTAGCCCAAACGAGGTGCTGGGAGTGGCAGCTTCACCGAGCTGAGCTGGCACCTTCCGTCCACACAAATATTCCAGAAATCCTGAGGCTTTTAGGGAGAGAATAAATAAAAGTTGGCTGTTCATTGGTCCCAGCCTCGAGGACTCCCCACAGTGTGGAGGAACGAACGAAAGTAGTAAGAAAAATGGGGGAAAAAATTAAAAAAAACCCCAAAATCCATCAGGTTCTTCTTTGGCCACCATCCCTGAACATTGAAGAAAAAAACCTTGTCCCTTTGTCCCCTCCCTCGGCCTCTACAGATGCAAAAATCTAATTAAAATTTAGCAGAAGAGAGGGGAGAACAAAAAAAAAAAAAAAAAAAACCAAACCCCACGACACGGGGTTTTTAGCTTTAAAAAAAAGAAAGAAGATCCCTAACAAAGGCCGTAATATTAGCAGGGCTGATTCGTCAGCTGCTACCTGATAATCTCGAGTTGAGCGAGCTTTATTAACGCTGGAAGCCTCGGCTCTTTGTTAATTACGGGCTTTGCTAATGATTTGGAATATTGGCCGGTTCTGGGGGATGTTGATGAATAGAGACCTCGCCAAGATTTATTCCTAATTATCTCATTTGTCTCCCTCCATTACTTTTTATGGCGGAAATTTATGGAGCTATTACCGGGGACCTCGCCGCGGCTCCGAGATGATTTGGGAGAAGAGAGATGTTTAATAATAATAACAATAATAATAATAATAAAAAGTCAGATTAATAGGAAAGCGATTCCGGGGATGCAGGAGGTGGGGGCTGCTCCTGGGTGTCCCCAGGGATGGGTCCTGGGAAGGAGAAATGTCCTTGCTCGGCAGCCCAGGGGTGGCTGGGCGCTGGAAAAGTTGGGAAGTTCCTCCTGGCACCTGTAAGAGTTGGGGAACTCCTTTAGATGGAGAAATCCAGCAGGGTTTTCCCAGCAGTTTTCCCCATCCGGGGCTCCTCCCGAGCCTCCAAATGATGCTCCCGAGCCTCTGGGATGCTCCGGATGGATCCTGATCCACCCCAAACCTGAAGTTTGGGACCCCAAAAGCGCCCCAGGGACATTCCTTTAACCCAGCGCTGCCATTTCCATGCTCATCCCAATGAAATAATCCAAGGGTGGAGTATCTGACACCTCTGGATGAGCATCCCGGGATTTCCTGTGTCCCCACGAGGGGTCCTGGTGGCCGTGACAGTGACAAGTCCCATCCGCCACATCCCAAAAATCCAAAGGGTTTCCCAGCAAACCAACCCTTTGCTCCCACCCCATCCCGGGGCTGAGCCCCCCAGCCTTTAATTACCCTGCGAAAAGCAATTATTTTTCTTCTCAGCTGTGCTGGGGACTCCTCCTCTCCCAGAGCCTCCCAGTAAACATCGCCCCAGTCCTATCAAACGTGCCACACAAAGGCGAGCCGGGGCTGCAGCTTATCTCCGTGGAGTGTTATTCCCGCATCTTCCAGCGTCTAAACCCACTCTGGTCCCGATAAGAGGCCTCACACAAAAGATCAAAAGCAGCCAGACTCTCCTGGAGAGGAGGGGTTTGCTTTTTTTTTTTTTTTATTATCATGATTTATTTTTTTATTTTCTTATTCTTTCCCATTTTCGTTTTTATTCTAAATTCGCGGATCCAGAAGGAGAAGCTGTGTTCCCACCCAGGAATGCAGATTCAAATAATTACCCGCAGCTGGTTTCATTAGCCGAGAGGGGGAAAATCGAAATCCAAATCCAAACGAGCATTAGGGATTTGGGGAACCTCAAATTGTGGGGGGGACAGGGACAGGAGTGTCCCAACACATCCCAGGGCTGGGACAAGCGCCAGCACAGGCGGGTGACAGAGAAATCTGAGGAAGCTGAGGGAGCTGCTTCCTCCTCCAGGCTGGTGATGGATACTCCTGGTTGGAAATACCGCCGGGATTGGGATTGATGGGGCAGGGATGGCCCTGGGGACATCCAGCCCTGCAGAATCCTGGGAATTTCCACCTAAATCCACTCTCCTGGCACGCTGAGGACACAACAAACCTGGGACCAAGACCAGGCTCAGATCCCCCATCCCCTTTTCCCATCCTACCAACAGCACCATTTGAGGATTGAGATGGGGATCAGGATCAGGATCAGGACGAGGATCAGGATCAGGATGGGGATCAGGATCAGGATCAGGCTCAGCACGGGAGTGAAGCACCCCCTTCCCACCCGAGCTGCAGCCCGTCAACACAGATGGCAAAATCCAAATGTTATGATAAGGTATTTCTCCCAAATTTCCATCTTAATAGAATTACGAGCCTGTAATTACCCTACAAGCCTGAAAACCTGCCGGAATCCCAATTAGGAATCTGAGGACATAATTGGCCCCTAATTAGAAAGATTTGTCAAATGAGCACAATTTTCTCACCTCTTCTTTTCTTTTTAATTTTTTTTTCTTCTCCCCCCTTTTCTTTTCCTCCTCTTTTTCCCCTGCTGAAAATACAGATATTTCCTTTCCCCCTCCACCTCTTTCCCCATAAACACAGGGCTGCAATCCCAGCTGCACATCCCGCTCCTCCAGGCTCTCGGGAAAGACCGGCTCAGCAGCAGGTGTTGGGCCACTGGGTTTTTTTTTCCAATTTCCTGGAAAACGGCGCAATTAAAAAATAATAAAAAATACTTAAAGAAGAAAGAGTAGAGGGAGAAACCTGGAAAACTCCAGCTTTGGGGTTTGCATGTTGCAAGGATGGGCAGCGTGGGCTGGCTGGGTTGGGGAGGGGGATGCTGGAGCAGATTTTGGGGTGGGAGACGTGGAGGAGGTGGACAAACAGCATCACCCCATGGCTGCCATTCCCAGTGGGAACGGAAGGTTTTGGGAAGCAGGGACTGGGATGGAGCATCTCTGGTCCCTCATGGCAGTGGCACAGCTTGAGCTGGGTGATTCTTCTCCCAAAATCCAGGTTTGGAGGTTAAACACGGTGCCAGGCTAATGCTGCCACAGAGCCAGGCTGATCCACAATCCTGGAATCCCGCGGTGCCCACAGAGGGGTGGAATCCACCCCAGCAGCAAAGCCAGGGTGCCCAGGCAGGTGAGAGCACCCAGTCACCCCAGTGTGCCCAGTTTGGGGTGGGATTGACCCTCACCCCCGCAAGGAAGCGGCCAAATGAAAGCCTGAGGAGGTTTTGGGCTCATCCTGAAGGAGTTGGAACGGGGATGACTCCAGAGGAGGATTTTCCTTCGTCAGCAACCCCAAGGAGTGCTCCCACTCCCCCCACAGGTGTGCCTGCCCCCATCCCCATCCCAAATCCCACCTGGAGCCCCACACCATCCTGTGCCATGTGCTGGCAGCACAGCACAACCCCACCCCTCTTCCTCTTCTTCCTCCTCCTCCCACCTGTGGGGGTCCCTCCCCTGCCGTGTAGCCCTGGGAGAGCGGCCCTGAGGGCACAGACCCGGGGCTTCCCTGCCCCTGCTCAGCCTCGTTCCCATTGGTTGGTTTGTGTTCCCTGCGCGGG
>NW_008236763.1:1618378-1620632 GCF_000691975.1 Corvus brachyrhynchos
TTAGCACAGAGTGTGCTGCTAATTACGTGGTTCCATGTAATTAAGAAGCTAATTAGTGCAGCGTCAATTAAGATTTAATTAGTACCCTTGTCAAAAATACTTGAAAGCGCCGTTTGTATGCGAGTACTTCAATATTTCAATGGTCACGATCCCGGGGAGCGCCCGCTGCCAGCCCCGCTCCGGAGCCTGGGAACAGCGATCCCGACTTTATTGATATTGTCCCTTAAAACCCTGCCACGTGTGGCCTGGCACAGACACCTGGGTTGGTTCTGCAGGCAGCTGGGGACGGGGTGGGGGCGTTGGTATCCGCAGGGATGCGCCAGGTGGGTGTGGAGCATCCCTTACCTGTGCAAGCAGCACCTGCGGGAGCCCGGTGCTTGGAGCGTGAGGCTGGCAGGGATTTCTGCACCTCTCAGCAGCTCTGGGCAATCCAAGCCCATGCCCAGGGAGATTCCTCGCTTCCCAAAGCCAAGATGTGATGCCCACAACAGGGATGTTTTGGACATCCAGGCGCTGTTGTTCTTAAAATCATTCCTAAAAAAAGGTGACAACAGCAAATCAGTCTGGGAAAGAGGGGAGCAGCTGGACCACACTGCCCGTCCCCACAAGGACACCTCAGGGGAGCTCCACGGGGCTGTGCCCAAAGCTGCTGCTCCTCCAAGCTCCAGGCACAAAGGTGGGACCACAAAAGTCCCCAAAAATCCTTGGGAACCAAAGGCAGAGCAAGGAGGAGAAGTGGAAGGAGGATGGGAATAACATCCACCCCAACACCCACAGCAGTGCTGGGAAAAGCCTCTCCCGGTCTCTGCCTGGCCCTGCCCGCGCTCCTCGGGATCACCCAGGAATTCCTCACGTCGGGAATGGTGTGGAGGAGGCAGGAGGAGGAAAGGAAGAAATACGTGGAGGGCTCTGGAGGCTTCACGAGACACATAAACACAAATTCACCTCCACAAAGGCGCCGCAGGAACCTCGGCAGTTTGTAAATCATCCCCTGCGAGCCCGGAGACGACGGAGCAGAGCCAGAGGTTGGGATTTTTCAGCTGGAAGGCGCGGGGCTGTTCGCAGGGAGAGAGCTTGGATGTGCCATGGGAGAGGCCGGGCTGGGACACGGCTTCCCGAGCTCCACATTCCCTGGGAGTCATTCCATGGTGGCTCCAGGAGCTGCTGTTGTGTTCTTGCCGCCTATCCTTGCCCCAGGAAGTGATCCAGGTGTAAATCCAGGAACACATTCCTGCAAAGCCAGTGTCGGAAAACCCGCCTGGCTCGCTCAGGGAGCTCTTTGCCACATATTTGGGGTATAAATTCATTTTATTCGGGTTCTTGGCTTGGGTTGGGACCAGGTTGTTGCCCCAAGAAGTCCCAGAGAATATCCAAGCTGGAGCCCTGCCCTTATAGGCATCCAAAATCCCCACAAACATCTTCAGCACTTTCACCAACCATCCCACCCCTTCCCGAGCAAAAACTGACAAGAAATGGACAACTCAAGCATGGACTGGAAGGTCTCTGGCCTCAGGGAAGTTTGGGAAGCTCCATCCCCCAGGGATGCTCCATCCCCCAGGGTGCTCCATCCCCCAGGGATGCTGCATCACCCCAGGGTGCTCCACCGGGCTCCAGGCTGGTCCCTTGGCCTGGCACAGAGCTGCTTCCTGGGGATAAGGACAAAGGGGCAGACTTTCCCATCCCAACACGAGGAGCTGCTTGGGAGCTGCTGTTTTTTGGGATCATTTTGCAGCCAAGCTCCCTGAGAGTGCAGTTGGGACTCGGCACCACATCCCAAGCGAGGTCCTGCTTACAAACTGCTTTTCTGAAGGTTTTTATCTGCCCCAGGACCACGGACCATGTTCCATGGACTACCTCATTCCCAAACCTCCACGAGGCCAGGAACTTCCCAGCCCATGCTCGAGTTGTTCATTTCTCAGCAGTTCTTGCTCGGGATGTGGTGCCGAGTGGTGCGTGGCAGAGGGGGACCTGTGGGGTCACCAGCTGGCTTTAGAGGGGAGAAAGGAGATGAGGGATGGAGCAGCTCATCCTAAACAGCCCCAGCCGTCCCACTGGAACCAAATCCGGCAAAGGCACCTCTCTGGAGTCACACGGGAGGGGATGAGGAGCCCGGGGAGCACAGAGGACACCCAGGAGGGGCTGGGATTTTTTATCCCCTTTCCCTTCTCTCCATCCCCTGCCTTGCATGGAGCAGCTCAGCCTCAGCCATCAGCCATCCCACTGGAGCCAAACCCTGCCAAGCCACCGCTCAGGC
>NW_008236763.1:1620772-1624635 GCF_000691975.1 Corvus brachyrhynchos
ACCTCACCCAAACCAGCCGCAACCATCCCGCTGAAACTGAGCCTGGCAAAGGCACCGCTCTGGAGTCACACAGGAGGGGATGAGGAGCCCGAGGAGCACAGAGGATGCCCAGGAGGGGCTGGGATTTCCCCCCTCTTTCCATACTCCCTCGTCTCTGCCTTGGATGGAGCAGCTCATCCTAAACAGCCCCAGCCATCCCACTGGAGCCAAACCTGGCAAATCTGGAGTCACACGGGAGGGGGGCAAGGAGTCTGGGGAGCACAGGGGATGCCCAGGAGGGGCTGGGGTTTTTTTCCCTTTTTCCACCCTGCCTTGCATGGAGCAGCTCAGCCTCAGCCATCAGCCATCCCACTGGAGCCAAACCCTGCCAAGCCACGGCTTTGGAATTGCACAGGAGGGCACCCAGGAGGGGCACATCCACTCCTTGCATGGAGCAGCTCAGCCTCAGCCATCAGCCATCCCACTGGAGCCAAACCCTGCCAAGCCACGGCTTTGGAATTGCACAGGAGGGCACCCAGGAGGGGCACATCCACTCCTTGCATGGAGCAGCTCAGCCATCAGCCATCCCACTGGAGCCAAATCCAGCAAAGCCACCGCTCTGGAATTGCACAGGAGGGCACAGGGAGTCCGGGGAGCACAGAGGACACCCAGGAGGGGCTGGGATTTTTTTTCCCCCTTTACCTTTTCCCTCCCTGCCTTGGATGGAGCAGCTCAGCCTAAGCAGCCACAACCATCACACCGGGAACCCAGCAAAGGCCCCGCTCTGGAGCCGCACAGGAGGGGGAAGAGGAGTCCGGGGAGCACAGAGGGCGCCCAGGAGGGGCTGGGATTTTTTTTCCCCGTTTTCCCTTCTCCCTCCCCCCCTGCCTTGGCCGCGGCTGAGCCGCTGCTCTCCCACAACGGCTGCCAAAATACAGCGAGACAGGGTATAATTACAGACACTTACTGCGGCCATTACACCACCAGCACGGGCTGCGCAAAGTGACACACGACCCGTCAACTCCTTATTCACGCCATTAAGGGGACTCATTAGCATCTTCGCTCAGAAGCAAAATTACCCTCACTGCTCATTTCAAGATGTCATAAATTTTAATTTAGGACCAAAAGATAGCACAAGGGGAGCGGAGCTGGCGCTCTCCCGGCAGCCGCTGGCTGGCTGAGGGAGGTGGAGGTGGTGGGGGGGAGGGAGGGAAGGAGGGAGGGAGGTGGTGGGGTTGGAGGGGGAGGAAAGAGGAATGAAAGGGTTGGTTTGATAAAAGATGGTGGGGTTTTAAGGAGAGATGGGGAAGGAGGGAAGAGGAGATGTGCCCAAGGGCCTGGGAAGTTCTCCGTCCTCTTGGAAGCAGTGGAGGAGGAGGAGGGATGAACGCTGAGGGATGAAGGCTGAGGGATGAACGCTGAGGGATGAACACCTCCAGGGAGCAGCGGGAGAACAGGGGCAGTGCCGAGTTTGGAGCCACCAGCACAGCACCACAACCCGGCCCTTCTAAACCCCCTTCCTCGGGAGGCTGCCCCTGGATCCCTGGCAGTGCCCAAGGCCAGGCTGGACGGGGCTTGGAGCAACCTGGGATAGCGGGAGGTGTCCCTGCCCATGGCAGGGGGTGGGATGGGATGAGGTCTCTTCAAACCCAAGCAATCCGATGATTCCGTGACCCAGCAGCATCACCCAGGGCTGGATTTTTTGGGAAGATCGAGGAAGTGCATCAGAAGCCCAGGGCTGTGATGATGCTGCAGCAGCAGAGAGCAAACCCCTGCAGGAAGATGCTCTCCGTGCCCGTGACACATTTTGGTTTAGAGCCCACCAATGGGAGGCACAAACCATCCCTGGCAATCCCAGTCCCAGGAATTCCAGGCCGTGGCCCAGCAGCACCAGTTACACCCACTGGGCTCCCAGTTCCCAGCCCCACTCTGCGTGCTGGGTCCTGCCTGAACTGGGAATCACCACTGATAAAATCCATCAACTCAATTTTTGTGTTTATGAAGAAATTTCTTGTTTTATTGAGGAATTTCTTGGTTTATTGAGAAATTTATCCCATCACACTGCCCTGGATGTTCCCACTCCTCGGTGAGAGCAGCACTGGGAGCCCCAGAGCACTGGGGCACCACCAGGACATCCAGCTTTGGATCTGTCCCCGTTGCTGGACTGGGATCTCTGCAGCCGGGAGCTCAGCAGAGGGGTGGGGATGTGCTGTAATTCCCACCAGGAATAAAGAAAGCTGATTTTATTTTAGCATAAAAGCAGCTCCTGGAACGGCAGAGCAACTCCTGCAAAAGCCTTTTCCTGCCCATCTCTCCTCCAGCCAAGCCCTGAGAACCTCCCTGGTGGGTTTTGGGGGGCCCAGCCCATCCCAGCACACCCCAAGGAAGGAGAGAGGAGCTCCCCCCGATCTCCCCCTTCCCTGCAAACTCTGCCAGCAGCAGAGGCAATTACAAACCTCTTAAACTTTACCAGCTACCAGGGTCGTGATTAATGAGTTCAAATGTCCACGTCTCTAAAAAACAGGGCGGGGGGGAAGGAATTAGAAGCAAAGCAGCTCCAATTACAGGCAGCCGAGGGACTCTGGCCCACTCCCGTGCCATAAGAACATATATCCAGAAAGGTTATGTTAATTTTTAATGTACGAGGCCGTAATTAATTTCTGGGGCTGGCTGGATTAGCAGAGAGTGTAAATTCCAGCCTCGGCTTGGGCTGCAGATAAACCAACACCGCTGAGGGCTGGGGCCTCAAGGCTCTCCCCAGGCTGGAGCAAAGCCAAGGCCAGGAAAAACTGGGGACTCTGTGTCCTCCCAGCCGGCCACGACCCCCTCTGCCAGCCCTGGTGGCAGCAGGGATGGAGTTGCCGCAGAGGTTCCGCCCACCCCCGCACCACGTCCGGCCTCGGGGATGCTGAAGCATCCGGAGCTGCTTTGGAAAGGTGAAAACTCGGAATAATCCCTCCAGAAGGCTTTGGAGAGGCTGGAAGGGAAGGGTCTGGGCCTGGCAGGCAGGGATCATGTGGCCTGGAAGTGCAGTGAGTTTTTAAAGGGAAGAAAAGGCTCCATTATTCTCCCATTAAAGTCTCCCCCTCTCTCCCTTCCCTCTGTCAGTCTCTCCTTCGCTCGCTGACTTCCCCCAGCCTCTCCGAAGACAGATCGTTCCCTTAATCATTCTGGAAAAGAACCCCAAGCTGATATAATATTATAATTAATTAATTCACTAAAAAGGTATTAAATTTCTTTTCCCCCCTGTGGATATTATCTGAATTCATTGACCTTTAGAAAAATCACCCTCTAATTGTAACCAGGTTCAAGTGCATTTCCAGCCTGTCCCTTTTACATTAATAATATCTTCCAGGACTCCACTATGCTGCTTAAATATTGTATAAATTTCACTGCCCCCTCAAAAAAAGGAGTGAGAGAAAGGCATGAAATGAAAACTCGGAGCTGATTAAACCAGCTCCGGAGCGTGGGGGGAAAGAGAAGGGGAAAAGAACTCCGCGGTGGCATGGGAGATGGACAAACGCACAGCAGGGCCCTGAAGGGGCTCGGGAGGAGGAATCCCGCATTCCCAAGGAGGAAAATCCTGGGATGGGGATGCAGGGTGGCTCCCAGCACAGTGCCAGGCTTCGGGGTGCAGCCTGCTGGGAGAAGGGGTCTCTGCATGTCCATCACAACCTCTTTGGGGTGTCCCTGTGGCACGACAGGCAGGAGAGAAGTGAATTCCCAACGGGATTTCCAAACACCAGGACAATCGAGGCACTGCTCCCCTCAGCCTGGCTCTCCGTGGGCGCCCAGCACCCCAAAGCTGCCCCGCTGTGCCCTGGGGTTCTGCTGCTGCTCCGGCCGCTCCTGCTGCCCGTTGTCCCCTCTCCTGGTGGCAGGGA
>NW_008236763.1:1625661-1628800 GCF_000691975.1 Corvus brachyrhynchos
AGCCGGCCACGACCCCCTCTGCCAGCCCTGGTGGCAGCAGGGATGGAGTTGCCGCAGAGGTTCCGCCCACCCCCGCACCACGTCCGGCCTCGGGGATGCTGAAGCATCCGGAGCTGCTTTGGAAAGGTGAAAACTCGGAATAATCCCTCCAGAAGGCTTTGGAGAGGCTGGAAGGGAAGGGTCTGGGCCTGGCAGGCAGGGATCATGTGGCCTGGAAGTGCAGTGAGTTTTTAAAGGGAAGAAAAGGCTCCATTATTCTCCCATTAAAGTCTCCCCCTCTCTCCCTTCCCTCTGTCAGTCTCTCCTTCGCTCGCTGACTTCCCCCAGCCTCTCCGAAGACAGATCGTTCCCTTAATCATTCTGGAAAAGAACCCCAAGCTGATATAATATTATAATTAATTAATTCACTAAAAAGGTATTAAATTTCTTTTCCCCCCTGTGGATATTATCTGAATTCATTGACCTTTAGAAAAATCACCCTCTAATTGTAACCAGGTTCAAGTGCATTTCCAGCCTGTCCCTTTTACATTAATAATATCTTCCAGGACTCCACTATGCTGCTTAAATATTGTATAAATTTCACTGCCCCCTCAAAAAAAGGAGTGAGAGAAAGGCATGAAATGAAAACTCGGAGCTGATTAAACCAGCTCCGGAGCGTGGGGGGAAAGAGAAGGGGAAAAGAACTCCGCGGTGGCGTGGGAGATGGACAAACGCACAGCAGGGCCCTGAAGGGGCTCGGGAGGAGGAATCCCGCATTCCCAAGGAGGAAAATCCTGGGATGGGGATGCAGGGTGGCTCCCAGCACAGTGCCAGGCTTCGGGGTGCAGCCTGCTGGGAGAAGGGGTCTCTGCATGTCCATCACAACCTCTTTGGGGTGTCCCTGTGGCACGACAGGCAGGAGAGAAGTGAATTCCCAACGGGATTTCCAAACACCAGGACAATCGAGGCACTGCTCCCCTCAGCCTGGCTCTCCGTGGGCGCCCAGCACCCCAAAGCTGCCCCGCTGTGCCCTGGGGTTCTGCTGCTGCTCCGGCCGCTCCTGCTGCCCGTTGTCCCCTCTCCTGGTGGCAGGGACGGAGCTCTGTGCTCTGATCCCGGCACAGCTGCGCTCAAACGAGCAGCCAGGAGCTGCTCCAGCACCCAGGGCTGTAAATCCAGCGGCAGGCATGGAAAATCCAGATGGGCTGGGAGTCTGTGGGGCCAAGGCTGCCCTGGCAGACATCCCAGCCCTGCCAGGGCCGGTGGAGTGGGGCCATTTGGCTCCGGAGGTGGCTTGGGGGTGAAAATTCCTGCAGATCTACAGGGGAGGCAGAACTGAGCCTCTCCCAGCACCCCAAAAACCATCTGAGCTGGCTCTGACATGCACAGCCAGCCACGAGGGATTTTTTTTCCCAGGTTTTGCTCCCTGGGGGATATTTGCATCCCATGGGAAAGGGGCTGCACCCCAGGAAAGAGCCGGGTCACATCCCTGCGTCACCCTCGGCATCCTCACCTGGACAGTGAGGAAACTGAGGCAGGAACTGTCCACCTGCGCCTCATTTCCCACTCCCAGGGATTTTTTCCAGCACATCCATTGCCCTCTTCCCAACTCCACCATCCTTCATCCCCCAGTTCTGTGGTTTAGAGCGCACAGCCACTTCCAGAAATCCTCAATTAAACCAGGAGCGAGGGCTCCCCAGGCAATCCAAAGGGCTCCCCAATCGCAGAGCCTTAAAAAGCTGCCGATGGAAAAGCAGCAGGCCAAACACATCCAGGGAGAGACAATTCCCAGCCAGAGACTCACCCAGGGACCCACCGAGCCCCTTCTCTTTGGAATCAATTTCTGGACAGGCATCAGATGTTTTCCAGCCTCTCCCTCTTTATTACAAAGGTTTCCTCGCAAGGAGCTGCTCCGGTTTCTGGGAGCCAAGGCAGCTGTGTGGCTGCTCCCCCACCTGAAAAAGCCACCCCTTCCTCCTGACCTCATCCCAAGTGTTGCCACAACAACCCTGGGAGAGACGGCGGCGGGGCCGAGGGTTTGGGCTTCAGGTGGGGAAGGAGCAGCAGGAGCAGCTGAAGCGCTCAGATCGCAGAGAGGGCTCGGACAGAGCCAGCAAGGAAATGGAGGGAGACGGGGGGAGAGGGAAAACTCAGCCTGAGGCAGGGAACGGCTTCCAGATCACAGGGCTGGGCTGGCCCGTGCCAGGGGTGCCACAGGGCCATGTGGGGATGAGTTCAGGGAGCCCAGGATTTGGGGTGAAACCCCTTGATTTTCCCACTCCTCTTGCTGCTGCTCTCCTGCTCAGATACCCAGGGCTTGGCCCAGCACCTCCGGAGGTGCTGAGGGAGTGAATCCACTTGGCTCGTGCTCATTCCTTCTTCCTTCGGGATCAAGCCCATCCTCTGTTACATTAAAGATTATTTTTCTCTCCCCAAGAAAACTTTCTGCAGAAAACTCTCCGGGATTTTGAGAAACAACTCGAAATGAGGATTTGTGAGGGGGCTGGAGAAACAACTTGCCACGAGCGCTTGTGAGGGGGTTGGAGACACATCCAAAGGCCGGTGCAGGGACACCTTCCACTATCCCAGGCTGCTCCAAGCCCTGTCCAGCCTTGGACACTGCCAGGGATCCAGGGGCACCCGGGGCCAGCCCCAGCTGCTCTGGGCACCCTGTGCCAGGGCCTGCCCACCCTCACAGCCAGCAATTCCTTCCCAATCTCCCATCCATCCCTGCCCTCTGGCACTGGGAAGCCATTCCCTGTGTCCTGTCCCTCCATCCCTTGTCCCCAGTCCCTCTCCCGCTCTCCTGGAGCCCCTTTAGGCCCTGCCAGGGGCTCTGAGCTCTCCGTGTGTCCTTTTCTTCTCCAGGTGAGCACCCCCAGCTCTCCCAGCCTGGCTCCAGAGGAGCTCCAGCCCTCGGAGCATCCTTGGTGCCTCCTCCGGATTTGCTCCAGCAGCTCCGCATCCTTGTGCTGTCGGACCCAAAGCTGGAGGCAGCTCTGCGGGTGGGGTCCCACCTGAGCGGGGCTGCGGATGGACGGACGGACGGACGGACGGACGGATGGATGGATTTGGGGGCTGAGAGGCCAGATCGCCGTGTCCAGGACCCGGAGCACCGCAGAGCCCCGGGGGAGCTCCCCGTTCCCGTTCCCGGGAGCCG
>NW_008236763.1:1628840-1635143 GCF_000691975.1 Corvus brachyrhynchos
CCATCCTTCCTCTTCCCATGGGATCAGCCCCAGCGCTGGGAAAAGCACCACGGGCGGCGTGGGACCGGCGCTGGGACAGCGGCCGGGACCCTCCCGCTGCCCTGGCTCTCGTGCTGTGCCCATCCCGCGGCTCTGTCCCTCCGTCCCAGTCCGTCCCAGTCCGTCCCAGTCCGTCCCCGCAGGCAGAGCCCGGCACTAACCCATCACCCCCAGCCAGCGCTCCCTCCCTTTTCTCTCCCACTCGCAGCCTTGACACCGTTTTTTTCCGTGGGTGGCTCCCAGACTGTAATTAAGAGCCTCCTCTCCCGTCTCCACGGCCGCTGTGGAAGCCAAGGAAACCCCCTTTCGTCCTCTCTCTCCTTTATAATTTTATTTTTCCCCCCGCCCTCCCCTCTCCCTCCGGCGCATAAAGCGATGACAGTGCTCCGAGCCGGGGTCTTTTGCATTTCTGAGTTGGTTCTGTTAATTGGAAGGAGGGTTAAGAATCTGCAAGGTCGTTTCAATCTCCATCTGACCTTCAGAGTAATCCTCTATGCCAACACCAGAGCATGTCATTAAAATGAGGCCCCTCTTCCATATCCCGGCATCCCTTTATTCTCTCCTTGTGCACATTAATTGCTCATAAGTTGATTTGATCTCCCTATTCTGCAAGAAGTAAATTGCCCTCTTATTTCGCCATTTTCATCCTGTTTTCTTAATTAGGCCCTTAAAAATCTCTAGGGCCTCAGCCGGGCCGCAGGCCTCATCCTGGGAATAAATTTTGATCTCAGCCTGATAAAGAGTGAGCAAACCCCGAGCTGGAACAATGTCGTGGGCTCCCCTCCCTCCCTGCACGCTATTCTCCTGACATGAAAAGGCTATCAGTTTTTCTCTGTGTTAATATAGGAAATAATTCACACTTCAGGCGTTGTTCTCTATTTAGTGTTCACACTCCCCTGATAAATCAAATCAGGGATTTTTTTTTTGTCATTTTTTTTCCCCCTCTGAAGTAAAAAACGGGAACCCCTCCCCCCTCCTCCCCCCCCCCCCTCCACCACCACCACCACCTTCGGCCTCTTCTCGCTCTTTTTTCCCCCCTCCTTCTCCTTTTAATAAAGTTTCCAAGATTAGCCCCTGTGATTTTTCCAGCATGGGAAGTCTGTTTTAAGGTGGATTTTCTTGCTTGCTTTCCCCTCCTGGGTGTGTTTAACACCAGCACCGAGGGGAGTGGGAACCTGGCACGTGGTTGAGGGGCTGCAGACGAGGTGTGGGATGAGTTTTGCCAGGCACAGGCTCAGCAGGATACTTTATAAGTAGATTTTTCCCTTTGCAATGGGCAGGAGAGTCCCCAAAACCTGCCTGGACCAGCCCCCAGAGGGGTTTTGCAGCACCCTGAGGTGATGCAGATCCAGTCCTCCACCCAGGACAAAGAAGAAGCTGCCACGCTCCAGGATGTTGTAAATAAATATATTTTTAATGATTCTTCTTCCATCCCAGTTCATTCTTTTTATACATTTATTTATAAAACAGTAGTAAAATTTTTTAATCAGAGCACAGTGCATTAAAAAAAACAAAAAAACAAAACAAAACAAAAAAAACAAAAAAAAACCAACAAAAAAAAAAAAGAAAAACAAACAAAACTCCCAAAAAGATTTAAAAAAAATAGTAATTATAATCCACAACTGTTTACTCACAGCCAGGGGAGACATCTCGTGCTGAGCAGTGGCCAGGCCTTGCCCACAGGTGCCCAAGGGCATCCTAAAGCCACAATAATCTCAATTTCCTGTGGGATTTCGTGTGCCTGCCCCTTCTGGAGGGCACAGAGCCGTGGCTCTCCCACACCCACAGGTCCCCAGCTCGGCCAGGGCTGACCCTGGCAGGGACAATTCTCTTTCCAGGCACTGATGGCAGCACACAAAGGGTGCCAAGGCCTCCTGTGAACACCCTCAGCCCCTCCAGCTCAGAGCCCAGAGCCCCTCTCTGCTCACCCAGTGTCCCCTCGGGTCCCTTCCCGCTCCCTGCCCTGCTCCAGGGCCTCTCCAACTCCTCCTCCCTCTTCCTCCCCACCTTCCTCACTTCCCCGCACCCTCACGTCCCACAGACCCCTCTCTAGGGCTGTCCCCCACTTCCAACCCCAAATCCAGCCACCACGGGGCATCTTTGTCCCCTCCAGGTCATCCAGATCCAGGACAGGGGGCACCCAGTGACCCCCAGCCCCACACGGGCACCCCCAGCCCGGGGGGGGGACGATGGCCAAGGGGTCTCCTCTCCCCAGCTCCCCTCCTCTCCCTCAATAAATCCATGGAGTGTTTTCCCTGGGAACAGCCCTTCCCTGCCCTTCCCAGCTCGCCCCCAGCCTCCAGCTGGGATGGAGGAGTCGGGACATGAGGCAGAGACCCAAAGCAGCTCCCCAGTACAGACCAGTCCTGGCTGGGGAATGAGCTGGTGACATTGGGAAGAGAAACAAGCCCCGAATTCCAAGCAGGTCAGGTTTGGCAGCTGGCACAAACCATCCCCTGGTCAGAGCCCGGACCTGCACGCCCACACGGGGCAGGACTCTCAAGAAGTATCCCCAAAAAGCCAAGTGTAAAAACCCTTTTATCCTTCCAGGAAGGAGCCGGGGCTCGGTGCCACGGGACAGGGACACTGCGGGGACACCTCGAGGAGGCTCAGGGTCACCTGGCACCTTTGCCCAGAGGTTTTGGGGTGGTGGGTGCTGCCCCACAAGGTGGGGGTGGCAGCAGGGGGTTGGTGGAGCATCAAACCCCCCCCAAACCCAGGTGTTGTGGGTGCCTTCAACACCCACCTGCAGACAGCACCCCCGGTGCCGTATTAACGAACGTGCACCAATTAACGCCTTGTCACCCTTCTGCAACCCCGGAGGCAGCGGGTACTCCCAGGAAGGAGGAACTGGATGGACTGGGAAGCATCCAGGGGCTGGGGATGACTCCGTGGGGATGAAGGATCCCAGAGCAAGACGCCAAACCAGACACAAAGCTCGCAGCATCGTCCCTCTGCTCCCGGGGGCTCGAGGCTCCGAGGCACCACCCCAGGGGAAGGGGGTGAGGCCAGGAGGGTTCTGCTGAAAGGCGAAGCAGCCGAGATCTCGCTGCCGGGCTGTGGAATCTCGCAGTCAGGCCAACGCCACAGCAAAGCCAGGAAGGTCCATTCCCGCTCCTGGCAAAAAGAAGCTGCGAAAGACACGGCGGCACCCGGCGGGCCCGACCCGAGCCCCCGTTGCATAGAGAAATTACTCCTGGGAAGATTCAAGTGCATGGCAGGACGGGCTCCTGCTGCTGGGAGTGTCCTGGGACTTTCCCACCCAAAGCTGGCGCTGCAGCCCTCGCCCCAGCAGCTCCCCATCACAGCATGTCCGCGTCCTCCATGCTGAAGCTGCTCCGGCGACTGCTGGCCTTGGAGGCCTCCGGGGACATGGCCGAGAACAAGGGGTCAGAGGCCAGGGGCAGCATCGTGTCCTGCATCAGCATCAAGTCCAGCTCCTTCTTGGATAGGGATGGGAAGGAAGCGCTGTGGCCGGGCTCCAGGCTGTCCGGGAAGCCCTGGGAGCCGTCATCGAAGCTCAGGCTGTGGGTAAAGTCCAGCTGGTGATAGGGAGACTGCGGCGGCGCGGGCAGCGCGGGCTGCGGCTGCGATTCGGGGTCTGGGGGTGCCAGCAGTGGCTCCAGGGTGCCCTCGTCCCCGCTGGCTTCTTGCTTGACCACCTGCTGAGCCAGCTCGGCCACGTTGACGCCTGAGGGCGAGGAGGTGGGCAGCCCGTGGACGCGTGCCTGCATCTCCAGCTCCTGCCAAGGGGACACAGCGGGGCTTTGGTGGGGGTGTCACACTCGGGGACACGGCACGGGGACATTTATGGAGGCGGCAGGGACTGAGAAGCTCCCAGGGAAGCAGCCCATGGAAGATGCACGGTGATCCATGCAAAGCTCAGCACGCTCCGACACCAGGTTTGCCTCAAGACTTTGCTCCTGGTCGCTTCCCAGCCAAAAAAGGCAGGAGACCCCCATGGCCATGCCCTCGGTGGGACAGGAGTGAGGGGCTGGTGGGGCTGGGGTGGAGCAGAGGGAGGGCAGAGCCCAGGGAAGCTCACCTGGATGCGGAGCAGCAGCTGCTTGTTGGTCATCTCCAGGCGCCGCGAGTGATTCTCCAGGTCCCGGGACCTCTGCAGGTCCTTCTGCATCCTCTTGATGTAATCCACAGACGCCTTCAGGATTGTCCCTTTGTTCCAGCGCACGTCCCTGTCACCCGGGATGGGAAAAGAGATGGACCTGGATGCCAGCAGCATGGCCCCTCACCCCTGCTCCAGCAAAAAGCCCCCAGTGATCCCAGTGATCCCAGCCCAGCAGGAGCCAGGGATACGTACAGGTCGTTGGCCTTGGGGATCAGCATTCCCAGCTCCTTGATGCGGTCGTTGATGTTGAACCTTCGCCGCCTCTCGACTGCGGGTGAGACGAGAGGGGTGGAAGTGAGGGGGCAGCAGGAGCAGGGGAGGCTCCGTGTCACACGTGTCCCTCATGTCCCACATCCCACTGTCGTGCCCCAGCCAGACCCTGAGGAACTGGGGAGCTCAGGACGAGGAACCTCAGGAGCCACCCCTGCTCCACCCCTGGCCCAGAAGGTCTGAGCTCCCCCCAGGAGGACAGCGAGGTGGCTCCTGTACCCCACTTTGCCAGGAAGGAGGGGCTCAGGGGGTCTTTCCTGAGGGTCAGCTGGGATGGGAAGGGGGACACAGCTCAGAGAAAGCAGGAACGAGGATGAAGAGTGATGGGAAAATGGCTGTGGGGTCAGGAGAGGGGAAGGCAGAGCTGAACTCACTCAGGTTGTGATTGTCTTTCTTCTGGCGCTCTTTGGCCAGGGCTCGGCTCTCGGCATCTGCAAGAGACCCCACGATGTCACCGCGAAGGGACGAGGCTGCACCTCACCCCACGAGCATCCCGGGCTGGCACTGGAGTCCCCGTACCCCCGTGGGGACAGGGCAGCCCCAGTTTTGTCACTTGCTGTCACCCCGCCCGCTCTGGGGCCGGGACGCACCTGTGAGTTCTCTCTTCTGGGTGAGGTCGGCGGGACAGGAGCTGCTGGTGACACCAACGAGCGACGCCGTCACCTGGGGGTCCCCACTGTAGACGTTCATGTGACTGCTGGACATGGGCAGCTGGAAAGCAGAGGGACAGCTGGGTCAGCTGCAGGCAGGGCTGGGGACCGGGATCCAGCCCAGCTGGGATGGGAGTGCACAGCCTGGGCAGGTGGAATTGTCTTCCCAGCTCCTTAAAGCAGCTTTCATCAAAGAAAACAGGACTTCAAAGGGCACAGCTGATCCCCTCCCATGGCCAACATCTAAAATAGGGCAGATGAATCACATCTGAGAAGGGCTGGGCAGGATGAATCCCACTGGGAGGCCCAAGCTGCCACATGGATCTGACCCGGGACACGGTGCTGCTCTGGGGGAGCTCCTGCCTGGGAAACCTCTGCCGGCTCTGCCATCTCCCCACCCCTGGTCCCTCCCCGTGCCTCTCTCCCGCCTCTCCAGCTTTTTAAAAGGGTTCCCAGTTGTCCTCAAGGCGGAAAAACGCTGGAGGATTGATTCTTGTGGGTGTTGCTGCCTCCAGGGACAGGATTGGCTTGGGTGCCACCAAGGGGATGCGGGGGTGTGGCAGAAGGTCCCCTCTGTGCCACCTCCATCCCTGCACGGACAGGGCTGTGGGACCCCCCAGGTCCGGTCCCTTCCTGTCACCCCTCACTCACCGTGTTGGGCATGTGGACTTCGGGGTTCATGTAGCCCAAAACATCATCCAGGCGCATGATGTCATCGATGACCTCATCAAACTGAAAGGGAAAAGGACAATTGGGCTCCTCTGCCCTTCCCAGCACCTGGTGTGTCCCCAGCAGCCCGGTGACACCCCCTCACCTCCCGCTCCGGGTTGGAGCCGATGTTGAGCATGGCCATGGGGCTGTTGGGAGCGCTGTTGCCTGCCGAGGAGGACAGGACGTGGCCGGGCCGGACGCCGGGGGATGCGGCCGGGGGTGGCTTGGGAGAGTGGCTGGCAGGGCTGACGTGGGCAGCGAACTTGTTCCCGTAGGTTTCGGAGAGATAAGCCTGGACCTTCTTGTCCCGAGACTTCTGCAGGTGGTAGGTGGTGGGGTTCTCCAGGTAGGACTGGACCTGCGGGGACAAAACCCATCAGGGACCCCGCGGGCTGTCCCACACCCGGGCAGGGGGGACACCACGGTACCTTGAGGACCTCTCCGGGCACGGGCGGAGGGGACTGGAAGTGGACGGGGGTGTTGATGGCAGGGCTGGAGGCCACGGGG
>NW_008236763.1:1635191-1635681 GCF_000691975.1 Corvus brachyrhynchos
CCTGCTGCGCCTGCTGCTTCATCAGCTCCATCCGCAGCCCGATGCGCGACGCCATGGTGAGACACCGGGCCGGGAGCCACGAGCCCGCCTGGCACCGAGGTCACCCTGCGAGGAGGACACGGCACGTCACCGACAGCCTTGCCCAGCGGGGAAACTGAGGCACGAGGAAGGAGGAGAAATCCCAGAGCGCCCACGCTGGATGGTGACTGATCCAGGAGGATCATCCCAGCGCTGGCGCTGCTGTCCCAGAGCAGGAGGACCAGGTCCCAGCACCCAGCCTGGCTGTAGGAGCCCCCACCAGCTGCCTCCTTACAGAAAACAGGGATGGGAAAGTCAAAAGCACCCCAAGGAAGCTCCCGAGAAGGGCGACAGCTGAGAATGAGGATGAGGAAGGGTGGCCGGAGCTGAGATTGACAAGGAGAGTGAGGGAAATTAGGGCCTGGCAGGAAGGACGAGCCGGGAACCGCGATGGAGCAGCCAGGACCCCGCG
>NW_008236763.1:1635917-1637705 GCF_000691975.1 Corvus brachyrhynchos
CCGCCCCAGCCACCGCCGCCAGGGCTTTCCACGGGGCCGCTTTCCCACGCGGGGCCGGGATGCGGGAGGTGCCTTAAGGGATGCGGGAGGTGCCTTAAGGGATGCGGGTCTGGAGCGCGGCATCGCAGGGAAGCGGAGCACGGGAGGCAAGGGAAAAGCTGCGAGGGGAAGAGGCAGGAGGGGAAAAGCAGACAGGTTTTGCTGTTTAAATGCGAGGTGGGATCAGAGACGGGTGGCGGCCACGCAGAGCCGGTGCCACGCGCTACCCGGAGGGGAAATTAAATCAAGGCAGCACGGACGGCAACGCGATTACACAGCTCAAGAGTAGCTATTGAGCGGCGAGGGGAAGGGAATTAATTAGCCATGGTGGCCTGTCCGAAGGGGGATGGGAGCCCGGAGCCTGGGCCAGCGATCCACCGGAGCTTCGTTAAGGGGGATGTGCAAACAGCCCGAGAGGAGGGCACCGGGGGTGGTGCCGGGATGAGAAACAGCAGAACTCTGGAAAAGACCCCGGTGAGAGCCCACAGAGGATGGAACAAGGCTGAACTAAGGGGGAAACCCAGAGCTGATGCCCACGGGGGATGTACAACCCCAAACACGAAGGGAAGGGCGAGAGGCTTTTCTCAGGAAGGGCTGGCACTCGTGGGAGCTCGAGGATGTCACGGGAAGGGTGCCGAGGCACAGCCGCCCACAACACAGCACCCACTGAGCCCTGCTGGCCCCGGTGCCACCACCCAGCCTGGCTGCAGGATCTCCCCTTATAGAAACCAGGAGTGGGAGAGCCAAAGGCTCCCCAAGAAGAGCTGCAGAAGATGAGGAGGAAGATGGGGAAGGGTGGCAAGAGCTGGGCTTGGTGAGGAGAGGGGGGGAAATTAGGTCAGGTTTAAAATAACCCCTTTGGTTCTGCTTGGCTTCCCCCCCACCCCCCAAAACGCTGAGCAGCTTCTGCTTTCGCTCTGAGTCAGCCCCAGCAGGAGGGCGGCAGCGGGACAGGATGGGGACCCGGGGCCCACGTCCCACCCTGGGGACACATCCCAGCCTCCCCTGGTCCATCTCCAGAAGAGCAATGGAATGGCAGCTCCATCCTGTTATTCTTGTGAGGGCACCCAGAGGTTCTCCCACTGAGCCGGATCCCAGCACCAGTGGGAGCCCCAAACTGGTCCCTACTGGAAGGGGACCCCGGCGAGGCTCATCCTGGTGCACAGGGAGGCCCAGCAGTGGTGGGAGGCCCAGGGTGGGAGATGGAGCAGCTGGGAAGGGGATGGAGGGGCTGAAGGGTGGCTGAAAGGGAGGGAAAAGCTGGATGATCCCAGCCCCTCTCCACACCCCAAATCCACTTTTCCTGTCTGGAGAAACGCAGGACATGGGGCTGTCCAGGCTCCAGCCGTGCTCCATCAGCAACCCCCAACCCCACAGCGGGGCCAGAGCCAGGGAATGCATCTCCCTCCCAAATATCTCTGCCGCTACTCAGCACCACGGTTATTTCTGGCCCTTCCTTGCTCTCTCTCTGGGGGTGTTATTTCAGCAAGAACCCAGCGTCCCGGGATGGCACTCGGGGGTGGCTCCAGCTGGAGGATCCCCAGAGCTGCCCCAACCCTCTCTCAGCCCTCTCAGGACTTCGCACAGCCCCGAGCTGACCCTCAGCCCTGCGGTGACAGTGACAGCCGGTGGTGGCATGGGGGCGGCTGCTCAGCAACCGCTGGGACGTGCTGGAGGGACATTGGGTACTGGAGGGACATCGGGTGCTGGAGGGACATTGGGTGCTGCCCCGCAACGCTGGGGGCCGGG
>NW_008236763.1:1637876-1640928 GCF_000691975.1 Corvus brachyrhynchos
TACCCTCCCAGGGGAGGTGGCACAGCCCTGCCCGCCTGGCACGGCCACAGCACCCCCTGCGAGTGCCACACGCCTCCTTCTGCCACCCCTCTGAGCAGGGGGAGCGATGCCCTGCCGGGCTGAGAACCCCCAAACTCACGGCGCCAGGCAGCGCTGCCCAGCCCCGCTCCCTCCCGTGTTTTATTTGCCGGTCGATCGTGGCCGTTTATGAGCGGAAAAATCAATCAGCAAAAAATCAATCAGCAGCTCCAGGAGGGAGTGGGGACCCCCGGGGGAAGGATGGGGGACAGGGCAGGCACCATCCACCCACCCAAACCCCGCTCTGGGCTGGCAGCTGAGGGGCAGTGGAAAGGAAAAGGAGAAGAAAGAAGTGAAAACAGCTTCGCTGCTCGCCACGGGCCGGCCCAGCCTTCCCTTCCTTCCTTCCTTCCTCGTTTCTCGTTTTCAAACGCCGGGGGGTGGGGACGGACACAGGGGTGGCAGGGAGGGAGCACAGGGGACCCCAGCCCAGGCAGGCACAGCTGGGTCCAGACAGCCCCCAGCCCAGGGTTTGCTCCAGGAGCACCCGATGTCACCCAGCTGCCACCCCACAAAGCCACCCCACGTGTGGGGACGGGCTCTGCTGTGACCCCGCTGTGTGGGGACAGGGGGACAGTGAGGCAGGGGTTACCTGGGTGCAGAACAGAGGGGCTGGGGGACCCTGCAGGTGCCAGGGCCAGCAGGTCACAGCTCCTCCGTGCTCCGGGCCAGCCCCGTGTTCCTCATTTTCAGTGGCCACGTGGGGAGCGGGGAGGGAGGGAAGTTGCAAAAAAAACCCCCTCCAAACCTGCTTGTTTTTGTCACAGGAGTGAGCAACAGGGCTGAGAAAAAGCGTGGAAAAATTGATGCAGCCACTGCCACCGGGGCACAGGAGCCAGGGCTGGGTCTGTCCCAAGGGTGGGCAAAAGCTGTCCCTTGTCACTCCAGGGGATGTGGCACGCAGGGATCCCTCACCCCCCGTGTGCCCAGAGTGGGTGCAGAGTAAGCACCTGGATTACAGGTGGAAAAGAGGCTGGAAAAGATGAAGTTTAGGGAAGATGACAAGAAAGATGGAGAGGGCCTGGAGCACCAGCACACAGGGCAGGGAGAGATGGGATATTGGGATAAAATTCCTCTCTGTGAGGGTGGGGAGGGGCTGGCACAGGGTGCCCAGAGAAGCTGTGGCTTCCCCTGCATCCCTGGAAGTGTCCAAAGCCAGGTTGGAGCAGCCTGGGACAGTGGAAGGCGTCCCTGCCCATGGAACGTGCGGAGCTTTAAGGTCCCGAAGCATTCTGTGATTAATTACACAGCCCAGCAGCACGGGGCAGTCCCTCCAGCACTCCCAGCGGGTCCCCAGCAGGATGGCAGTGCCACAAGAAGGACATGCTGCTGGGCACACCCCAAGGCTGCTCTGCACCAGAGGATCTGCTCTGATCCTCTGCTCCCTCCACGGAGAGGGAGATCCAGGCCAGAACGCAGCTGGACCCACCTGTCCCTGCCCAGCTGGGCCCAGCCTCGTGGCCACCCCTGGGGCACTCACCCAGACTTGGCAAGGCCACCACGGGGGTGACTGATGCCGTGACAGGGCACCCGCAGTGCCAGGGCTCAGCGAGAATCCTTCATCTCCCCGGGAAGGATTTGGGGTGGGCAGCGCCAGGAAGGAGCTGCAGGAGGGGGTGTTCAGGAAGGATGTGGGGTGGCCAGCGCCAGGAAGGAGCTGCTGCAGGATGGGGGTCTCAGGAAAGATTTGGGGTGGGCAGCCCCAGGAGGGAGCTGCGGGATGGGGGGCTCAGGAAAGAATTGGGGGTGCAGACTCCGGGCTCAGGAAGGATTCGGGGTGGGCAGCCCCAGGAGGGAGCTGTGGATGGGGGTCTCAGGAAGGACTTGGGGTGAGCAGCGCCAGGAAGGAGCTGTGGGATGGGGGTCTCAGGAAGGATTTGGGGTGGCAGCCGCAGGAAGGAGCTGCAGGATGGGGGTCTCAGGAAGGATTTGGGGTGGGCAGCCCCAGGAAGGAGCTGCAGGATGGGGGTCTCAGGAAGGATTTGGGGTGGGCAGCCCCAGGAAGGAGCTGCAGGACAGGGGTCTCAGGAAAGGACTCCTCCCCACAAACAGGGACATCAGGCAGTAGGGCCATCCTCAGAAACCCTCATCCAACACCAACGCTGACCATGAGGTGAGACCGGACACTCCAGAGATCCCATCCAGCCTCTGCAATGAGGAAAAAAGGAGGAGAACCCCATTTCCAACCCCAGCGAGCAGCAGTGCCCTCCCCACCACCCACCCAGGAGCCGTATGGGGCAGCTGGATGGGACTGAGCTCCTGGGATCGCTGAGAACCATCCCAGCCCCATCCAGAGGCTCCTTCCCTGCACTCAGAGCACGCGGCCCTGAAAGGGAGAAGGAGCAGGCAAAGGAGGGGCTTGGCAGAGCCACGCCGGGGTCAGTTGACAGCAGCAGCGAGAGCCTGAGTCACCGGGACTGTTTTTAGCCCCGGCATCTCAGCAACGTGGAGCGGGACGTTGTTAACAGGCGCTGGGTCAGAGGCCAAATGTTTTCCCTGCCCTGAGTTAAACACCGCGCCTGGAAAAGGCCGAGGGATCCGGCACGGGAAAAACATTACCGGGGCTGGCCCAAAACACCCAGGTAAGCCTGGCCCGCCCAGAAGGGGTCAGGGAATCGGTGGAGGGAGAAGCATCGGTCCCCGGTGCCACGCAGGGCTGCGTGTCCTTTGTCACAGCGTCGCTGAGTAAATGGGGTGCAGAAAAAGCCCCCTGGTTCTGGGGGTGCCAAGGCACGGCCAGGAGAACCATTATGGGGTTAATGATACACACACAGCCTTGCTCCGGTGTCTCTCCACCCCAAAAGTTCTCTCTTCCACCCCAAAAAACCCACCCAGCTGAGGGATGGCTGCAGATCACGCTCACAGCTGGAGGTTGGCAACTCCAGGCCAGAGTTTGGGTGCAGGGAGAGGCAGGGAGACCCCCGGGACCCCAAAACAGAGGGGCTGGACCCTCTGCAGCTGAGCAGGAGCTGCA
>NW_008236763.1:1641759-1644912 GCF_000691975.1 Corvus brachyrhynchos
CCGGGCCTGGCACGGTGCCGGCGCCACCGGGGCTGGTCCTGGCCACGGGCGCTGCCGCCTCTCCCGGGCACGTTGCGCCGGTTGGACCCGTGGAGGAGCCCAGAGGTTTTTCCCATCAGGCTGGGATTTCTCCTTCGCTTGGCCCAGGACCCGAAATACTCAGCCAAACCCGCTGGCACCTACTCCCTCCTCCCCTAGGAGCAGGAAAACGCTCCCCGTGTGTGCCAAGGTGGCTGCAGCCCCCTCCTCATCTCCTCCAAAAAATCCCCACCCCGTGCGGCTCCCCCAAAATCCCGAGGACTCCGCCTGGGCAGGAGCCAGCGCTGCTGCCCTCGCTTGTCCCCGAGGCTCCAAGAACTCCCCTGGCCGTCCCCACACTGCTGGGAGTTTCAGGTTTATCCGGAATTTGCACCCATTTAAGCAAAGGAGGCGACCGAGGCTCAGCGCGGGGCGTGGGGAGTTTGTTTGGAGCCGAACGCACTCGGAGGAAAGGTGACAAAACCCCGGGGGCGATTCATTAGAAGAGGCTTTAAAGATAAGGTGGCACAACCTGTGGGCACCGGAGATGTGGCACCGGGACACCCTGAGCCCTTCCCAGGTGATCGCACGCAACGCCCGCTGCAAATCATCCCACGGTGCCCATCCCAAAGCTCCTGCTCCAGCTCTGCAGGACCGACCTCCCCAAAACACCCCCCAAAACCTCCCCTGGGTCTCCAGAGGTGGAGCATCTCCCATTCCCGGTTTTCTCAGCCTTCCTGGAAGGCGAGGAGCAGGAGCCAGGGCCTCCCGGATTCCTGGGCTGACCATGTCAGGGGACCCCGTGCAGGCAAATCCGCACGGAAAACCGGCTCCAACCAAAAGCCAGGTGCCAGGAGGAGGGACACGAACTCGGAATGGATTAGGGAAGAGCCATCGGGGCTTTTACTGGGCATGCCAGTGAGAGGAAAAAAATCCCTGAGCACACAATCCCTGTGTGGTCAGGAAGAGATCACCCCCTCTTCCACCCTTCCAAGTGTCACAGCGCCAGTGACAACGACCACGGCTCGTCCTGGGAATCACCGGTGTGATCCCGGCTGCATCCACACCGGGATCACGCAGCTTGGCAAAGCTCATGGAGGTGGTGGCACCACGGGAAGGCCACCGCAGGGCGGTGACAGCACACCTGGCACCTCCGAGCACTCTCTGCTCTTTTATGGGGGAGTCAAACACCCAGCGCTGGCTCCTTGGGATCCTCCTGGGATCCCTGGGAACCTCCCAGAGCAAACAGGGGGTCTGGGAAGTTGTCACGGAACAGCCACCACCAGCACGGTTGCCACGATGCTGCCACAGGGACGTGTGGTGGCACTGCCAGGCCGCAGCCCCACGCCCAGGATGCCACTGCTTCCCCCTGTCCACTTCCTCTTTGTCCGGGATACGGGATAACCCCACACAGGGCAGTTACAAAACAGCTCCCTTGGGGCAAGTCCAGCTTGAGGTGCCCTCTAAAACCACCCCAAAAACTCCAGCTGTCCCCAGGGGTGGATCTGCATTCCAGGAAAGGAGGGAGAAACAGCAATCCAGGGATGAGATCCCATCACATCAGACCCCCAGCTCCCCACTGTGACACAGGAGGATCCATGGTGAGCCAGAGGATGTTTTCACCCTCAGCACGGTGGATGTTTTTGAGGGGAACACCCCCAGCATGGCCTCCCCAGCCCCATTTCCCTGTTTGTTGTGCTGCTCGGGCCACCCCACCCTCGGCCCTGGGAATGTGCCCCCTGCTCCGATGATCCATCACATTATCCCAAGGGGCTCTTCCCGTTCCCCACAGCACTTCCAGGCAAACAGGGAACCGTAAGCAGGGCAGGGCAGGGCAGGGCAGGGCAGGGCAGGGGAGACCAGGAACACACACGTGCCGCGAACTGGGAGCCGTGGAGCATGGAAAAAGCAATAAAAGGCCTGGCTGGAATCACAGCTCCATCCCAAACACCCGGATGCTGGATGGCCCCGCTGCAGCCAGCTCCACCCCGGCGCAGTTTCCGACTGATAAGGGCGGGCAGGCCAGGCCGGCATCCCTCGGAAAACACGCAGGGCCAGCATCCCTCGGGAAGCAAACCCAGAATCCCTCAGGAAGCGAACCCAGCATCCCTGGGAAAACACCGGGCTCCCCTCCACGGGTCACCACATGCTGGCCTGACCCACGGCCACCATCCCCACCCAAATCTGGGTGTGTTCCCAATTCCGGCCACCCCGATCCCCAAATTCCCACCGCTCCCAGCACGGTTTTCCGCGCTGGATCCTTCCAGCAGCAGGTGAGCGAGCTCAGGCTGGGAGAAACCAGCCCCACTCCCAGCTCCGGCCGGAGCAGCCGTGCATGAAGCCAAGCAAACATGGCAGGGAAGTACAGAGGAAGGGGGGGGAAAGAAAAAATAACCCCCCCAATCCGTCCCTTCGCTGCCTGCCGGACTCTGTTATATAAAAAACACCAACTCCCCCCGTGCCCCAAGGGCCGGGAACGCGCAGGAGCGCCGGGATTCCTGGAAGCGGGCCCTGCTTTCCCCCGGACTTGCACCGGCTTATTTATTTATCTTAGAGGAGCACAATAACCACCAGATTCTCTTCGTGTTTCTATTTTTTTTTTTTTTTTTTTTTTTTTTTCGTTTTTTTGGTTTTTTTTTTTTTAAGGAAATTTCCCCCATCATCTGACTCCCCGAAGCTCTGGGGGCTACGTAATCCTTTCCTGCCTCGCAATTAATTCATGAATATAATTAATCGGCCTCTGGAGGCTTGGGGCAGCCCCCTCTATGCCTCCCTAAATTCCCCGGGAGGGAGGGGACACACCGTGTGTCCTCTTGGTGACCCCCTAAAAGCCGTGTGACACGAGGTAGCCCAACTTTTCCCATCCTTTCAGACCCCAAAAGGGGTCCCACTTTGTGTTCCCCAAACCGGGGGGTGCCCGGGACCCCCCGAGCGCCCCCCGGCTGTCCTGCAGCATCCGTGCCTCAGTTTCCCCACGCGCGGAGCACCGGGTTCGGGGGGGTTCCCGATGGGAAAGGCGACCAGGGCAGGTCCCCTTGGGCTGCCGGGGGTCTCGCAGCCCCCAGGACCGCCGGGTTTTGGGAGGGGGCACCGGGATGAGCTGCCGGCGACCCCCAAAACCCCCGCAGGGCCAGG
>NW_008236763.1:1645425-1647610 GCF_000691975.1 Corvus brachyrhynchos
GGCCCGTTCCGCTGCCCTCGCTCCGCTCCGCCGGCCCCGGGCACGCCGGGCGCTGCAGTCCGCGCCTGCCGGGGCTTGTAGTCCCCGCCCGGGCCACCGCGGGAGTTTGGGCTTGGTGCTTTCCTTCCTTGAAATGAGGGGGGTTCCTCCCCAAAAATGCTTTTTCTTCTCCCCGAAAGTGCGGGTTTCCACCCCAAAAACGGGTCAGGAGAGGAGGGATGGGGTGGGAGGTGAAGGCAGCGCTGTGATCGGGTTGTGCAGTCCCGTGAACCAGGATCCTGCATCCCTTTTCATCAGGAACACACGGGGACCATGGAGCTCCTTGTGCCAGGATCCCGCATCCCTTCGGGCCGGGTCGTGCATCCCTTGCACCAGGAACACACGGGGATCACGCAGCTCCTCGCTCCAGGATTTTCCCGCTCCTTGCACCAGGATTGTGCAGCCGGTTGTGGCCGTGGAGGATGAGCAGTGACCTGCAAGGAGCTGCTCGAGGCACGGGGGGCTTTGCCCCCTCCCTATGGGACCCTCGGGGTCCGGGGGGTGCCAGGGAAGCTGTGCCAGGAGATTTGGGATGAGATGAATGGGGAACAGGCGGCTGCAGCAGGAGGGGGCGGTGGGGACCCTGGCCAGCTGCAGACAGGGCACTCCATGGCACCTCGAGTCCCCAGGTGACCCTGCCACCTCCTGCCTGTGGCCACAGGATGGGGTTTTGGTGGCCAGGATCATCCTGCTGGCAGATTTGGCTGGAAACAGCAGGTTTTTGGGGTGGTCACGTGCCACGGGCAATGTCCTGCATCTCCTGAGCATCACCCACACTGAACAGCCTCTGGTCATCCCTGGGCACCCTGCACTGTCCCAATCCATCTGACACCACATCCAGCAGCTCCTCTTGGGAGCATCCACACATCCCAAGCCTCGGGCACCTCAAATCCCTCCTCCCCGCCCTCCTTGGAGGCTGCAGCCATGAGTTTTAGCCCTGGAGAACAAACCCAGGGTGTTTTCCTCAGCTGGAGCGTCTTTGCACGACACTTTAATCCCCGATTTAATCCCTGATTTATTTGCAAATACATGTGGGCAAGTCCCCCTTGGAAAAAAAAAAAATCCCAAGGAACCTGGAGCTGTTCAGCAGCTCCTCGTTCCACACATCCAGCTCCAAACTGGCTCCCGAAGCCTCCAGCCAGGGCTCAGCCCTGGAATCCTCAACCTGAGCACAGCCTGAAATTCTCCCACTCATCCCGGTTTCCCAGCAAGCTCCAGCAGGGATCTGGCTCCCATTAAAAATAAAAATAAAAGCCCCCAAATTTGTCATTGCCGCAATCCAGAAGCTCAGTCAGTGCCTGGAAGCCTCGAGCGCGAGTTGGGTTCACACTCCTTTATCCACAACTCATCAGCATGCCCGGATCCCAGGAGGAGAAGGTGTTCCAAGGGATAAAATCCCCCGTGGATGATGCTCAGCACCCCTAAGCTGCCGTGGCAAAGCCCACTCTGTTGTTGGCCGTGTCGAAGATGGAATAATACTGCCGGAGGAAGAGATTCCCGAGGATCCAGAGGGGCTGGCCGCTGGCAGAGGACACGTAGGTGCTCTCCACCCCCACGGTGCAAATGCTGTCATTCTGGGGGGAAAAAGAGCCAATTCCAGCACAGTTCCCGACCCAATTCCCTCCCCACGGCCACAGGCAGGCAGAGGAATCTCCGTGAAATGCGGTGTTGGGAAGAAACTCTGATTTTCTCCTGGGCAGAACTGGAAATTCCCACTGGGATGAGGAAATCCCACCTACCTGTAGGACGTAGGCAGCGGGAGGCAGCGGTAACCAGGCTCCACCGATGGCAAAGTAGAGGGTGGGCATTTCTGGGACAGAGCTGCAGTCAACCAGGAACTGCAGGAGAGGCAGAAAGGGGTCAGGACACCCAGGACTGGCACTGGCCATTGTCCAGTGGTCACCACAGCCACGCTCCCGAAGGGTCAGCACAGCTCTGACAGTGCCAGACCCGCATTTACCGAATTATTCCATTTTTACCCCACAGCAGGGCTGTTCCAGGTGGGATATTTTGCTCCTTTGGGGATTCTGGGACACTTCACAGCTCAGCACCATCCCCATCCTGCCCACCTACCCCGTAATCGCTCTGCTCTGCGCCCAGAGCCTGCAGCAGGGCTGGCAGGAACTGCCCTGGGATGGGCAGCAGG
>NW_008236763.1:1647623-1649252 GCF_000691975.1 Corvus brachyrhynchos
CCGCGACACCCTCGGCGGCACCAACGGGTGACCGACAGCCCGATGGAGAACCTGGGGAAGCAGCAGGAAAAGGGTTGGGAAAGGTTTCCCACCCCAAACCCGCTGCGAGCTGTGGCGCAGCTCTTACCCCTCAATGCCGATCTTCCAGTACAATTCCTGGACCACGGGAGCCCATAAAACCTCCCCGGAGAACAGCTGGAGGTCAACCCCTCCCAGGATGACTTCCCCACCGTAATTATATGTCGGGTTGCTGGAAAGACACAAAATCAGCCCTGAAATCAGACCAAAATCTGAATTTGTGCTCTGTAGAAAGCGGTGGAGCACAGAGGGGTGTGGGGAGAAGGTGTGGATGGAAGGAAGGATGGATCCAGGCCATGCCTGTGGAAAAAGGAGCTGCTGCCTGAGGGTCTCACCGGGAGAAGTAGAAGCTGAAGAGGGGTTTGCTGAGCTGGTCCTGCTGCAGCAAGTTCTGCAGGAAGGTGGGGAAGCTGCTGATGGCAACACCGGGGTAAGCCATGCCCAAAATCCCGTCAAAGCCCAGGTAGTAGAAGGGTCTGCTGGGCTCGTCCAGGCTCAGGCCGAACTCCTGGTTCCTGAGGATGATGTTCTGGATCTGGAGGGAGAGGGAAGATGCTGGGAGATGTTGGGGTTCGGTCGCAAGATTAAATCTGCACTGGGAGAGGCTGAGCTCTTCCCCGTCACCCATGGGGTCGGGAGCAGCCTGACTCCCAGTTTTGTCCCCTCACCCTTTTTATTCCAGCAAAATACCCACAAACCCCGTTTTGCCTCTTAAATCGGTTTAAAATCCCATTTTCAGTGCGTGCAAGTCTCGCACAGAACATTCCTTATCACCCCGGAAGGACAAAGCTCAGATGTACACAAAGCAAATCCTTGCGGCCAAAGATATCCCTCCCTTATCCCAGATCGGGGCTGGAAAGCCCAGAGGACCGGGAATGAGTTTGTTTGCAGATCCCAGTGTCGGAGTGAATTCATGCTGACACACCTTAAACTAATCAGGAACCAATCCCCAGAATAAAAAGGTACTTTTAAGGTACTCCCTGAGTTTTAAACTGAGCTTTTAACCCAACTGCACTGGTTTTTCCCTGAAGTGTCCATGCACCAGCCCCTCAGGGGTCACTTACTGTCACAGTGTCACACCCCAGCACCACGGCCACGTCCCCAAACCCGTAGCTCAGGGTGTAGCTCACATCAGTGCCCAGGAAGGTGGAGGACAGGCTGTGGTTGAACCTGGCGTGGTCCCCTGCAGGGACAGAAGGTGACAGCCCCCAGGTGACAGCCCTGTCCCCGCAGAGACAGGCTTCACAGGGGAAGGGCCATAAAACCGCTTTGGTGGCCCCAAACCCCCTCGGGTGGCGCTGGTTTCTCTGTCACAGCTCCCACGGGGGTCCCCCCAGGGGTGCTCACCGCAGGCTGGGCTCTGGCAGTAGGTGGAGGGCACCCACAGGTTGGCAGAGCCGGTGTCAAAGATCACCAGGAAATTCTGGGGAGGGGTCCCGATGCCGATCTCCCCGAAGTAGAAGGTCTGTGAACAAGAACCTGGGTGGGTTTCTGTTCCTGCCTTTTTGAAGGAGGTTTCTGAACCCCAAACTGCTGCTCCTGCTCCTGGAG
>NW_008236763.1:1649636-1650087 GCF_000691975.1 Corvus brachyrhynchos
TCCGAGCTGGTATTTCCTCCCCGGGTCCCCTCGCAGGTTGTTCAGGAACCCCTCGGGCAGCCCCTTCTCTCTCATCACCTCCTGCACGGACCTGCCCCTCCTCAGGGGGATCCTGCGGGGTGCAGAGATCCAGCTGTGCACCCCCTGTGCCGGGGGAGAGCCCCTCTCCTCGCCACACCCCTCATCCTCGCCCCCATCCCATCCCAGACCCCTCCTCCTCAGCCCCAGACCCCTCATCCCCGCCCCCATCCCATCCCAGACCCCTCATCCTCACCCCCAGACCCCTCATCCTCATCCCCATCCTGTCCCAGATCCCTCATCCTCACCCCCAGACCCCTCATCCTCATCCTCATCCCCATCCTGTCCCAGATCCCTCATCCTCACCCCCAGACCCCTCATCCTCACCCCCATCCCGTCCTAGACCCCTCATCCCCAGACCCCTCATCCTCAC
>NW_008236763.1:1650946-1651182 GCF_000691975.1 Corvus brachyrhynchos
GAGGATGAGGAGGAGGATGAGGAGGAGGAGGAGGAGGAGGAGGAGGAGGAGGAGAAATGCCCTTCCCTGCTGCCCGCGCCCACCCAATCTGTGTCTCAGCGCTCTCAGCCTCTGTCAATATTTTGACACCAAGCTCGGAGCGCTTCGTGTCCTTCCCCCGGGAAGCGACAGAGCTGTGAACGCACCTGAGAACGAGCCCCGGTGATAAAGAACTTCAAAGAAACGACCCTGGCTGC
>NW_008236763.1:1651213-1651988 GCF_000691975.1 Corvus brachyrhynchos
GGGTCACCCAACCTTCCCCCGCCCAGGGTGTTCCCCATCCCCTTCGGCCAATTCCTGATATTCCAGTCCAGTTTTCCCAGGCTGAACAGCCCCGCTCCAGGGTTGAGGGGTCATTCGGGTGTCGTGACTCACCTCACAGCCTCAGAGAAACCACAGGGCTCTGTCAAACCTTTTCCAGCTGCAAGGAAGGTCCGGGGCTTCCCCGCTGAGGTTTCCCGAGGGTTGCAGGTGGGCGCTGCCCATCCCTGGGGCTTTATCCCAGGGCCTGGAGCTTATCCCAGCACTTACCTTGCTGGAGGAAGGGATTGTGAGCCACGGAACCCCTCAGGCTGCTCCCAACAAACCCAGGAGCTCAGAGACTGTTTGGGATGTTGCGGTTTATTTGTTACAGGAGGCGGTGAGGACACACTGACACAGAAATCCCAAGGGATGGGGGCTCATGTGGGCATGGAAATGTCCCTGGGAACGCTGTGGCACTCCAGCTGTGTTGGCAGAGCTGTGCCGGGCCAGGAGAGGGGCTGGAATTTGCTGCCTCGTCCCTCTAGGCCGACAGGGCGAAGCCCACGCGGTTGTTGGCCAGGTCGAAGATGGTGTAATATTCCTTGAGGAAAATGTCTCCCAGGATCCAGAGGGGCTGCCCGTCCAGGGAGGGCAGGTAGGTGACCTCGATGCCCAGGGTGCAGTAGCCTTTGCTCTGTAGGAGGGGAAGAACGGGGGACCAGAGCCTCGAACGGGCACAGGGAGAGCATCGCTGCCAGCAGGGAGCTCCAGGTTC
>NW_008236763.1:1652298-1655240 GCF_000691975.1 Corvus brachyrhynchos
GCCCCCAGGGAATTCCCAGGGTGGATCCCCCAGGGTGTTGTCAGGGTGGATCCCATACTCACGTTCAGGACGTAGGCGGAGGGGGAGAGCGGGAGCTGAGCGCCGCCGATGACGAAGGTGATGGGGGGCATGTCCTGGGTCCCGTTGCAGTCCACTGCATACTGCGGGGACAGGGACAGAGGAGGTGACAGCACGGAGAGGACGGAGGCCATCGTGTGCCAGGGTGACAAACACTCCATCCCCTGGCGGTGCCACGCCGTGGAATCATGGAATGGTTTGGGTTGGAAGGGAATTCAAGCTCATCCCATCCCACCCCTGCCATGGCAGGGACACCTTCCACTATCCCAGGTTGCTCCAAGCCCCGTCCAACCTGGCCTTGGACACTTCCAGGGATCCGGGGGCAGCCACAGCTTCTCTGGGAATTCCATCACAGGGAAGAATTCCCTCCCTATATCAAACCTCAGTTTCCTCTCCTTCTGTCTGAACCCATTCCCCCTTGTCCAAGGATCCCCCTTGTCACTCCAGGCCCTTGTCCCAAGTCTCCCTCTGGCTTCCCTGTAGCCCCCTCAGATCCTGGAAGGGGCTGTGAGGTCTCCACACAAATTTCTCTTCCCCAGGCTGAACACCCCCACCTTTCTCAGTCCCCTCATCCTCACTGTCACTTGTTCTGCAGCTGCCACATGAGTTTTGTGGGACCCGGTTGAGCCCAGGGCTCTGATTCCCACGCAAGGCTCCCCAGTGCTCCACACCCCCCAAAATCCCCGTGCACTCACCCCAAAGCTGGTCTCCTGGGCTCCCAGGGTCTCCAGGATGCTCTCTATGTACTCCTGGGGCACCGTCACCAGGAATGTCCCCGTGTCCACGATGGCCTGGCAGCCCTGGCTGCACCAGCCGCTCACTGACTGCTCGATGGCAAAGCTGGGAGGAGAACGGGGACAAGGACGTGGCTTTGGGCACCCACTGGCCCCTAAATCAGACACCTCGAGCTCTGCAAAGCTGCAGCTGAGCCAAGGGGGTGATGGCCGGAGGTACAAACACCACTCACTTCTCAAGTGCCACCTGCCAGTAGAGCTCCTGTGTCACCGGCGCCCACGTGATGTTCCCCTGGAAGAGCCGAGGGTCGATGCCCCCGAGGATGAGCTCTCCCCCGTACTCGTAGGTGGGCTGGCTGCAAAAAAGCAGAGTCACGGCAGCAGGGATGGGGAAATCCGTGTGATAAACGTGGGCTAGAGAGGGATAAATCCCTAAGGAACCCTCCCGGGGACAGGCAGGGCACACCAGGGTGTGCAGAGCGCCCTGAAAGGTTTTTACCGTGAGAAGTAAAAGCTGAAGATGGGCTCGGCGAGCTGGTTCTGCTCCAGCATCCCCTCCAGAGCCGTGGCCATCCCTCCCACTGCCAGCGAGGGGTACGCCATTCCCAGGATCCCATCGAAATCCGCGAAGTAGAAAGGCTGGGTGGGCTCGTCCTGGCTGAGCCCGAACTCCTGGCTGGTGACGGTGATGCTCTGGATCTGCAGGGGAAGGGGATCCGGGGTCAGCCGGGCAAACCCGAGGGGTGGCTGCTGCTCCGAAAGCACTGCAGGGTCCCAGCTGGTGCCAACAGCACCAGGCAGTGGGGAAAATCGGGAAAAACCCCCAGGAATTGGGTTAAAACCCAGCCAAAGCCCAGCTGTGTGGCTGAGGGTCCAATAAACGCTTCATATCGGTTCTGCCCAGGGTTTGTCCAAGCCTTGGCTACATAGGACATGAGATCGGCCCTTAGGCTGCTCCCGGGCTCATTCCATGGGCACACCCAGCCAGGACACAGCAGCGGGAGGGCAGGGATGGCACGGGGAGCGCTCACCCTGAGCGTGTCGTAGCCCAGCACGATGGTGACGGAGCCGCTGCCGTAGGACACGGTGCAGGACTGGCCACTGGGGGTGAAGGTGGCGGAGTCACGGGGCTTGAACTTGGCGTGGTTGACTGGGGGAGAGAGAGAAGAAGGGAAAAGCCCTGGGCATGTGCTGCAGTGGGATTTCACTGCTGGCTGCTCCGCTGGGATCATCCCCAGGGACAGGCTGCTCCTCTACCCCGTGGTTCTCTCTCAGGATTTGGGGTTTGCAGCCCAGTTTTGCCTGGATCCCTCTCCAGGGATCACAACCACAAGAGCAAAGCCCTCAAGGTGAAATCCCCATCACTCTTCCACCGTGAGGGATGAGCTCTGCTGGCAGCGGGACATCAGCTCCGCAATTCCCGGTTTTCCTCTTCCCTCTGCCTGGCTACAGATAGCCAGGGAGCAGCCTGAGATTCCCAGGATGGCCGTGGGGATTTGGCCATCCCTGAAGCAGGCAGAGGGCTCTGTGCTTCCCAAGGAAGGCACCAACTATCCCAGATCAGCATCCCGGGGTCATTTGTGGTCTGGCATCGTGATGTCCCCAACAGGGGAAGAACAGGGACAAGGAAAAGGCACCCACTGGCACCTAAACCCATCTTGGCTTGGTCAGTCTGGGATGCTCTGAAACGCATCGAGCCCTGCAGTGCTGGGATAATAGCTGGTACTAATTAGCACTAATTACTCCTAGGAGCAGTAGTAGGTCTGCTCACAGCATCTGGGGGTACTCACAGCAGGCAGGACTCTTGCAGTCTGTGGAGGGCACCCACAGGTTGGAGGAGCCGGTGTCGAAGAGCACCAAAAACTTCTGGGGGGGTTCCCCGATGCTGATCTCTCCGAAGTAGGAGGACTGCAAAAAACAGGGAATCTCCACTGGCCACGGACAGACCAGGCTTCCCCCTGGCATCCCAGTGCCAGGCTCACTCTCAGACCCAACCACACAGGAGCACACCGAGCTCTCATCCTGCATTTTCTCCCCCCAAAAATGAAATATTAAATAATTACTGTAGGTTTGTTTTCTACAGAAAAGCCTCGCTCTTTGTGGCTGGGGGAGACCTTCCTTAAAGTTCCA
>NW_008236763.1:1655282-1658027 GCF_000691975.1 Corvus brachyrhynchos
TCTCATTTCCTGGAGGCTCAGGAGTGTCCAGATTGCTCTGGAAGGAGCCAGGAAGGAGGGAGGACAGGCAGTGACGGGGAGCGTGGGGCACTCACGTCCAGGTGGTTGGTTATGGGCTCGCTGACCACAGAGCCCTGGCTGGGCTGGTATTTCTTCACGGGATCATATTTAATGTGCTTCAGGAAATCAGCCAGCACCCCCGCTGCCCTCATCTTGTCCCGGATGGACTGGCCTTTCTTCAGCCTGATCCTGCACAGAGGGAGAGAAAACCCAAATGTGCAGAGCAGAAATTAAGAAGATTTGGGCATTTTCAAAGGCTCAGTTCTCTGGGCTCCTTTGAGCCATGGCAGGAGCTCTCCATGCCCCAGATCCCAGGAGCTGCTCTCCAGGTCCCAGGAGCTCTCCACGGCCCCAGGAGCTGCTCTCCATATCCCAGGAGCTGCCCTCCAGGTCCCCAGGAGCCCTCCAGGTCCATGGAGCCCTCCAGGTCCCCAGGAGCTGCTCTCCACATCCCCAGGAGCTGCTCCCATGTCCCAGGAGCTGCTCCCGTGTCTCCAGGAGTTCCTCTCCAGGTCCCAGGAGCTCTCCATGTCCCAGGAGCTGCTCCCGTGTCTCCAGGAGTTCCTCTCCAGGTCCCAGGAGCTCTCCATGTCCCAGGAGCTGCTCCCCGTGTCCCCAGGAGCTGCTCCCCGTGTCCCAGGAGCTGCTCTCCATGTCTCCAGGAGCTGCTCCCCGTGTCCCCAGAGCTGCTCTCCAGGTCCCCAGAGCTGCTCTCTGTGTCCCCAGGAGCTGCTCTCCATATCCCAGGAGCTGCTCCTCAGGTCCCAGGAGCTGCTCCTCAGGTCCCAGGAGCTGCTCCCCAGGTCGCAAGAGCTGCTCCCCAGGTCCCCAGGAGCTGCTTCCCATGTCCCCAGGAGCTGCTCCCGTGTCTCCAGGAGCTGCTCTCCATGTCCCAGGATCTCTCCATGTCCCCAGGAGCTGCTCCCGTGTCTCCAGGATCTCTCCATGTCCCCAGGAGCTGCCCCGGGCTGTGCCCACGCCGTGGAGGTGCCGCCCGCCGCTCTCCCCACGGCTCAGCATCCTCGAGCTCCGTTCCCCGCCCTCTCCCCGCTCCTCCCGCACAGCTCACCCACCTCACCGCCCCCTCCGCCAGCTGCAGACACGCCAGGACCACCAGGAGCCACTTCATGGTGCCGAGCAGCTCCACGGTCACCCCTCGGGAGGCGGCGGCAGCCGGGCAGGGCTGCCCGGGCTCCCGCTTTTATCCCGGGAGGCAGCGCCGGCCCTTATCTGCTGACCTCCGCTTTCCATTAGCACCTCTCGCAGCCCCGGCCTCAAGGGCTTCTTTGTGCCTCGGGCCACGAGGATCCTGCGGAATCGGCGTCCCGAGGGCAGAGCCGCGCACGGCCTCGGGGGCGAGATCAAAGGGGAGCGATCCGATAAGGGGTCAGCGCTTATCGGGGACGAGGGACCCGACGTCGTCACCGCGCTGGGCCGTGGCTGCGCTCGCCAAAACCCGCGCAAGCCTTGCCCCGGGACAAAGGGACTCGCGGCTCTTGGCGAGGGAGGGAAACACTTTTGTCTGCCCTCCTTCCGCCGCTGCAGAGAGCGGGGATGGAGGCGGCCGGCGGAGAGGCTTTCCCGGGACACGCGGCGAGGAGATGGAGCCCGTCAGCTTCCTTCTCTGGTTTGCTCCAGGATGGTCCCCAGCTTCCTTCTCTCGTTTCCTCCAAGGGGGTCCCCAGCTTCCTTCTCTCGTTTCCTCCAGGACCGTCCCCAGGTTCCTTCTCTGGTTTCCTCCAAGGTGGTCCTCAGTGCTGTCCTGCCTTCTCCTCTTCATCAGCATCCCAGACCTTCACTCCAGGAGATGAGCTCGTTTCCATGTCCTACCTGCTCCTGCTTTCCCCATTTGGGCAGAAACCACCCATTTTTCCATTCATTTGTTTATTTTGTGGAGCACACGATTCCCTCCCCATCCCATATCCAAAGGCAGGTGCTGTAACCGCCAGGAAGGTGCAACCCACCCTCGGGGTTTAACCCACTCTCTACATCCTCACACCAGCCCAGAAAGTCAGAAAATTCCTTGTTTGCTTTTTTCCCCCCGTGAAAACAAAGGACCCACAAACCCACACTTCCCAAATGGCCAACAAGCACCCAAACCAACCAGAACATTTTGAGTTATAACCCGAATATTCTGTAGGAAATGCACCAAAATGGGTTTGCTCACAACCTAAATATTTTCTAGCCAACAAACCAAAGCTTTTTTGGTGATAACCTAAATATTTTCTGGCAAATGGGCCGTTATCCTGTTAGTTAGAGCCCAGGTATTTTCCAGAGCTCCTCCAGCCCTGCTTGCATCCCGAATCCATCACCCAACACCTTCTCCATCACCCGGCACCGCTCTCGCCGCTCATCCCGCGCCAGCATTCCGCACGGATTCCATTCCCTCGGGAGCACCGGGCAGCGTGCGTGGTCTCCTCTGGATATTGAGAGCGTCACACGGCGGTTATCGTGCTTGCCAGCAGCATTGGCGGAAAGATCGGGGCATTGGGATCGGGTAAAGAAGCGGATCCTGGCGGGAAGCGGGGCGCGGTTATGGGAACGCCAGCAGAGCATCGCCCGCTCCCGGCACGGCCCCACGAGGCACGGGGAGCAGGTGCCCTCTGCGGCACTCACACACATTCAAAAATTGCTTTCTGGCCCTTTTTGACCCAAAGTGGGGCAGCTCTGAGGGAATTAGTCCAG
>NW_008236763.1:1658700-1665115 GCF_000691975.1 Corvus brachyrhynchos
GCAGGAATTCTGGATTCGCAGAGAGCCGGAGTCACCGCGCCGAGCGGGGATCGCGCACCCGCGCTGCTCCCGGGATTTCCCTCAGGACAGGCCTCCGGGCATTCCCTCTGCTTTGCTTTCAGTTTCTCTTCTGAGCTGGTTTGGTGGCCCAGCTCCAACCCAGGGAATCCCATCTGTGACCCCACTGCCTTTCCCGGGATGCTGCAGGGGGTGAGCCCAGCGCTCCAGAGGAGCCTGTGGAACCTGGAGAAGAGGAGGTTCTGTGGAGACCTCACAGCCCCTTCCAGGACCTGGAGAGGCTACAAGGAGCTGGAGAGGAGCTGTTCATGAGGAACTGAAGTGAGGGAAAAGGGGAATGGGTTCAGGCTGAAAGAGAGGAAATTTAGGTTTGATATCGGGAAGGAATTCTTCCCTGTGAGGGTGAGGAGGAGCTGGGATGGAATTCCCAGAGAAGCTGTGGCTGTCCCACCCCTGGAAGTGTCCAAGGCCAGGTTGGACATTGGGGCTTGGAGCAACCTGGGATAGTGGAAGGTGTCCCTGCCACGCCAGGGGTGGAACTGGATGGTTTTTAAGTTCCTTCCAACCCAAACCAGTCTGGGATTCCATGGTTCTCTGCCCCCGGAGCAGCTGTGTTTATGAACCCACACAAGCTCTCCGATCCTCCCCTCGGTGCTGCACGAGGTGCTTTTAGTGTTTTATTTCCAAAACAGAGGCCACAGTACACAGGAACAGCTTCCATCACATCAAAAGAAAGACTCCTCTTTCTCTGTGAGGGAAAGATGGGTAAATCAGCTGTAAATAAAAAGGTTGGGCTCCACGTCAGGCATTTAAATTCCCAAACCAGGAGAGGATCAGTGACTTCTTGATGCTGAGGACCTACAGGGGCTCAAAGGGAGGTGGAGAGGGATTTTGGATAAGGGCATGGAGAGACAGGACAAAGGAAATGGCTTCACACTGACAGAGGGGAAGCAGCACATGGAATTGTCCTGTAAAGGTGCCACCAGCCAGGACATCCCATTCCATTTATTCTGCACAGTTTCACACTTCAAGGCGAACCAGGAGCCATCCTCAGGGCACAGAGCTGTTCCTCAGAGAGGGACTGGCTGGATTTCCGTGGGAATAACCCAAAGGAACAACTGCACAGCAACCCCCGGCTCAGGGCAGTCGAATCCCCACAGCGCCTTTGCTCCTCTGCCACATCAGAAATTCAGTGGCCAAGGCACCAGCACAGGTGACAAGGACAGGAATGGCACGGGAGGGGTTTGAGGTGACACTGAAGCATCTGGGCCTTTCAGCTGGAAAAATCCCGCTCACTTAGGGAAGGAAAACAGATTAGATCCCATCTTTACAATGAGCCTTTTCCATCCCCTGGCCTGTAATTGCCAACTTCAAAGCTCCCAGGGTTCTCACTAATGAACTCACCCCCGGTAACAGCAACCCAAACCTGTTCTGCTGCCTCTGAGCAGCATTTCCAGACCAGCTGAGTTCGGGGGAAAGACAAAAATTCCCAGAAACACAGAGGGCAGCCCTCCCAGAGGCTGGAATTAGGAAATGGGTTCGTTAACCATCATTCATTAATGATCCTCCACCTGAGCAGGCTGAGCAGCATCACACAGAGAGACAATGAGAGAACAGGGAGCTGGAGTGCCACCCCTGGTTTGGTTTTCCTGCCAGTAAACAGCACAATTTAGGTAATAAAAACAACAATTCCTCAGAAACAACAAACACATTCGAGTTTTCTCTGCAGAAATATTGATCCTTCAACCCTCAGCACCTCTCCTTTCCCCTCCCTGTAAGGCAGGCACAGCTCACAGGGATTCCCACCTCCTTCCCTGAGGGAAAAACACCTAAAATGGGTTAAAAGAGAAAAAACCCTCCCATGGTAAGACACTGGAACACTGGGAGAAGCTCTGTTCCTACCAATGGGTTCTTGGGAAAGGGAAGAGGGGGAGATCTGTTTGGGAATTCAGCAGGGGGGAAATACCGGGGGGAGAAATCTGATGGATTAACTCAGACTCAAACAAGAACCACTTAGAAAGGTCAAGGCTGTGATATTCCCTCTGCTCAGCCCATGGCTGCTCACAGAGCATCCCTAAATTACAATTCCAAGTGGAGGAAGGAGCCCAGCGAGGACAGGTCAGCCCCCAATGGGGCCACACAGACCCAGTCCCCAGGCAAGCACTGGAACCTCCAGCCCAGCTCCCACCCCCAGGGCTCAGCCACCACCCAAATCCACCTCATTTTGCTGCCTAAACCCTTTTTGAGAACCGAAGTCTCAGCAAACATTCCACTGAAGCAGCTCCTTTCCCAATTTTCCAGTTCCCAGAACACCAAGCTGAACCACCTGAGCTTGGGGCAGAGAGGAGGAGAGCTCCGAGCATCCCCTCAGCTCCGGGGACAAACTCCAGAGCAGGTTTTGGATGGTTTTTCCCACCCATCTGTACCAGCTGGATGCACAGAGGCCAGGATGGATCCCTGAAACCCAAATGCAGATTTATGGATGCATCCACCAAGGGGGAGGATTCTGCTGAAAACTGGGAGGATATTCCATGGCTGGAGGGATCACCGGGTATCCCATCCAGTTTCCCATCCAAGCCCAGCAGAGCGGTGTCAGACCCAAAGGAAAATCCATAAAATCCACCTTGACAAGGTTCCCTAAGGACAAAACAGATTGGGGAAACATTCCCAACCCAAATAAAACAACCACAGGGAAAAACTCCGAAAAGACCTAAATCCCAGAACCGAAGGGATGAGAGAGCACGGACTCGGATTCCCTCCTCACTTCCCAACCCAAACCCGGATCCTCCTCTGGTTTCTCCCACGGCCACTAGAGGAAGCTGCGACACTGCGCCGGAGAATCCCAAATGTGTCACCGGAGCTCCCGGGGCTCCGGGAACCGCGGAGCCAGCGCCGGACACGGCTCCGCTCCTTCCCTGCGCTTCCACTCCTCCCGCAAAAACGGATATTGCGGAATTCTCAAAGAGTCCTCGTGGCTTAGTGCGGGCACAGCTCTGGGGAAGTTTTCCAGAAGAGCAAAAAAGAGGGGGAAATCACTGGGATGTGAACACGACGCGCACCCTGAAATCCCTGAGTTCCATCCTGGCTGCCGGCACTACAATTCCCATTTAATGGCTCGAACGTGGAACAACCCACCGCAAACAATGAGCTGAGACCGGCTTTTCATTGCCAAAGCTTCCCGGGGAGTTTGGGATGGCGCTGGAGCTCAGCCTGCTGAGCCAGCAGGGGAGAGGGGACACGAGGGGACACGGAGCACAGGATGCTCCACGCTGGAATGGGCAGCTGCCATCAGCTCGGTCCTTCCTCATCTTCAAGGTCCAGGGAATTCTTCTCCTTCTTAGAAAAGGAGCAGCATCCCGCAGGATAACCGGGATAAGGATGTGCTGTGTCCCTGTCACTGCCGCTTCCAGCATCCTTTGGGAACACTGGATTCGCCAAGGAGGGAAGGGAGGCCCGGGTGGGACAGCCCAGATCACCTGGAGGACGTAAAATCAGCAGTTCAGGTGATCCAAGATGGATTTCCCAACACAAAGCTCTTGTGGAGCCACCGAAATGGGATTGCCAGACTTTTTAAGGAACACCAGAGGGAATTCCCTGCTCCCAGGAGCTCACAGACCCTTCCATCCCACCCTCAGGGACACGTGGCCACGCTGGTGGCACCGGGCAGCACCCAAGGACAGCCCCAGCCCTGAGCACAAAGAGCCCAGCCCAGCACATTCCCTGGAATTCAACCCACCTGGAAAGGGGTTGGGAAAGGGCCCTCACCTCCTCCTCCTTGGAAACGGAAAACATTTCATCCTCTTTGCCCTTTCTGGGGAAAAAGGGAAAAGGAATTTTGTATTTCTCAGCTCCAGCAGGTTCCTACAGAGGCTCCAGAAGGGAGCTGTGCTGTCCCAGAGGGTGACACCGACAGCTTAGAAACTCTTTATTTAAATACTTTATTTAAAGCTTAACGCAGTTAACTTTTATATATTTATATTTATATATAGATATAGATATAAACAATTTCTTCTCTCACTTCCCTAAATGAAAGCTGGATTTAGGGGGGATACATTACTTGGGGGGAGGGGGAGGAGGGTTGTCTTTTTCCTTCAAATAAAGTCATTTGTTATACATATAAAAATATATTACTTGGGTTTCCTTTCCGTTACGGGTGACACAAGGGACGGGGTGGACGAAAGAATGGAAGACGAGCACGAGGACTTCCAAAATGGAAAGAAAAACCAGTGGATTGAAGCATGTGGCACACTTGGAATTTATAGTGCAACAGCAAGCCAAGAACTCCACGTTCTGCGACACAAACATGGCACCACTCAGACTTGGGACACGTGGCCTCGCTCCCGACAGGGTCACGGCTCAATAGGACATGACAGCACCAAAAACCAAAAAAGAAAAAAAAGGCTGAACTTCCAAACCCTGGGAATCAAGCTCCTGGCTCTCAGAAGCAGCTTGGAGCTGAGGGATGGGGTTCTTTCCTCTTCCATGGACGTCAACACCGGGAAACACCAAAGGACGAGGGGGACGTGAGGCTTGGCAACGTCTCTGCAGGCAGCGGGACCCTCGCTGGGCACGGATCCAGCTCCTGTCCCGGGAGGAACATGGACACAGCCAGCAGGAGGTGAGGCTCCAGAGCACCCAGAGCACTGCTCTCCATCGGAACAGGCACACAGAAATCCAGGGAAGGGCCGAGCCGCCGCCGCGTGCCCCGCGGGGAGGGGCAGGGGGACATCCCGGGGCAGCTCAGCGCAGCCCCGGCATCGAGACAAAAATCCACAGCAAAAGGCCACAAATTTACCCGAAATTTTAGCCCTTCCAGGTCCGTAGTTGAGGGAACAATCTGCACATTCACTCCCAACACCGAACAGAGGCTGCTCCCAACCCCAGCCAGGCGTGTGGGTGTAGGCAACCACTTTGATGCCACTCCAAGCTCGGCTGCCCGGCGGCTCCACTCCCACTCCCACGTCTCCCATTCCATTTCCCACCCACCCCGTGACAGTCAGGCCCGAGTTCATAAATTCCTGATTCCCAGCTGCTCTTTTCCACAGTGTTTTCCCCCCAGTTGGTGGCTGAGCAAAGCCACCGAGATCTTTTGGGACCTGTCCCCCAAGCAGGAGCGAGCCCCAGCGAGCGCACGCTGCGGACTGGCACCAGTTTGGCAATGAACTGGGATGCGAAGGAGCAGTTCATAAATAAATAAGTAAACAAATAAATAAATCCACAACACTTCTCAGCAGCTGCCGAAAAGAACCCTCCAAAAAAAAAAAGCAGGGTATGGCACAAGTGAAGTTTTCTAGACCAAACTTCCAACCTCCCTCATGGTTGTGGCCTTTCCCTCCTCTCCTAAAGCAGGGAAGGGAATTTTAAGGATTTAGGCAATCAGGTTTCTGTGATCACAGTGAGTGCCCATGGCTCTGTGTCCTCCTCGCTGAATTGCAGCTGCCCAATTTAAATTGAATCTGAGACAGGGACAGAAGGATAAAAAGCTTCAGGAACACAGGGAACAGTGAGCTGAGGGTGGAAAGGCCACGGCGGCGTGAGCTCCCTCATCTCCAGGGACCTCTGGAACCACAAGGCAAATCCCAGCTCTGGAGTGGCCTCCTGGAGCTCTCCTGGAGGTGTGACATCCACAGGAAACAGGCTCGATTGGCACGGAGCTCCTAAAGCCGCTCGCTTTTGGGAGCACTCGCCCATGGCACTGCCCAGCTCTGGCTCGGCTCTGCCCCACCCCAGGCGGTGCCACGTCACTGCTGGCACCTCCCGCCCGGAATTCAACCCTCAGAGTCACCAAACATCCCACAAGGCTTGAAAAACGAGCGACACAGAGAGGGGAGGACGGAGGGACAGACGAACCTCAACAGCAGCAGCCCCCCCAGGGAATGGGCGAACAATGGCGAATGGGAGCCACACGGGGCAGGGCACAGCGAGGGGCAGGGACCAAAGCCACGACACGGGGCTGGCACTTGGGGCCCCTCACAGGGGCAGGTCAGTGCTGTTGTGCCGCGTTTTCCTCGAGGTGCCATCGTCCCTGGGCAGTGCCCGCTGCAGGCTGGACATGGCCGCCGTCTTTTTGAGGTCAATCACGGCGTACGAGTCGGTGTGGCGGCCACCGGGGCTGGCAGGGGGTGGCACCCGGGGGTCCTGCTGTCCCTTGCAGGGCTCAGGCTCCAGCTCCACCTGGATGTAGTTGAGCTGCCGTGGAGGCTCCGGGCAGGGCCGGGGGGAGTCGAAGCTGAAGACGTTGGGCAGGCGGCTGCGCCGGGCTCTGGGCAGGAAGGAGCGGCGAGGCTGCAGGGCCGCGCTCTCCGAGCTCAGGGAATTCTGCAGGGGCTCCTCCTCGCCAGCCTCGGAGAAGCCATTGGGGGATGGCGTGGCTGGCGGGGGAGCGGCCCCCCGCCCT
>NW_008236763.1:1665213-1672659 GCF_000691975.1 Corvus brachyrhynchos
GTAGATGCACTGGGGGGATGGACACCCCTCCTGACACTCGTTGTTGTTGTTGTTGGGAGGGCAGAGGTGCGCCCGGCATTCCCGGGGATGCCGGCACAGCCGGCGGTAGCCGGAGGGGGGAGCCAGCACGAATTTCACCTCCCCTGCAGGCTGCAGGAAGACCTGGGGGTTTTGGTCTTCCAGGGAGCAGCTGTGGTTCCTAGGGGGGAAAGGAGGGTGGGCTTCAGGCAAGGAGTGCATACAGTGCCGGCCCCTCGGCTCCGGCTCCCCGGTGGCCGTGTTGACGTAGGTGTGGGACTGCAAGGAGAGAAGCAGAGGGACAGTGACAGGAGGAGAGAGCAGAGACCAGAGCAAAGCAGCTGAGAAACCACCAGGAGAGGGGAATTCATCTGGTGGAACGGGAGAAAAAGGGATTTTGGAAGTCGGGAAGGTTTTGGGAGGTAAAATGTAGAAGTTGGTTTAGGTTTTGTGGGCTGGGAGAGAGACAAAAAGAGTCCAGCTGCAGATCCGCGCTGTGTGTCCACATGGTTGGGCATCTGCAGGAATTTCCTCATGGAAAGGGTGGTCAGGCTTTGGAAGGGGCTGCCCAGGGAGGTTTGGAGGTGTCACCTGGATGTGGCACTCAGTGCTCTGGGCTGGGTGACAGGTGGGCATCGGGCACAGGTTGGATTTAATCTTTTCCAAGGTCTTTTCCAACCTCAGTGATTCTGGGATTCTGTGTCATGCTTGATGCACATGGCCACTCACAAACTACCTCCTCAAGTGATCCCACAACCCTCACACCTGCCCAGGCTTCCCTGGGTTTTGTAGGAAAAAATCTTAAAATTCTACAACGGAGAGCAAAGAGCTGAACCTCAAAACTAAAAATAAAAACGGTCTGAATTGAGGGGTTGTGTGACAGCTGACAGGTGGCTGCCACCCAAATACCAGTGGGTTGAGGACACAAGTCAGATTTTTGTGACAGAGCATCAGTTCTAGTGAAGTGTCAGAGAGCAGGAGCCTCCAGGAGCAAAATGAAGTGAAGAGAATAAAAAGAGTGGCAAGGTGTGAGGATCCCCTGAGCTCTGAGGGAGGGAAACCCAGAATTGCACAGAGCAGAGTTGAGGGTGGGTTTACCTGCTCCTCAGGGCCCAGGAGGGGGTGAGTCGAGTCTTCCCCCACAGAGGAATGTCTCAGGCTGCTCACTGAGGGGTGCCGGGCTGCAGAGTAGGACAGGGATTCTCCAGGGAAGCTGTGAAATCCATTGGGAAGTCCAGTGTAGCCCAGAGCTGTGAGAGAATCAAGGCAGAGAAGCATTAAATTGGTACAAAATAGAATTATTTTTACACTTTCAGAATGACCTGGGCACTTCTAGACACCCTGGAAGGTAAAACCAGCCTGTCCAGGAGACACAAGGGAAAAGCCTTCCTTTAAATCTATGGAATTCCTCATGGAGACAGGAACTGAGCCATCCACATGTGGCTTCCTGCAGAAACTGCCTGACCCTCCCAAGAGCTACTCAGGAGAGGCCACTTGGACGTGGTGGCCCAGCAAAATCCAGCTGAGGGGTGACAGCTCTGACTCTTTGACGGGCTTCTCGTGTCGTCGTTTCCTCGGAAACCAGATTCCCCACGGGAAACGAGCGGGGGCCTTTAGCACAGGAGCACACATGGGACAGCTCCCTGGGCAGCTCCATGGGAGCACTGCAGACGTCACCCCCAGCCCTGTGTCCCCTCTCCTGTCCCCACACACTGATGGGCTCTTACTGGTGGGTGGCTGGGGGCTCCGGGCCGGCTCCCGGTCCGAGGGGTGGCTGTTCCTGGTGATCACCACGGGCTCTTCCACCACGTTGATGCTGTTGCACTGCATCAGCTCCTGCAGCAGGTTGAAGATTTCTTCTGCTCGGGAGCATTTGAAGGCAAAAATCCCTGCCAGGGCCAGAGAGGAGGGTCAGAGAAGCAAGGAAGTGATCCTGCTTTAAAAAGATGTGTTATTCCCACTTCTAAATGAATTCTGATTTCTTCTGCTGTTGTTTAACACAACCAAGCCACAGCCACAGAAAACCAACCAAAACCCTGTGGATTATTCAGGAAATAACACCAGAAATCATGGAATACAGAATGGTTCGGGTGGGAAGAGACCTTAAAGATCATCCAGTTCCACTGCCAACCTTCCCCAAGCCCAGGTTGCTCAGAGCTCCATCCAGCCTGGCTTCAAACCCCCTCAGAGCAGTGGTACCTCACACCACACGGGTGTGGAGGGCCAGGGGAACTGATCACCTCTTCCATCTGAACTCCCCTGGCACCCAGTCCATCCCTTCCCAGGGGAAAATCCGAGCAGTGACTCCTCAAAGCTGGACTGGGCCCCGTGCACGGGAGGGAGGGACGGGAACGTCATGTTTTGAAAAATCTCTGGGATTGAAGAGTCTCTCCCCAAAGGAGCAGCCCAGCCCAGGAACCAATCCCAGGCTGGCACACGCACACACCAAAGCCATGGCAACAGGGACAGCCTGGCAACAAGGGCTGCTCCCAAAGAACCACGTTTTCCACGTTCTGGCCAAAAAAAAAATAGCTGGATTGCCTTGACTCAGGTGGGGAGCAGCATCAGCAAGGAGGCTTCCAGGTAAAATTAATAAGCAGCATAAAATCCTACAAGGAAGGGAGAAAATGCAACAAAACCCATCATCCCTCTCATTTCTGCTTGAAGTGTTTCTGGTAAAATTTCTGCAGGATGGGAGAGCTCTGCCTGAACAGAACCAAACCACACGGAGAGGCAGAATTTTTATCACTGCATTCAATTTTCATCACTGATCCTCGACCCTGCAAAAGGCAAAGCAGAAACCAAAGGACAAATTCCCTGACAGGAGAGGAAAACCCCACTGAAATCAATATTAAACAGCAGCAGATGCCACTGCAGCTTCCACACAGACCCTGGGCACTCACAGGAGTCCTTCTGGAGTTTACAAACACATTAACAGAATGAGGAAACAACTTTTTTTTTCCTCCCAAGGGGATGCAGACGCCAAGAAAATGTTCAGCTCTTTTTAAAAGCAAGAGAGACAGACTGGTAAAGGAACCAACAGGCCCCATTGTCAAACTGTAATTCCTCTATTCCCAGACTATTCCCAGTGCTCCTGGGTGACTCACTTCCCTCTGCATGCTCAGAACAGCAGGGAAACGTGGAACTCTTTTTCCTCTGTCACAAAGTGCTGCCAGGCCCAAAATCAGAGCTCTGAGCAGAACCAGCACTGATCAATTTAGGGGAAAAGCACCGAGGAAAACACAACTCAACCAATTGTTGCTCTGTGGAATAAAAAATCCCAAAAAGGACCCAGAAAAAGGTGCAGGTGCTGCTTTATCGTGAGCTGAACGATGCTTAACAAAGCCTCAAGCCTTGCAAGCGCCTTTTAGCTCCTGAGGGACGCCCAGCCACCCCTCCTGCCCCAGAGCACAGAGTAACAACCCCAAAAATGCTCCACCAGCATCCCCACGAGCACCAGCAAGGCAAGGCCACCAGATTTACACCCAGTTTAACCCTTTTAATCCACAGCACCCCCCCACATGTGCACCAACACTCCGGGGGGAAGAGGCTGCGGACACCCTGAGCGCCAGGAATTCGGGAAGACACGAGGAAGCAGCTGCCTTTGGGGAGAGAAATCTCAGCGTTGCCACCCCCAGGGAGCCCCCCCAGGGACTGACCCTGCCCGGTGTGGCAGCGGCGGCCGCTCTCGAAGGAGAAGAGGTTGGAGTCGAAGCCGTAGCGGCGCAGGCACAGGTAGGGCCACCTGACGGCGTCGCGCTTGTGCGTGTGCAGGATGAGCTCCCTCTGCGTCAGCTCCATCACCCCCGAGCCCAGCTCGTGCCCCTCATCGTCCACGTTGGTCACCTGCAGGGGACCCAGCGGGGAAATCAGAGCCACGGATTGGTTGAGGTGGGAAAAGAGCTCTGGGATCAGCGAGGTCAAAATGCCCGCTTCGATCCATCGCCAGGTGGGCACCGCCAGGGGTGGGGACTCCAAAGCTCCCTGGGCAGTTTCAAGGCCTGACCATGCTTTCCATGCAGAAATTCCTCCTGATTTCCAGCCTAAACCTCCCCTGGTGCAGCTTGAGGCTGATTCCTCATCCTGTCCCTTCAGGCTGATTCCTCGTCCGACCCCCCCCGGCTGCCCCCTCCTGTCAGGGACTTGTGCAGAGCCACAAGGTCCCCCCTGAGCCTCCTTTGCTCCAGCCTGAGCCCCTTCCCAGCTCCCTCAGGAGTTCTCCAGACCCTTCTCCAGGTGCTCCAGCTCCATTCCTTCCCTGGACACGCTCCAGCCCCTCGATGTCTCCCTCGCTGTGAGGCTCCAGAGCTGGACAGGGCCCTCCAGGTGCCCCTCACTGCTACCCACACCAGCCCACCCACGGAGCACTGCAATTCCATGGATTCCCCTCCATTTCCTGCTGCCTTTTTCCCAGCTGAGAGCAGGGATTCATGGCTGGCAGAGGCGCCGAGCTGTCAGCCCTGGAGCCCGCGAGCTTGGCAGCTCAGCTGCTGTGTCTGAGCCCAGGCTCTGGAGCACAGCCCTGAGCAATAAAAGGTTTTTCTCTCCAGTCCCCCATTTCCTCGCATTTCCCAAGCAGAGACAATTCAGCAGCAAATACAAACACATTTGCAGCAGGAGTTTTTTAAGGAAAGGGGGGAAAAAAAAAGCCCAAAGCAGAAGTGATGAATTTGCAAATCCTCTCGAGGGATGCTTGTGTGCAGGGGCAGAGGTTTGCTCTCCCCTCGTGCAGTCAGAGCTGTCCCACACCCTCTGATGGGGTTGAAGGGGTAAAAATTTACCTTAAATTTGGTGGGGTGGTTGTCTGGGATGCTGTCTGTGCACAGACAGCTGCAGCAGCTCCCCATGACGCCAGGCAGAGAGGCAATCCCTGGGGACAGGACACAAACCGGGCCACAATCACATTCCCAGTCCAACTCTCCTGCCCTCTCCCAGTATCCCTCCCCCATCCATCCCAGGGGGTTTGGAGCTCCAACTCTTCACTCTGCTCCTTGATTGATGTAACACTAATTAAAACCAACAGGTTTCTTACCATCAGGCAGTTGTTGGGTTTGTTTTGGAGAAGGAATTCCCGCTGCAGTCCCTCTCTCCCTCAGGACTTCATGGCAAGCAGGTTTCACCTAAAACACGAGGGAAACACTCCCATCTTCCACCTGGCAAGGAGAAGACAATTAAACAATGATAAAAGCAGAGAAAATTAAAAAGCAGGGGGTGGGAGAGCGACTGAACTTCCCTTCAAACATCCCAAGGAAGGTGGGTGCATTTCGTGTTTAATGAACCACATTTATATCAACACAGAAAACTCTGCACGACAATGAGAAACACACAGCTAAAACGAAAATTAAAGAAGAGGTGTTTTACTTCCTGGCTTTGGGATCCTAAAAGGATCCTTAGGATCCTACAGAGGAGTGAGTAAAATAAAACTGAGCAGCCAGGGGTGGTGAGGCAGCTGCTGCTGAGGAATGAGGAGGTGCCTTCACTGCAGGGAAGGTCCTTCAGGGTCAGAGAACCAGCAGCTGCTCTGCTTTGGAGCAGGAGAAACAAAAAAGGCCACAAAACACTAAAACTCTGATATCTGACCCAGTCAGTGCAAGGATCAGGTAGGAGTGAGAAATATTCCTGGGTTTTGCACTTGTAGTGAGAAATGTGAAATTCTGCTGTCCCTGATGGAAACTTAAAGGACTCCAGATCCAGCCCCGGGCAAGAAACAGGGGATGATGCCAGGTGTGCCCTGAGAGCAGCTCAGGATCTCTCCATCCGAGCCACCAGGATGATCCCAGCCCGGCAAATTGGGAACCTCTTTCCATTGGGAGCCTCTTTCCATTGGGAGCTTTTCCCTCTGCCATGCCAGAGTCTGCCTCCCCCCTCTCCAAATCAAACCATGGATCATGGAGTGGCAGAACTGCCCTGGGCCCCCTTCCAGCCTGGAGAGAGGGGGAAGAGCCACCCCTGAGTTGCCAAGGGGTCCCATTCCATTTTTACATCAAAACAGCTCCTAAATCACCTCCCACTGCACCCCCGTGCCTTCACTCTGGCCCTTGGAGAATTCCCCACCTTGCCCTAGCCCTGCCAATTGCCCAGAACGCTTCTCAGGAACAAAGGAAGCCGGTGCCAGCTGCCCTCCCGCACACACCTGCCAGCCCTACAGCAGCACCACACCCTCCCTGTGCCGCCCCACACCCGCCCCAGCCAGCCTGCCTGCTCTCTCGGCTCAGCACGGATTCCTTCCCCTCACAGGCTTTGGGCAATAATTTAGCAACAGATCCTGCTCGGTCTGATCCGGGCACTGGGGGCTGTGTCCTCTGTGGTTGTGCCCTCCCACTCCCTCCTCAGGACCCCCCAAATCCCTCAGGAACAACAGCTGGAGAAAACATTCTGCCTTTGCCCCCTCTTTCTTTACTCCTCTCTCCCTCCACCCCCACCTACGAGGGGTCAGCCTCAAGTGCTGTGGCTGATCAAGGACAGTTTTTACAGTGAGGACTGAACAAACGAACTAAAAAACCACCACGAGCTGCCTGAACACTCCCTCGGCGCTTCTCACTGCTCCTCGCTGGTGAATATTTCAGCAGCATCCCTTTCACACAGAAACTCCCGAGTCTCCTGCTCTGCACTTCCAACACCTTCCCAATACCTGTGTGCCAGTTCAGAGCTCAGCCAGTCACTAAAAACACCCCAAACACCCCACAGCAGGAGTGGGTCCCTCCTAAGACCACCAGCCCCATCCAGACTCCCAGCATCCCAACCTAAATCCTCCCCAGCCCTGCTTGGACCAGGCTCACCTCTCCCAAATTCCCAGCCAGGTTGTTCCCCTCCTCCCAAACCCCCAGCCTGCAGAAGCCCCTCGTGCCTTCACCCTCCTGCCAGCCCTTCTCTTAAACCCAGAGCTGGAGAAGAGGATCCCCCTAATCCCAAAGGATCGGGGCACCCTGACACCCCCTGCACAGGGACACACGGAAACCTCGTGTGGAAAAGCACCTGGTCCCACATCAACCCCTCCAGGGACAGACCCAACACATCCCCCCAGCCTGCGAGGGAGGGAGGGAGGGAGCAGGGAGGCAGCTCTGGGGGCAGGAGGGGCCAGGAGAAGGGGCTGGAGAGATGAGGAAGGGGCTGGAGGAAGGAGGAAAGGGATGGAGGGATGAGGAAGGGGCTGCAGGGATGGGGAAGGGGCTGCAGGGATGAGGAAGGGGCTGCAGGAACGAGGAAAAGGAAGGCGGAAGGGGCTGCAGGGAGGAGGAGGATGGGGCTGCAGGGACGTGGAAGGGGATGAAGGGATGAGGAAGGGGATGGAGGGAGTATGACGGGCCTGCAGAGCCCGTGGGACCGAGGGGCCTGAGGAAGGGGCGAGTCCCGGGGGATTACCGGGGAATTGGCTGCGAAGGGCGGCCGGGGGGGCCCGGGGGGGGGGGGCGAGGGGGGGGGGAGAGG
>NW_008236763.1:1673399-1675198 GCF_000691975.1 Corvus brachyrhynchos
TGCTCGCGGTCAGGGGAGGGGGATTTGCGGGGGTCTGGGATGGAAGGATGCTCTCGGTCAGTGGAGGGGGATTTGGGGGGGTCTGGAGTAGAGGGAGACTCCAGAGGAGCGTTGGGGAAGGAGGGGGCTCGGGGAGGCTGAAGCACTCTCAGCGTCCCCGGCCCAGTCCCACCAGTCCCGGAGCACTAAACCAGTGCGGGCAATGCCGGGGTACTGCTGGGGTCCCGCTGCACCCCCAGACCGCCTCGCAGGGCTCCTGAATGCTCGTGGTCCGGCTGTGCAGGACCCTGCCTGAACCCAGAATGCCCATCTGGGCCGGGATGGGGCACAGCTGCCCGGCCGGGAACACATGGGGAGGGTCCAGGGCACACCCAGGACACAGGGAGTCCCCGAGGAGAGTGAACCCGAGCTGCAGATTCCACAGTTCCAGGTTTTAAAATTCCAATCGCACCCACGGTTCCGGCGTGGAGCTGCCGGACATCAGCCCTGGGTTTGGAGCCGCCGGCTCCTCATCCCGGGATTCCCACGCGGAGCCCCCGAGCTGTGTCCCTGGGGGAGCAGGGGAGGAAGGGGGGCCCTGCCACCACCCGCGGGGACGAAGTCCAGAGCAGCAAACGAGCCAAGATAAAGCCGCAGGGACCAACCTCCCAGCGAAGCCAAACAGCGGATTCACAGCCCGGGGACATCGGAGACCTCAAAGGGAGCCTGGGGGGTGACAGCCCCGGCTGGACAGCCCCGGTGGGACCCCTGCGCAGGGAAGGAAAGCGGCAGCATGTGGAGGTGCTCAGCCCTCCTCCTTTTCCTCCTGCTTCTCCCCCTGCCCCGGGGATTTTGCAGAGAATCATGGAATGGTTTGGGTTGGAAGCGACCTTAAAAATCCCATTTGTGCGACGGGCAGGGACACCTTCCACTATCCCAGGTTGCTCCAAGCCCCATCCAACCTGGCCTTGGACACTTCCAGGGATGGGGCAACCACTTCCATAAAGCAGCACAATAACCTGTGCCCTAACACCGCCCTGCACAGCCTCGCCCAGTGGTGCCACGGGCTTGTCATGGAGCCTGGCCACCTCCTCTGCCAAATTACCACCCCTGTGGATTTTGGCTGCAGTCCTGACCCTGTTCCCAGAACCTACACGAGACATCTGCACCCCTCGGGGCTCCCAAAATGAGCCGAAGCTCCCGGGACCACGCAGGTGGCAGAGATCCAGCCTGGTCCCCGCAGCCGTGAGGGTTTTTTGGGGGATGCTGTGTCCCTGCTCATCCCCAAAGTCCCATCAGCAGGCAGGAAAATCTTACGGCGTCGTGAGAAACCCACAGAAACACAGCAAGGACGCTGTGCCTCGCATCAGGCTCTGATAAATTTTACCCTGACTCCTGCCCGGGTGGAATTGCTGCAGCCGGAGCCGGTCTGGAATGGCTTGGAGGAGCCTCGTCAGGTGTTCAGGGCTTGTGGAAACTAGGACATCCTGACTTGCCGCTGGCTAACTCCTTTGTGAGAGCCCAGCCAAAGTTTCTCCACCTCTAAATTGGGGTGTAATGACACTTCCCCCTCTTTCATGAAGCTTCAACTCTTTCTGATCTCGGCAGGGAAATAAATCACCGCGCGGGATCATAGAAGTCATCAAACGGCAACCTGGGGGGAACCGAGCCGCAGATGGAGGGAAGGGCGCGGGCGCTCGGAAAATGAGAGGTAGGAGCGAGCCAGATGTCATCGGGAGCTCTTTCCCCTGTAGGGTTAATGTACCCCCCCCCTTCCCCTCCCTGCCTGCCCTGGAATTCCAGCCATTGGCTGGGGCGCG
>NW_008236763.1:1676132-1680085 GCF_000691975.1 Corvus brachyrhynchos
GGTCCGTCCCTGCCGATGTACGAATGGGCGAGCCAGGGTGGGTTAATGGGTTACTGCTCCCGGCCGTGCCTGCGGGATGGGGGGGGGAAAACACAGCAGGAAAAGCCTTTTGCAGCACTGGCACATCCCCCGGTGAGCAAACAGGCCACGGTCCCCGCTGGTGGCACGGTGCTGCGTGGCGAAGCAGGGTGCTGACACCCTCCCCCATCATTTTGGGGGGCTGCAAAGGCCTTTTTTTAAAGCGAGGGCCGCGACACTGCTGTGCCCAGCCAGCGGCACCAAGGGCTGCTCCACCTGGTGCCGCCCCAGGTCCAAAAGGCACCGTGGGCTCCTCGGTGAGACCGGCTCCAGGTCGGGCAGGACTCGCTGCTCCAGCTCTCCTTGCCAGACCTCAGCTTATCTCGCCCCAAAAGATGCATCTTTATTGCTCTGTATCTTTATTGCTCTGCATCTTTATTCCCTGCTCCTCCAGCACAGCAGCTGTGTTGACAGGAGCTCAAGCAAAAACAGGTTATCCCGTGGGTGAGGCCAGCGTGGAGCTGTGCCTCTGGGAGCTGCCGGTGCTGCTGAGGGGCTTTTTGGAGATGTTGTGTTTCCTGGGGACTCTGCAAAAGCGAAGCTGTGGCAGGGATGCAGCTCCCCGGCCGCGCTGGGAACAGGGAGCCTGTGCTGAATTCCGAGCGGGCTGGGGTGGCTGCGCTCCAAGTTAATGTGTGACCTTGGCAGCAGAGGGCTGGGAGCCCACACAGGCTCCCGCAGCCAGCTGGACACAGGGGCTGCTCCCGGGGAGCCAAAGCAGATTAGTATTCCCAGGAATCTCAGCCTCTTGCAGCCAGGGAGCTGTGGCGGCTTCCGATCCTTTGGAGAGCAAGAGGAGTTGGGTGAACGCATCCGGAGGAGCTCCCGCAGGCAGGACAAGAGGATTTACAGGCAAGGCAAATGACAGCCAGTGCCACCCAGCCTGCCCGACTGGTCTGTCACATGTCCCTTCTTGGGGACTTGCTGGCAGGGAGAAGCAGCTCCCTAAAGTGCCACCATGGTGCCACCTCCCCCCCGGCACCCGATCCCAGGGTTTGAGGCAGGCCGGGAGCATCCCTGCATCCCTTGGCAGGCCAGCAGGGAAGGGCAACAGCAGGAGCGCCTGGAGGCAGCGAGGGAGGGCAGGAAGGAAGAGGGGACAGGGACGGGGAGCAGAGGAGCCAGACCTGTTGGGGCTGCCCGGCTCTTTAGCATGGGAGGCGCGTACCTCTGTCACCGTCTGGGGCTAATTACAGGGACTTGTTTACAGCCCAGACGGCTGCCAGCCAGCGTAATCGCATCAAACTGGGCTGGGCTGGGCTCTCTGGCACATCCCTGCGCGTTCACAGCAGCCAGGAGCCCTGCCCAAGCCTCTCTCCCCCAGCGTCACCCCACTGCGCTGGTGGCCTTTGGATGGGATCCCTGTGCCACACGGGGCTGGGGCCAGGCCGGCACTGCCAGCCCCGCTGAGCCCCCAGAGCATCGGAGGGGTCTAATTAACAGCAAAGCCCCAAGAGATTACACAAATGCAGTTTGGAGGCTTAATGAGCCAAGCGCAGGCCGGGAATGCCACCCAGCTCCCACTGGGAGGAAGAAACAGGGACACCTTTCCCAAACCAGGCAGCAGCAGAGCTGGGGCTGGGCACCAAGCCCGTGAGGGTCCCCACTCAGCATCCCCAGGCTCTCACACCGCCCTGCTCCTCCTGTAGAGCCGAGGCTCTTTCCTGGCCCAGCTATGCTTCCTCACCAAGCCAGCAAGGCCAGGGCTCTTTTTGGCTGGCAAATTCACAGTCAAGCCAGATTATTTCATGCCTATCCCAGAGCACAGCTTTGAACAGCACCCTGCAGCCAGCCCGGCATCCCCCCCGGGCTGCCGCGGGGTGCCAGAGCCCAAAGCCCAGGAAAAAGCCAGCAGCCCTTTTGTTTTATCCCGCTGATTAGCCGATCTGCAGCGTTAATCATTGACCCGGCAGCGGGGCAGGGAAACCTGAGCTGCCCCGGTTGATCCCACCTGCTCCCGGCCCCAGAGCTGCCCCCTTTGGGTCCCACATCCCAGCAGCCCGAGATGCTGCTCGGGAAGGGGCACACGGGGAGCAGGGGCTGAGCTGGGCATGTTGGAAGTGTTCGGTGGGAGCACTGGGGACACTGGGATGTCCCTGGGAGGGGGGACACAGCAGCACCATCCCAGCATGGAGCAGGGGACGGGTCCTCATGGTGGCAGAGGTGTAGGACAACCAAAATTTCATAGTCTGGGGGTTCTCACCCCTCAACCTTGAGACTGTTTTCTGCATGAAACATGAAACACTTTCCAGAGCAGCTGATCCATCCATGATGGACGGATGCAGAGATTCACAGGGTGAATCCCTGCGGGCGTTTGGTCACAGGCCTGTGATTTTCCCCCGGGGAGAAGGGGTTCAGCTCCATCCCACCCTCACTCCCCACGCCAGGGCAGGAAGCACAGGCTGAGGGCGTCAGGCTCCAGGCTGGCATCCAGGGAACCCCAGGAGCCACCACATCAGCATCTCGCCTTTGTTTTGGAAAGCCAGGGCAGGAAGGAAGCGCGGTGGAAAGCGCCCGCGTGGGGAGGAGGGGATGGCAGCTGATGGGTTTCCACTGCGTAACCCCGAGCCAGGCGTGCGGGTGTGGGCTTGGACAGCCAGGCAGGAACAGCCCTGGGGCAGAACAATGGCAGCCTGAGGAGAAGGAATTATTTTCCACTGAGCTGGGCTCAACCTCCGTCTGTTCCCACTCAGGGATGGGCCACTAGACCCGGGATTAGCCGTGCCAGCAAAGGGCTGGTGGCAGCTGGGGGAAAGCTCCCGCTTGGGAGTGTTCCCTGCCTGACTTCACCCCATTCCCATCCCCTCCCGCCTGGCAGACAAAGCCCCGAGTGCCCAAATCCGTGGTGTGGGTTTGCTGTAATCCCCAAAGGGAAAGGAGCCCCCCAAAAATCCCTTGGACTCCTGCAGCAGTTCAGCCTTAAAGGTCTTGAGGTCATGGTGGTGTGGAGCATCATCCCAGCTGGATCTGCACCAGGGTCCCTTCCTGGGACGAGGGGCTGCGTGTCCGGCTGCCACGTGGAGACAGGACACGCGTCCTGGGATGGGTCCCTGCTCCCTACCTCGTGTCTGACCAGCTCTGGCTCTCTGTTCCCAGCTCATGTCCCTGCAGAGCCCTGCATGGCCCCAGCGGGACGAGCCTTCCCCCTGCAGCACCACCACCGGCCTCCCCCCGGCCTCGTCCGACAGTGACTCCGGCTGTGCCCTGGAAGAGTACCTGGAGCCCTCCGCAGACCCCGCGCCCCCCGAGGTGGGCAGCACCCAGCTCTCCCCCAGCCCCGGGTGGTTCCTACAGCAGAGCACCCCCTTTCCCGGGGTCAAACACGCATTTCAGCGACTGCAAGCTAAACACACTTTAACCCCCCTAAAATTCCGCCCGTTTCTCCCAAGGCCCCGCCGTGCTTCGGGCCCCGCTCGCCGCAGCCGGGCTCTCCCTCTGACAGGACCCGGCTCCGCGCCAGAGCCCTCCTGCAGCAGCTGCCTCCTCAGGACTGCGATGTAAGACCCCTCTTTTTCGGGTGCTGCCCCCTCCCCGGGCTCACCCCGTGCCCGCCCTGACCCCCGTGCCCCCGCAGGAGCGGTACTGCCCCGACCTCGCCGAGGAGGAGCGGCGGCAGCTCCGAGCCTTCAGCGCCCGCCGCAGACAGGAGGCCCTGGGCCAGGGGCTGGCGTGTCCCGTGCCGGGTCCCTGCCATGGCTGTCCCTGCAGGAAGGTGAGGTGTCCCCTCCAGCACCCATTCCCTGGCAGGGAGCCGTCCCCAAAAGCCAGCCCGGCCCCAAACCTGGTGTCCCTCTGCCTTGCAGTGCGGTCGGAGGCTGAACAAAGGGGACCCGGGGGTTTCAGCTTCTCGCCTGGGGGACCAGTTCTGGCACCCG
>NW_008236763.1:1680148-1680484 GCF_000691975.1 Corvus brachyrhynchos
TCTTCCGACCCCGCTGTGCCTCCTGCGACCAGGTGGGTGCCGGGCAGGGGGAGCCTTTGACCCCCCCTTTGGCTGTTAAATGCCCCCAAGCCTGGCTGGGGGCTCCAAATCCATCAGAACCGCTGATGGGCTGCAGGAATATTCCTTCCTGGACCTTGCAGAGAGCCCCACGGGCCGGGGGCTCCTCCTCACTCCTCAGCACAGCAAAGCACGGCTGGGCCGCGGGTTTTCCAGCGGGGTGCTGAGAGGATGTGGGTTGTTTTCCCACTCCAGCTGATCTTCATGGAGGAGTGCATCGAGGCCGAGGGCCGGCGCTGGCACCTGGAGCACTTCTGC
>NW_008236763.1:1681001-1681786 GCF_000691975.1 Corvus brachyrhynchos
GAGGACCTCGGCAGCGGGGGGCTGCAGGCAGCGGGGGGAAGGGGCCGGTAGGATCGTGGTGGGCTGGTAGATGGGGGTGGGACGGGAGTGGGAGCAAATCCAGGCTCTGCCCAGCTGCTGGGGACTTTACTGGGAATGTCACACCGTGGGAAGTGGGGATAAACCCCCAGCCCTCCACCCACGGGAGGAGCTGGGGGTGGGTCGGTGCCGCCCCGTTGTGTCCCAAGACAACCCTTGCTGTGGGAAGGCTGGCTGAGCCTTCTCCTTCCTCACTTAGGCCCACTCTCCCTCTTCCAGAGGCGTTTTCGGATCAGGCCCCCGTGCACCCCGCGTTCAGGAGCCCGGAGGATCTCGGAGCAGCCGCAAAGGAGCGGAGCAGTGATGCTGCCAAGGAGCACATGGGGACGCTGGGACCCCCAGCTGGCCACCCCTCGGCCCCCCAGCCCAGCCCAGAGGGGCCCAACGAGCCTGGAGCCTTGGGCCACCTGCTTTTGGGGGGCCCTGACCCCCGAACAGCCGCAGGCAATGCAAACCCACACTTCCAAGCGGGCACATCCCCTCCCCGACACAGCCCCCGGCCAGAGGACGGCACGGAGGAGGACGACTCCTGGTGCCCCACCTGCTCCTCATCTTCGGACTCAGACTCGGAGGAGGAGGGCTTCTTTTTCGGGAAGCCCATCCCCAAGCCCGGGATGAATTCCCTGGGCAGGGAGCCCCCGGGGAGGGGCAGGGGCAGGACAGCCCAGCACTGCAGCGTGTCCTAACCGCGGGGTCCAGGGGTCCCC
>NW_008236763.1:1681830-1682490 GCF_000691975.1 Corvus brachyrhynchos
CAGACAAGGGAGCTGCCTGCATCACCCCACGGCTGGGGAGCACGTGGGATCCTTCCCTGGACTGCTCCGTGCCCCACTGCCACCTGCTCTCCATCCCTGGTGGCACCGTGTCCCGGAGGGGATCAGGGGCGCAGCTCTAACGATGATGAAGCTCCAATAAAGTTTGGCTGAAATCTGAACGCAGAAGGGTCTCCTGAGCCTGCCCTGTTCCTTCCCAGCCCCTTGGGACGCTGACCGTGTCCCTGGGAGTGACTTCTGCCCTCTGCCACAGCCAGGGGTCACCGCGGGACCCCCCCTCAGCAGCCCCAGGAGAGCGGGAACAGAGCAAGGGCTGCAAAAAGAACACGATTTATTTCTAGATTTAAACCCAAAAACACTCGCTGGGGTTTGGGGACACATCCCCAAGAATCAGGAATGGGGAGGAGGGACTGCTGCCCTCCCTGCCATCACCCTCCAGTAAAACCAGTAAAACTTTGGCTGCCTACAGGGGTTTGGGCAGGGCTAAAACCAAACACATCCTGCTCGCCCTCCTTCTCCAGGAGGGTGGGGCTGCCCCTGTGTCCATCCCACCTTGTCCCGCAGGCTCAGCACCCTCCCGAGCACCCCAAAGCGCTGTCACAGCCCCCATCGCCCCCCACCCAGCTGGCAGGAGGGGGGGGC
>NW_008236763.1:1682713-1683976 GCF_000691975.1 Corvus brachyrhynchos
GGGTCGGGGTGGCGGGGTCGTAGCTGTCGATGAAAGCCTCCAGCTCCTGCAGGTGGTGGATGCGGCGCTGGCGGAGGTTGGCCCTGAGCGCCAGCCCCAGCGCCGCCTCCATCGAGGGCTCCTTCTGCAGCAGCATCGTGGCCACCACGGCGATGGTCAGGCTGAACTGCTGGTACGACTGCAGGGGAGGGGCACGGGGTCAGCACCCCAAAAGCAGCACCAAACAACCCCTGGTTTTAGTCCACAGAGCCCCCAAAGAGCACCTGAGCCCCTGCAAACCCCTTACTGCCCACAGCACCTTCCCCTGCAACCATCAGTGCCCCCCAAAATGCCAAATTCACACCCCCCACCACCCACCATCGCTCCCAAAGGTCCTCAGGTGAGTCCCCCCACCCTGCAGCCAGTCCCAGACCCCCAGGTGCTCATCCAGGGCCTGCCAGGACTCACCAGCTCGATCTCTGCCTTCCTGGCGAGGATGGCGGCGGAGCGGAAATCGATGCCGGCTGGGAATGGTGTGGGGAGCGGGGAGCACAGCTGGTGCCGGCCAGACACAGCCTGGGAGGTGGAAAAGGCGAGGAAGGGTCAGAGGGGAAAGGGACTGAGCCAAACTGGAGCTGTCAGTGCTGGTCACTAGCCCAGGACTGGCCACTCCGTGGAAGGAGCCACGGGTTTGTCACCCCTCCCTCAGGTGCCAAAGCTGCCCCCACTCCCCCTCTGCCCCAATTTCTCAGCCCAGCATTTCTCTCCCTCGTTAGGCAGTAATTAAGCTGCTCTGGAGGGCTCTCCTCGGCTTCCTCAGAGCTCCAGTCCCAGGGTCGTTCACGCTCCAGCGCGCTCCCAAGCCTCCGGTTACTTCCCTGGCTTCTTTCCCAGCCGTCTCCCGTTTATCGGCATCTCCGGCTCGGCCGGCAGCGGGGCCGACACGGGCTCTGCCTCCAGACAAAGCTGCCCTTTAACCCCAGCCCCGGATCCTGCAGGGATCCCCCTCTGGCTACAGCAGTGTCCCAAGCCCAGGACACCAGCCCCACGTGGGGACCCCGAGGTGCTTGGGGGGCACCCGGACCCCGTACCGGCTTTGCCTCGCCGCACCCAGGCGGGTCCTGGGGCCCTGGGGAGGTCTCTGGTGTGGTGCAGGCAGCAGGAGAAGCCCGGCTGGGCTGTGCCTCGGGTTCTGCTGCAGCTCCTGGAGGGACCTGAGGGTTTTCAGGTGGCTGAAGGCTCTGCAGAGGCTGTTGGGGGAGAGAGTGGCTGGGGGAGGAGGGC
>NW_008236763.1:1684142-1684875 GCF_000691975.1 Corvus brachyrhynchos
GCCTCCGCCCCCCCCCTGCCTCTCCAGAGGAGCTGGATTCCAGGAGTTCCCTCTTGGCAGGGTCCGGAGGGGCTGCTGGGCTCTGGGGATGTGACCCATCCCCAGTGCCAGCCTTGGGGACAGCTGGAGTGCACGGCTCTACCTGGGGAAACGTTACCGAGTCCACAGAGGGGACAAAGGGTCTGGGAAGGGGGCTGTGCCTCCCTCCAGGCTCTGCTTTAGGGTGGGAATGGAAAACATCCATAGGGGAAGCTGTCTGCAGCTGGTGGGAGCATTTGGGGAGCCTGGAGCTGACCCCGTGCCACTCCCCAGTGATCCCATACCTCAAGGTGCTCCTGGATCCCGGCAGAGCTCTCCCCCGGAGGGGCTGGATCTGTTCCCAAAGCACAGGGATCCTGATGCTGGCTGCCCACAGGGGTCTGCCCGGCTTCCAGCTCAACCTGGGGACAGGCAACGGCATGAGGACACATCTGTCCCGGGAGAAGAGATGGGCATGGGACGGACAGGGCGCTAAAACCCAAAGGAAATCACGGAGAAGAGCCTGGAAAAATCCCATGCCTGGCAAAGAGACAGCGAGGTGGAGAGGGAGAGGGCTGGAGGAGAGAGAGCAGGGAGATGTTACAGCGGCCAAAGAGACCCCTGAGCCGGGCAGCTCCAGGGGTGGGAGCATCCCTGGCAGCAGGAGGGGATCTCCTACCGGGGTCACAGCACCGGCATCGGCAGCTGGGCTCTC
>NW_008236763.1:1684898-1685338 GCF_000691975.1 Corvus brachyrhynchos
GGCTCCAGGACATTCCCAGGAGGCAGACCTTCCACGGGCACATCCTGCAGGAAACCACGACACCGTGCGAGGCTCAGGGTGAGCACACTCCTGGCGTGGGATGGGGAGGGGACGGGTAAAACCCCACAACCTGTGTCTGTTCCGGCCTCTCCGCAGCACCTCGGAGGGGTAAAAGGAGCTGGGGAGGATCTGGGGGCTGCAGCTCCTTCCCGGCCGCCGGCTTGCTCCTCTTGGAGAGGGCAGGAGAGGCTTTGGAGTGCGGCTTGTACTCTGCAGGGTGAGAAACAGCGGGACAGACTCCTCACCCTGCCCCAGGAGAGGCTGCAGAGCACCGGGGAGCGGCCACGGGGTCAGCACAGACCTCGGGGGGGCCGGGGACACCACACCCGGGGAACCAGGGTCAGCTGCCGGTGGTGGCTCCTGCGGGGGCGGCGGGCGGG
>NW_008236763.1:1685626-1687613 GCF_000691975.1 Corvus brachyrhynchos
CCCCCGCCCCTCTCCCCCTCACCGGGTGCCAGCCCTCTCCAAAGCCGTCCTCAGGTCCTTGGAAGTCTCTGTCATCCCAAGGGGGTGGCGCGGGACAGTCGTGGGGTGCCCACCCCGTGTCCTCCTCAGGTCCTTGGAAGTCTCTGTCATCCCAAGGGGGTGGCGGGGGACAGTCGTGGGGTGCCCACCCCGTGTCCTCCTCCTCCTCCTCGTTCCAAGGGCCGTCACCAGGGCCAGGGATGGGTCCAGGGGCCCTGCGACGGGGCTGCAATGGGAACAGCCACTGGTAAGGACAAAATCCACTGGGATGTTGTGGTTTTCTTGCTGCTCCCCCTCCCCACTGCGACCCTCAGCTCTTTCTGCCTCTCCTGCTCTGGGGGAGCCCCTGCTTTGGGCTGCCCTGGCTGGGCAGGTGAGTCCCTCCTTGCTGCAGGATGCAGTTCGGGTGAAACAGCTCAGATTTCACCTAACGGTGAAAATTGGCAGCAGTGGAGGGGGGATGAGGCTGGGAGCGGTGCTGGAGAACACTGAGAGCAGCCTGACTCAAATATCCCAAAACGAAACCCCAGAGGGATGTGAAACCCTGAGAGCAGCTGGCACCAGCAGGGATGTGGGGGGCAGATGTTTCCTGGGAGGAACCAGAGGGCAGCAATCACTGATTTAAGCACAAATGGCTCCCAAAATGCCCAACATCCCTCAGTCAGGCTGCCAGCGGTGCTGGAGAACACTGAGAGCAGCCTGACTCAAATATCCCAAAACGAAACCCCAGAGGGATGTGAAACCCTGAGAGCAGCTGGCACCAGCAGGGATGTGGGGGGCAGATGTTTCCTGGGAGGAACCAGAGGGCAGCAATCACTGATTTAAGCACAAATGGCTCCCAAAATGCCCAACATCCCTCAGTCCACGCTATAAAAGCTCAATCCCACTTCAGAACAGCGGGATTCCAGCACGGCCCTCCTAGGAGCGAGCGTGGATTCCTTTCTGGAGCCCTTCAAGGCCACTCCTCGAGGCCAAGCCGAAGAGTTTTGTGTGGGTCTGGGTGAGTAGCACCAACCTCCACTTCACAATTGCTAATTTAACTTTGAAACTATCGGTTTAATTAACAGCACCCTGGCTATTAATCAGGTAACTGACTGAGGTCCTTTAGGCACCATCCATCGAAATAAATTATTTATTTTACCGATGTAAATACATTTGTTTTGCCATTCTTAATCCTGGGGGGCGAAGCTGTGGAATCCTTTAGACACAAACTGCTGGCCAGCTCCACAGCTGGATCCAGATGTGTCCAGACTCCTCTTGGGAGTTTTGGGAGCCTGGGGGTCCACAACTGGATCCAGATGTGTCCAGACTCCTCTTGGGAGTTTTGGGAGCCTGGGGGTCCACAACTGGATCCAGACACATCCAGCCTCTTTTTGAGGAAGGAGTTTAGAGAGCCAAGGGGTCCCTTCCCTTGGCAGCTCCCCGGGAGGGTCTCCCTGACAAACTCGGAAGCTCCTGCACAGCCTGTGACACATCCCTGTGACACATCCCTGTGACACATCCCTGTGACACATCCCCCCAGCCCTGTCCCTTACCGGGCACCGCCAGCGCCGGTGCTCCCAGGGTGGCTCATCCCAGGCGTCCTCAGGGCCAGGAGGGGAGCACGGCCCTGGCCCATCCCACCACGGGCCGGGCTGTGGAGAGATCAGAGCCATGAGCCCCCCGCTCCACCCTCACCTCAGCGAGGCAGGAGCCCACCCAGCCACCCTCCTCTCTCCTCTGAAGGCCCAGATGATTCCTGATTCCTCCCCAAACTGCAGCGATGTTCTCCTGGCTCCCCAGCATCCCCAGGGATGGAGCAGCTGGCGTCCACCCTGGCCCCAGGAACGCTCCTGCGCTCCCCCCCCGCCCCGGCAGCCCCAGCAGAGCCCCAAGCGCACATACCTCCCTGGGGAAGCCCCTCCTGCAGCCCCGCGGGGGGGACATCCCGGCCGACGGCCGTCCCAGC
>NW_008236763.1:1688290-1689580 GCF_000691975.1 Corvus brachyrhynchos
CCTGCCCGCGTGCCGTCCTGCCTGCCGGCCGGGGATCCGCTGGAAGGGAGAGGCTGGGTCAGCACATCCCACAGGACGTCACTGCCGGCCTGGGGACGCTGCCAGCCAGGTGCCACCCGTGGTGCTGCCAGCCCCGCGCCCGGAGCGCTGCGACACCTCCAGAGCCACCGGCATCACCACCAGCGAGGACACGGCGGAGCTGGGGACACACGGACCCGCTCCCTGTGTCCTGGGGGTGACACGGGACTGGCAATGCCTCGGCACCCCCTGGGCCTGCCCGAGGCTCCGCTTGTCCCTGCCACGTGTCACCGCCAGCCCCGCGGGTCACCCCGTGATGTCCCCAGAGAACCCCGGTGTCGGGGCACGGGGGCTTGGATGAGCCCCCTTGACAGCCTGAAATCCCCACTTTTGTCCCTAAATTGCGGCTTTACCTGGGGTGTCAGCCTCAGCTCCTGGAAAGCAGCGCTGGAGCACGGAGGGGGGTGCGACGGAGAGCCCTGCACCTCTGCACCCCAATCCTGCACCTCTGCACCCCAATCCTGCAGCCCTTTGAAAAACAGAGAAATAAACAGAAAGGGTTTTGGTGCCGCCAGCTTTGCTGTGACACAATCGGGCAGGTTGTGCGAAGGGGAACTTTTAGAGGTAAATGATAAATGCTGACAGTGTAAGTTAAAGTGAATTGTGTAAAAAGAGAACAGCAAGACCAGACCGAGCTGAGACCAGTTTTGTACGAGCACAGGGAATCGAAAACCCCAAAACAGAAGGACTCTGAGAACACAGAGGAATTACGAGACCACAAGAAGGTTGTGAAAGCGGCCGAGACCCGCAAAACAGATCTGCGCAGGCCCGCAAGGAAGAGGTAAAAAGTTCAACCCCGAGGAAGACTGCGAGCCTTCATCTGACCACCAAAGACGACCACCAGAGGACACTGCGCAGGAGCCGGCGGACGGAAACCAAGGCGGATCTATGTAAATAATCCCCCCGAAAGCATTTTCATATCCCCTCCCCTTTGGCGAAGCCATAATACACACACGGAACGCGCTGCTGCAAGAACAAATGTATAAAAAGCGACCTGGTATCCTCAGCCGGCGCGAGTTAACTGCGGTCACAGAGCCAGCGCTGTAACAAAGCTCTGCTCCGCCGACTTTGTGCCCAGGTAAATTTTATTACGTGAGCTCGTTTCGCACAATCGCCAGCCCCGCGGGTCACCCCGTGATGTCCCCAGAGGATCCCGGTGTCGGGGCACGGGGGCTTGGATGAGCCCCCCCCTCCCCCCCGCCAGCCTGAAAT
>NW_008236763.1:1689618-1691904 GCF_000691975.1 Corvus brachyrhynchos
GCTGCCACCCTCAGGTCCTGGAAAGCAGCGCTGGAGCACGGAGGGGGGTGCGACGGAGAGCCCTGCACCCCTGAATCCCAATCCTGCACCTCTGCATCCCAATCCTGCACCCCAAACCTGTAACTTTGCAACTGCGCCCCAATCCTTCATCCCTGAATCCCAATCCTTCCCTTCACCCCAATCCTGCACCCCAGTCCTTCATCCCTGAATCCAAATCCTTCCCTTCACCCCAATCCTTCATCCCTGAATCCAAATCCTTCCCTTCACCCCAATCCTGCACCCCAATCCTTCCCTGCACCCCAATCCTGCCGCCCCGCAGCCGGATCTCATTCCATACCAGTCTCCGGCGGGAGCCGATCCCCTCCTGAGGAGCTCACCCGGAACTCTCCCGTCCCTCCCCCCCGGGACTTTTCCTTCCTCTTCCCATCCCTCTCCCGGCACCGATTCCGCTCCTGAAAACAACGGGAGCGCGCAGACCCCGGGACGTTCCGCTTCCCTGATCCCCCGGGGACAGCCGGATTCCTCCGGGAATCTCGGATCCACGAACTGCACCCCATCAGCGCCCTCTGAAAGGGGGGACCCTGCACCCCCAGGGCACGAACGCCCCAGCTCCTGCCAGCATCCACATGGATCAACCACATGGTCCCCGGGATGCTCCCAAACTTGTGCCGGGATATTTGTGGGAGCAGGACCCTCATTCCCGGGGCTGGAGCGGGGTGGAGGGGGGGGACAGAGAAGGGTGAGAGGGTTTGGAAAGCCCTGGCAGGACAGGGCTCCATCGCACCCACCTTTGCCGGCGCTGCCACGCAGCGGGGACGGGCGGGGGCCGAGGAGCTCCCGGAGCTGCCGGTGGCTGTCACCTCCCAGCGTGCGGCTCAGAGGGTCTCCCAAACCCGCTGCCCGCCCAATTCCTCACCTCCCGGGCCAGCCAGGCGCCTCCAGCCTCTCCTCCCCCCTATCCCCCTGCATTTCCCACTGGGAAGGGCGCTCCCGGGGCCGATGTGTTGGTTCAAGGCAGCGCCATCCCGCCCTGCCCCCGGTGGATTTATCACCTTCCCCTGGCCCGGGAACATCCGCGGCAGCAGTTGGGGGTTTGGCTGGGACGCTCTGATAACGAACTGGTCTGAACTGGTCCGCCCGGCCATGCGAATTCCTGCATCCACATGGAGCTGAGGACAGTGCGTGACCTTGCAGGAACGTGGGAGGAGGAGATAAGGAAGAAAAAGGGAGGTTCTGGTTGAGCTCAGATCCCAAATGTCAGCGAAGGAGGCGGGAGAAAAGGGAGCCTCGGGGTGAACTCGCTGATCCCAAATGTCAACAACGGAAGGGGGTGAACGGGAAAACCCGAAGCCCGAAGTGAAGTAAAACCCTCCCAAAACCCTAACACGATGTGGTGCGCTGGCGGCTTCCCACGGCTGCTCCCGCCGGGCAGGTAACGCCCGGCTTTCCAGCTGGTCCCTTAATGAGAGTCCCTAATTGCCATAAATCAATTTGCTGGCTGGGTGGATCAATTAGCTCGCTGGCATGTGGGGAGGGAATCCGGCTGCAGCCCGGATGGAAGGACAGTGTGGCCGGATGTCCCCACGGATCCAGGTCTTACCCAAGCCTGGCTTGGCGTGTCCCCAAAGAAGAGGATAACCAGCTCCCACGGAGCAGGGAAATGGGAGTAACAGAAACACTGTGAATTCCAGAAATCCTGTGCAAGAATAAGTTCGTTTGATTGCAAAAGCTTTATATAATAAGAAGAATAAACCTCACTATAACCACAGTCCTCATCCCACACAGGATCCTTAAGGAATCCTTAAAGACCCCACGGCATGGTGGGACACGCGGAGCACCCCAGTGTGCAACTCCTGGGTTTGGGGCTCCACCGGGACCTCCGGGTACAGGCCCCGGTCCCGGTCCCGGTCCCAACCCCGTTCCTAGTCCAGGTCGAGGTTCCCATCCCGCTCCCGATTCGATCCAGGTCCAGGTTCCCATCCCGCTCCCGATTCGATCCAGGTCCAGGTTCCCATCCCGCTCCCGATCCGGTTCCGGTCCAGGTTCCCATCCCGGTTCCGATCCGATCCCGGTCCAGGTTCCCATCCCGGTCCCGGTTCCCATCCCGCTCGAGGTCCAGATCCAGGTCCAGGTTCCCATCCCGGTCCCGGTTCCCATCCCGATCATCGGATCCAGGTCCAGGTTCCCATCCCGGTCCCGGTTCCCATTCCGATCCGATCCAGGTCCCGGTTCCCATCCCGGTCCACGTTCCCATCCCGCTCCCGATCCCGCTCCCGATCCCGCTCC
>NW_008236763.1:1692043-1692354 GCF_000691975.1 Corvus brachyrhynchos
CTGGGGGCGAGATGACGGTCGGGATCGAGGCGGGCACTGGAATAGGGGTCGGAGTTGGGATCGGGATCGGGAGCCCGGTGTCTGTCCCCGGCCGGTGGCAGGAGCAGCGTGTCCGGCAGGAGCAGGGCAGGGGCTGTCCGTCAGTGCTGGGCGCTGTGAGGGGCCGCAATCCCCGTGTCCAGTTCTGGGCTCCGCACTTCAGGGGGGACACGGAGGGGCTGGAGGAGTCCAGGGAAGGGAGCGGAGCTGGGATGGGGCTGGAGAAATCCTGAGGGGCTTTGGGGGGCTCAGCCTGGAGAAAAGGAGGCTCA
>NW_008236763.1:1692497-1712217 GCF_000691975.1 Corvus brachyrhynchos
TTCCTCATGGAAAGGGCGGACAGGCCTTGGCAGGGGCTGCCCAGGGGGGTTTGGAGTGCCCATCCCTGGAGGTGCCACCTGGAGGTGGCACTGAGGGCTCTGGGCTGGGCACAAGGTGGGGATCAGGCACAGCTTGGACTCGGATGAACTTCCCCAAGGTCTTTTCCAACCTCAATGATTTTGGGATTTTATGATTGCAGGAACCTGCTGGTGAACCTGGGGCTGTTCGCTGCCGGGGTCTGGGTCGCCCGGAACCTGACGGACATCGACCTGATGGCCCCACAGCCCGTCCCATAGCAGCGGTCAGTCCTGGCGTGAGGGCACTGAGGGGCTGGGAGGCTCCATGGGGTGGGATTGTGGAATGTCCCAAGTTGGAAGGGACCCACAGGGATCAAATCCAACCCCTGGCCCTGCACAGACACCCCAAAACCCCCCCCTGGGCATCCCTGGCAGCGCTGTCCCAACACTCCTGGAGCTCTGGCAGCCTCGGGGCCGTGCCCATTCCCTGGGGAGCCTGGGCAGTGCCCAGAACCCTCTGGGGAAGAACCTTTCCCTGATACCCAACCTAAATCCCCCTGGCACAGCTCCAGCCGTTCCCTGGGTGCTGTCCCTGCTCACCAGAGTTCGGAGGGACTCCAAATTATGGAATATCCCCTCAGGAGGAGCTGCAGCCCCCTGAGGCCTCGAGGCTGAACAAACCCCCCCAAACTCATCCTGACCCGCCCCAGGTGACACAAATCAGGGCTGAGCCCAACCCAGGGGCCCCAAACCCCACAGGAAACCCCTCTTTACAGAGGGTTTTGAAGCTGCCCCGTGGCAGAACCACCTCCCCTGATGGTGTTGAATCCCTGTCCCAGGAAGGAGCCGGAGCTGCCGGGAGCAGAGCTCGCCCTCCCGCCAGGACCGGAGCCGTGGGGCTGCTCTGATCCCGCCTGTCCTGCCTGGAGCAGTGACAAGGACAGAAGGTTGAATGCTGAGAGGGAGAATCGGTTTCCCACTTGTTCCTTCGGGAATTGTTTCCTCGAGGACGTGCACGGAATTTCCTCCTGGACCCCCCGCCCCCAGATGTTTATTAAAGTTTATGGAATAACAACAGGACCCGCTGGGAATTCTGGTTTTTGTTGTTGTTTTTTTTTTTTTTTTTTAATAAGAAACTTCAGCTTACAAAAACAAGGTGTAAAAAGAGTAAAGATTTACAAAAAAAATCATAAAAACATGATTTATATTTCACACCCGAGAGCCAGAGGGACGAGCCCAGCCCCTGGGACCCATCAGCTGCTGCTGCCAGGGAAAATCCAGACTGGGATGAGCCCGGGGGAAACTCCAACCATGGAGTTTTCCTGGGAAATGTCTGTGTAAAGCTGGGATAGGTGAAGGAATGATGGCTGTGGTGGGAGGAGAAGCCTTTGGGTGTTGCATAGCATTGAGTGCCCCGGGCTGAGCTGTCACAGGGCAGCTCTGGGGGACAGCGGGAGCCCCAGGGGGGAGTTGTGGCTGTGATTTACTCACAGGTTACACCCCAGCTCCTCCAAGGTGCTGTGGAGGAGCAGGAGCAGCTCCCAGCCCCGAGCTCTGGCAGTGGGATTCAGAATGGCTTCACATTCTTTGGACATTTTCACAGGAGTTTGAGTTTGGGACATTCTCCTGAAGCAGCTGCCCCTCAGCTTTGGGGACAGAACTGCCGCTCGTGTGCCCCCCTCCCTCACAAAAAACCCTCACTCTACTCCCCATAAAAATCCTTAAAAATGCTGTTTTCAAAGCTGGTGTTGGAACCTCCTGTAAGGAAACTGAAATTGCCTTTGAAGTCGGGATAATGGCAGTTATGCAGACACAGTTTCTGCGGGAAAAGGGGATTAATTAGGACGTTTCAGGCCCTTTAGAGTTAATCTCAGTTTTAATTTGCTCCCACTAATCCCCCCCCAGCCGTGGGTCAGGCTGGGGCCAGGCCATGCCATGGATCCAGGAGGTGATTTGGAGGTGTTGGGAACAAACCTGGCTGCAAGAAAAGCTGGTGAGGAGCCAGCTGGACAGAGCCAGGAATAGCCAGGAATGATGGAATATCCCGAGCTGGAAGGGACCCACAAGGATCATCCCTCAGGAGGAGCCCAGTGAGTTCTCCTCCTCCTCCTCTCCATCTGAACAAGCCAAGTGCCCTCACCCCCGCTCCTCAAGGCCCTTCATTTGTAGCCTTTAATTAATTAATTGGATTCTCTTGTCACTTGCTGCCACCTGGGAATGTCCTTGAGGAGGATACTCAGGCCTGGCACCCTCAGTGACATCAGGAGTGAACTTGGAGCAGAAATCTGAGGCTGTTCTGACTTAAAACCGCTGAAAAACGCAGAGAAATCTGATTTAGAACGGCTGAAAAAACTCCAGAAAAATGGGAGTTTGTGGAATCCACCCCAACCTCCAGGCCTGGCTCTTCTATCCCAAGGAATCACATCCTTCCTGTTTGCCAGGGGATTCCACAACGAAGGGAAAACTCCTCTCCTGCCCAACATCTCCCTGCCAGGAGCCTGGAATTTAGGCTGGGATTAACTTTTTTTTTTCTAAGTGCTGCAGATCAGCTTTAGCTCTGACTCACTGAGTTCTCCACAGGCAGCAGAATCCTGCCCATCCTGCATGGAAAAGCAGCTTTGTAAGGAAAGGTTTTACTGGGAATTCATCCTCGTTCCCTCCCCGGATGGAAAGCTGGGGCTCGAGTTTGGGAGCAGCCTAAAGGCACCCCCAGAAATCAATCAACAATCATTAACTGGATGTGGAATTCATGCGGATTTTGATGATTTAAATTCAGGAATTGAGAGGGTTTTAGGATGCCCCAGGATCCAGCTGCAATAAATGGAGCAGTGTTGGGGTGACAGACACCAAAAATCCATGGAAGTGCTGCTCAGGAAGCTGCCAGGCTCACAGGGAATCCTGCAAACACATTCACTCCATGTACAGTTAGTGATTATTAATCGATTTTTGGGGGTGCCCAGGATTATTAATTGATTTTTGGGGTTTTTTTTTCCCCCATTTCTAAACCAGGAATTAACATCAGGGTTGGGACAGAAATGATTCCCATCCTAAAAAACCCCACTGGAATTTTTCCTCCTTGATCTGACAGATTTCCAGGCCAGGCAAGGCTTGGATGTTGTAAAAAAAAAACCCTAAAAATCCAAATTTAATTCACCTTTGAGGCAGTAAATTCCGAGACATTCGTAAGGAATCCTGCCAGATCCTGCTGCATTTAGGGAACCAAAACCAAACCTTTTTTATCAGCGCTGTTGCAAACGAAAAAACAGGAGAATATGACCCCAAAATGATATTTAATTGTTAAAAAAGACATTTATTTTAGGCTCAGAAGGCAGCATCTTGGTGGGAATATGGGAAATGGGAATTTTTAGGGGGACAGGAGACCTCGTGTGACTTTGCCCAGGGACAGGAGGTTCAAAATCCCAGAAAAGAGTGGGATTTGGGAGCCTTTCCCCCACAACAACCAAGGTTGGCAGCTTGTGTTTATCTGACAGGACAAAGGGAGGAAAAAAAGGGAGGAGGAGAAAAACTTTGAGAACTTCCCTGCCTGGAAATGGAACTTTTTATTTTTTTTATTTTTTTCCTTTTTTTTTAAAAACCCTCCTATTTTAGGTTATTTCACCTGTAACCACTTAAAAAAATAACCCAGATGAACAGACATCAGGTCTAATATTCAGATTAAAACGTGAAATGTGAACAGCCAAGCCCCAAAACTACAAAAACCACACCTGAGGTGCAACTGTAGGCTGAGAAGTGACTCTGGATAGTCCACTAAGGCTCTGTGATTCCCACAGAATTCCAAAATCAGGCTGATTTCAGAGACAAACTTTGTTTTTTTTGTTTTGTTGCTGTTGTTGTTGGGGGGTTTTTTGTAGCCTCTCCAACTCCATGTGGAATTACTTGGGATTTCACTACATTCCTTCCCCCTTGGGTGGCCCTGCAGGAATAGAGACCTCAAAGGATCTGGGCACCACCCTTGTGACCACAACAATTAAGTGACATTTTTCACTGCTTTTTCACCCCAAAAGCAGTGACAGAACCCCCCCCTCACTGTGCCATTCCCACCACCCCGTTCCCCTGAGGAAAACCAACCACGTTTGTACAAAAAGCAGGAATTTGCCTCCCCAATTCCAACTTCTGCTCCCACAGCTTTCCCAAACTCTTCCCAATCCTGGTGATGCCAGCAGAAACCTGGGCACAGGCTTTGGTTTGGCTGCCACACAGAGATGGCACACAAGGACATTTCTGGTTTTTTTTTTTTTGTGTGTGTGTGTTAAAACACATTTTTGGGGTGTTAAAACACATTTTTGGGGTGTTAAAACACATTTTTGGGGTGTTAAAACACATTTTCTCCAGAGCAGAACTGCATTAAAATCCCATTTGGAGGGAATTCAGCTGCCAGCTGAGTTCAGCCCACAGGAAGAAACCCCGGAGTGTGGCACAGCCCCAGCGCCACTGACACACAGAGCTGCTGGCAAAGCTTCTCCCAGGGCACAGAAATCGGTGTCAGGGGGGCAGCAGAGGGAAGGATTGAGGAGAATTGAAACCTTTCTCCAGCAGGAAGAGCTCTGGGAGCAGCCAGCTCCTTCCCAGGGACTGGGATTCACCTGGCAAGGCTGGCCACTCGAGGGGAGGGTACTGTACCTGCTCCTCTTGGAGTTGGATCGGGATTTTTAGGGATTGAAGGGTGTTGGAGGCAGGTGGATTCTCCTGTTTCCTGCTTGTGCTCATTCCTCTTTGACAGGGGATGAATGAAAAGCATCAAACTTCCTAATTTCGTTGGTGGTTTTTTTTTGGGGGGAGGAGCCAACAAGACACTTGAAAGCCAAGATTCTGCCAACAACCAGAACCAGCTCCAGAGGCTTTCCCAGACAAACATCCTGCTCTGAGCCCATTCCTGCAGCCAGTGGGTTTTCCCCACCAACAGGGGGTAGATGAACACCAATGGTTCCCAAAAGAAGCTGGGAGTGTCCCCCCCTCCCCATCATGGGAATGTCAGTCTTCTGTCCTTGTCACTGGTTTTGGGTGGCACCTGAGCTTGGAGTTGTTTTTCTGAGATTTCTGCTTTGTCCTGCACTGTTCTCTGAGTGTAGAAGAGGATGTAGGCCTGGGTCTTGCACACCTCCTCCACGCTACATACATTCAGTTTGGAGTCATTGCAGTGCACCCAAAAACCTGGGAAACAAAAGGAAAAAGAGGCTCTTAGCTGAGGCAGGATCCCTTTGGATTTTGGAACTGCTCACAGGAAACATCCACAGGAGAAAAGGCACCTCTGGCTTTTCCTCTAACCTGGCAAATGTTTTTAATATATGTATTTTTTTTTTTTTCTGGTGCTTTAGAAATAGCAAATCTTCATTTAATCAGCCCCAAAAGCTCAATTAGGCAGACAAAAAAAATTCCCTGGGGCCAGGCAATTTGTCCCTGCTCGTGCAGCCAGGAGGCAGAGTCAATCCCGATCCAGCTGCTGGGATCTCACAGCCAGCCCCCTGCGGATGTTATTCATGAATAGTTCCTGTCCAGCCTCAAAACACTTTCTGTTCATCTCCTCATCCCAAGGATCCTGGAGCAGCTCCACGGAGTGCCTCTGCCTGGCAGAATGGAGCATTCATGCTGCTCCCAGCCAGCAGGAAAAGGCTCCCCAACAACCCCCACCCACACCCAAAGAAAAAAACCAGAAACGACAAAAAATATTAAAAAACAGCAATACACTGAGGGGGGGGGGGTGGAGACAAAACTACTCAAGGGCAGGGAGGGGATTCCAAGTGATGCCTTAGGTTTGAACTTTGATATTTTTCCAGGAGTTTCCTGCAGCCTGTTCACTGCTGGGCACACATAACAAAGCCTCTCCGGGCCCGCTCTCCCAGGACACCCAGACCATCCTAGGCCCAAAAAATACAAACCAAAAGCCTCTAAAGTGGGGGCAAGCTTGGGGAAATGACCTCATTAAGTGAAGCTTTAATTGGAGAATTGATGCTGCTATGCAAATGAACCAAACCTATAAAAGGGTGACCTGTAAAAGGGTGAAGAACTCGTGACCTGGAGTCCATCTCGGGGTCCACCTCGGGGTCCACCTCGGGGTCCATCTCGGCAGTAGCCTCAGGCTCCCCACGGGGTACCTTTGAAGGCCTTTCAAATGAATACCTACCTTTATTCCCTTATTCTTGTCTAGTCTCTGTTTTTAGGTGGCCTCTCAAGGCATCACAAGGAATCCTGAGGGAGGGAAGAGGAGTGGGTTGGGATTTCCCCGTCCCCAGCACACGCACCTCCCTCCGTGTTGTAGCAATAGGCTGTGTAGTGTCCTGAGCCAAACCCCTTCCCGTGATGCATCACCACAGCCGAGAGGTCATAGACAAAGGTCTCTGTGGCAAGGGAGGACAGAGAGTCCCTGCAGCAGTAAGGTTCCATGTTTAATACCTGCTCAAAGAGGACATGGACCCCGATCTTCTCGCGGTGATTGCGCTCAGACCACCTGCGAACACAAAGAGCACGCTCGGCATCTGCTCGGGGCCCTGGGTGGCACTAAATCCTGGGTTTTCAGCCCAAAATCCCCTGCAGCCACCCCTCACACAGAGCTCCTGCTGCTGTTCGGGGTGCTGGTTGTACATGGGGTCTCCTGACTTTGAGGGGTTTTGTTTTAGGTGGGATCTCCTGATAATTTTTTTTGGTTTAGATGGGATCTCCCTGTGCCATTGATGATTCTTGGTTTAGGTCGGGTCTCCTTCTGTCACTGATGACTTTTATTTGAGGTGGGGTCTCCTGCTATTGGTGATTTTTATTTGAGGTGGAGTCTCCTTCTATTGATGATTTCTATTTGAGGTGGGGTCTCCTTCTATTGGTGATTTTTATTTGAGGTGGGGTCTCCTGCTATTGATGATTTCTATTTGAGGTGGGGTCTTCTCCTGCTATTGGTGATTTTTATTTGAGGTGGGGTCTCCTGCTATTGGTGATTTTTATTTGAGGTGGGGTCTTCTCCTGCTATTGGTGATTTTTATTTTAGGTGAGGTCTCCTTCTGCCATTGATAATTTTTGTTCTAGTCGGGATACTGTAGAGCCAGATTTCTCCTGTGACCACCTTTAAAATGCTCATTTCTACCAATGAAACCCCCCCATATCCAGCCTAACCACTTTAGAAACTTGTTTTAATATTTTGAGCTTTTTCTGCTTTTTATTCAGCAGGTAAACACCCAATATTGGCATTTAACCCTCGGTCTCCCACCTTCAACAAATCTTTCACTCAACTTATTGACTTCTCCTCCCAAGCCACCTGAAAACTCGAGTAAAACTCAAGGAAATTAAGGATTAATATGCACAAAATCTTAAATTGTGGCAGAAAACACCCTGCAAACAGGCAGCATGAGGGGGGTTCACAAAGCTGATGGCTCAGAAGTTACACAGCTGCCTTTGGCAGGAATTGAGGGAAGTTAAAGGCCCACTTTTGGTCACTTTTTCCCCAAAAATCAGGGCCCAGTGGCTCACCTGAAGCGTTTAAGGTGCAGCCGGAGGACCTGAGGTAGTCTGTAGATCAGCAACTGCTTTTTAGCTTCGCTCAGAACAAGAGGTTTAGGAGAAGACTTTCGCCGTTTGCCTGCCAAAAAAAAAACCAACCAACCCCAAAACCCCCAAGGCAAAGATTATTAGGATCCAATTCATTCCCCAAAGACAAAAACCAGCACAGGGTGAACTCTTTTATTCCAGCACAGGGATGGCCACAGGAATAACCATTTCTGAATCCCTCCAGAGAGCAGGAACTTCTGGGGGGATCAAAACTCTCCCTTTCTCCTCAGCACACAAACATTTGTCACCTGTGAGCTGTTCCTGCTGGAAAAACACCAGGAATACTGAGCCAGAGCTCAGGCCAAAGATAATCCTGGGCTGCAGCAGTTCCAGCAGGTGAATTCCAGCACACAAATATTCGATGTTTTATTCTCTCTGCTGCTTTGAGCTTCTCACAGAAGCTTTTAGTAGCAGGTTCCAGCAGCTCGAGAGGATTAAAAGAAGGCACAAAATGCAACAGCAAAGCTGGAAAAGAGGGAGAATTCCTCCCTCCTCTTCCCAGGAAAGACAGGTGGCTGCCAGAGCTCCCAGTCAGGACTGTAGCTGTTAATTGGATTTGTGCCCCTCAGTGCAGCCCCAGCTCAGAGCAGATGGGGGCTGCTCCTGCAGCAGGTCTGCCACGCAGTGCCCCAACTGCTCCTGGCACTTGGGGCCTTTTCCCTGACTTTTTCCAGCTGGAAAACGCTCCCTCAGCCATTTAGAATTCCTCAGCCATTCACAATCCCTTAAAAGCCATTTAATTCTGAAGTAGCCATTAAAATTCATTTCTTTTTTTTTTTCCCCCTCCCAAAGAAATCAAAGCAAACCGAGTTAAGATGAAGCTGAACTCGCACAATTTGTGGATCAGGATTGATTCCAGGCATATCTGGCTCTGTTCCAAGCACATCTAGTCAGGGATTATTTCCCAACACTCTGGGAAGATGTTTGGTAACAGATTTGCCATTTGATGGAGAACAGATCCCTGCAAATATTTGCTGCTCCAGCTGCTCGGTTGCCACTCAAACCATGGGCATTTTCCTCCTGAGGGAATCAACATTTGCCATAAAAACCTGCATGGGGAAGTATTCCAATTCCAAGGAATTTCAATCCTGTGTGAGGATATAAAGGGATTTTCAGGGATAAAAGGACTTTTCACTCCGAGCTGCTGCAGGAAAGGAGGAATCACTTTCTGGCTGAGCACAGCAAACACCTCCCAGGTGATGGTAACACATTCCCAGGGTATTCCCAGCTCTGTGCTTCCAGAGAAAATGCCCACGGAGAGTTCAAACTCCCACCTGGCACCTTGGGAACTCTGATTCCTGGCTCAGGGATTCACTGAAGAACAGGCAGCACAGAGGTGATGTGTGAGAAAAGCTTTCCTGCCACGCAGAGATGAGCAAAGTTCCTTCTTTTGCCTTGAAATCCAAAAAATTCTCACCCCCAGAATTTTTGAAGTCCTCTCCAACACAAGGGAGAGCAACTCTGAACATGCTCGGGTTAAACCTGTGGGGAATTGTGCTGCTGGGTGCCAGAGGTGAGAGAATGTGGCAGATGGAAAAATGACATGGCAGGGGCAAAAAATGGCCCAGCAGAGGCAAAAATGACAAGGCAGGGGCAAAAAATGACATTTCAGACTGAAAAATGATATGGCAGAGCCAAAAAGTGACATTTCAGATCAAAAAATGTCACGGCACAGCCAAAAAATGACATTTCAGATCAAAAAATGACACAGCACAGCCAAAAAATGGCCCATCAGAGCCAAAAATGACAAGGCAGGGGCAAAAGATGACATTTCAGATCGAAAAATGACACGGCACAGCCAAAAAATGGCCCATCAGATGCAAAAAATGACACGGCAGAGCCAAAAAAAGACATTTCAGATCGAAAAATAACACGGCAGAGCCAAAAAATGGCCCATCAGATGCAAAAAATGACACGGCAGAGCCAAAAAAAGACATTTCAGATCGAAAAATAACACGGCAGAGCCAAAAAATGGCCCATCAGAGCCAAAAAATGCCACATCAGAACCCAACCGGAGCCCAAAGGAGCCGAAGCCACGAACAGGAGGAACCCAACCAGCAGCAGCAGGCAGGAAAAGGAGATTTCCCCACCCTTGCAGGCCCCAATCCGTGTCTCCAGGCACGCAGGAGGTGCTCCCTGGCAGGGCACAGTCCCAGCCCACTCACTGTTGCACTGGTCACAGGCGTAGATCCTCCCCTCCAGGGCCTCGGTCTCGGTGAATTTGGCCAGCATCTCGGTCAGCATGCACTCAGCCTGCTGCACTGGGACAAGCCCCTTCTCCAGCGAGTGGTAGCGCTCCGGGAATTCCAGGGAAAGGTCCCAGAAGGGCTCCACGGTGTTGGATTTGTAGTTGCACGTCCTGCAGGTGACCTGCGGGGGGAGGACAGGGACACGCAGCTGATGGAGCTGGGACAGAGGGAGGTGGGGCTCAAAAAAAAAAGCAGAGCAGCTCCACAGGCAAAGATCTGGAAATACTTTTTATGTCCAGTCTGAAATGATTTCAATTCCTTTCTCGTTTTTTCAAAGAAAAATCCTTCACTGTTACGGGATTTATTTCCTTCCTCAGACAAACAGAAGAAACACCAGCTCACAGATGGGCAAAGGCACCTGGGATCTGGTTTCTGCTACAAAAAGTCAGCGTTTTTCATCCAACCTTCCTTCCACAGTCTCTTTTCTTTCCCTGAATATTCAGAGTGTCCAATTCCTTTAATGATTTGTCTGCTATGTAAAAATTATTCATGGAAGGAGCCCGAAAGGACCAATTTTAGGTGTGCTGGTTTTCTTATGTCACCCCAGTGCATCGTAAATAACAGCAGGAAAAGTTTTCATGGAATTACTGAGGTTGGAAAAGCCCTCCAGGGTCATCAACCTGTGCCCGATCCCCACCCTGAGCACTCAGTGCCACGTCCAGGTGGCACCTCCAGGGATGGGCACTCCAAACCTCCCTGGGCAGCCCTTTCCAACCCTTTCCATGAGGAAATCCCTGCTGATCTCCACCCTGAGCCTCCCCTGGCCCAGCCTGAGGCCGTTCCCTCTCCTCCTGCCCCTGTTCCCTGGGATAAGATCCCAAATCCCCCCCAGCTGCCCCCTCCTGTCAGGGAGAAACACACAGAGAAACAGAAACACAATCAGAAAAACACACACACAAAACCCACACAGAAACACAGAGAAACACACACAAAACCACACAAACGCACAGAAACACAACAGCACACACAAACACAGAAATCCTCCCAAATCCCTCAGGACTTCTCCAGGCCCTTCCCAGCTCCCTCAGGGTTTCCTCAGACCCTTCCCAGCTCCCTCAGGATTTCTCCAGGCCCTTCCCAGCTCCCTCAGGACTTCTCCAGGCCCTTCCCAGCTCCCTCAGGGCTCCTCCAGCCTCTCCAGTTAAACTCTGAGGCAAACACTGACCACAAGAGGAGCCAGCAGACAGGAAAGGAGCTCAGTGCACTAAAGGGGGTTTGAAACTCAACGCAGCACTTGCACACCAGGGTTCCAGGAGCACAATAAACAGCTCAGGAGTTATTTATAGCGGATTTCAGCAGCAGATAAATTCCACTGATTTGTATCTTCGCACCACAACAGGGTCTGACCCAAGCACAACGCACCAGCCAAGGGCTGAGAGACACAACTGAGCACAGAACGTGGAGGAGCCCAGGAGAAATTAAGAGTGGAAATGATTCAAACGAACCTGAGCTCTGCTCTCTGTGACAGCAGCCAGGGAACGGCTGGAGCTGTGCCAGGGGGATTTAGGTTGGATAATGGGAAAGGTTCTTCCCCCAGAGGGTGCTGGGCACTGCCCAGGGGGGAATTTTGGGGTGTCTGTGCAGGGCCAGGGGTTGGATTTGATCCCTGTGGGTCCCTTCCAGCTCAGGTTATTCTATAATTACATGAAGCACAACTTCAGACATCCTTTCCCTGAAAGCCAAAAGCTTTAAGTGGAAAAATCCACCTTTTAATCTCTCCAACATGCACCAAGTCCTAAGGAATGCTGAGCTCAGTGGCTCAGGGAAGGGCGACAGAAATTGTCCTGACAACACACAGAGAGCACAGTTCATGTCTGATCTGGCAAACCACCAGTTCTGCTCCCGTTTCATGTCTCCTGGAAAGCAAAGGGAGCTGGGACTTTCAAAATGCCTGGGGGATTTTGGGACTCTGGGGCTCTTCCTTGTGGGGAATGACACATTTCCAACAAGGAACAGCACAGGAAAAAGAGACCAAACAGCACCACAGGCGCTTTCACCTCCCACACAAACCTCTGTTAAGAACATTCAGTGTCTTTTGTGCTGGCAAAAAAAAAAATTGTCACAAAGAGCTTGTCCTTTAAAGCACCAGAGGTGCCTCATCGTGTTCTTCCCAGGCACAGAAACACCACCAGAAAGGGGCAAAAGGAATGCAAAGGCACCTTAAAAACACATTCAAACCTTAAAACCAAGAGCTCAGGATTTCTGTACTTGTGCAGGTTTCATCCTCAAGTGGCAGAATTGGGGTGAATTTGTGATAAATGCGACAAGGATGGAAATGATGGCACCTGCACAGCAACCCAAGGGTTTTTTTCCTTGGGAATTGCTCCTAAGCCACTCCTTGATGGGATCCTCAACACACGGAGCCTTTGCTCCTCGGTGGGAACGGCTCCAACCGATCCCCGTGGAAAAGCAATTCCATACCTGGCTCAGCAACTGCCCATGGAAAATGGTGTTGACCACCTTGAGGACCTGCTTGGTGAGCTTCCTCTGTGAGAAGGGGATGAGGATCCTGCGCTTGGTCCCCTCGGACTCCAGCTCCTGCTGGACCTTGTCCAGCAGCTCGCAGAGGAATTCCTGAGCGTCCTGCTGGTCGTAGCCGCGGAAGGCGGGGATCAGGCTCCACACGGAGTGCAGCATGGCAAAGGGGGACACCAGGGCCCACTTGCCAGACCACATCACTCTGAAGAGGGTGTGCAGCTCGTGGCACAGGGAGATGTGCTTCGAGCTCGGCTCCTTGGGCTGGATCAGTTCTAAACTCCGGCTTATGGAGGAGCCCCCGTTTAAGCCAGCTGGCGAGCTCTGCGTGCCAGACGATCCCACCTTGTCAGGCTTCCCTGGCTCGTTTGCAGCAGCGCCATTTGCCAGTTTGCCAGGCATCCTGGCCCTCCCGTTCACAGTTTTAGCTAAAAGTTCTTCCGTTTCACAGAGATCAAGAGTCAAGAAACATTCTCGGAACTTCTGGAGGTGGCTGAGCACCTGCAGGATGGAGTTCATGTAACAAGTGTTGCCCAGGTTCCTCAGCCCCGTCACCCCGGGCGTCATCAGGGGCTGCCGCCGGATGGAGTAGAACTGCTTCAATCTGCTGCTCTGCACCTGCCTTGAGGTAGGGGAAGCGGTGGCCACCTCCCTGAATTTCCTTGGGATCAAGCTCTCCCTGTGCACGTGGGACAGCAGCCTGGCGCTCTTCCTCGGCGGGGGGTTCGCCAGCTCCTCCAGGAGCCGCCTCTTCACCTCCTGCCGCCGCCGCCGAGCCGCTTCCTTCTTCTTCTCCAGCTCCTCCAGCTGTTTTTTTTCCTTTAATTTCAGCTGCCCCCGGGAGCTCTTGTGGAACCAGGTGCGCAGCGCCCTCGCCAGCAGGGCCTGGCGCCGGTGCCACAGCGCCGTGAGCATCTGGGACTGGCCCTGAGGGCTCCTCCTCCACACATCCTCCGCCAGCGCCATGGAGCGCAGCGTCCTCCCGCTCCTCTGCCCCTTGATGGCCGACAGGGAGCTCCTCAGCAGCTTCAGGTCCCCCTCGGGGTTGTCGTTCAGGACGTAATCCTGGCAGAGGTAACAGAAGACGTAGAGGTCGTGCACTTCCATGGCCAAGGGGTGCCGGGTCTCCTGGAAGTGCCTCAGGGCGTGCTCCTCGATGTAGCGGCCGCAGGCCACGTGCGAGCACTTGAGGCAGGCCCAGAGCGACTCGGTGGTGTGGCAGTCCACGCAGTGCCACTTCTGCGGGTTCAGGATCGAGTGGTCCTGGGCGAGTCGTAGCCGCCCCACATGTTTGCATCTATCCATGTCTCACAGCAGGAGTCGCTGCTCTGACCTGGGGAGGCAAACAAACACAAGGAAAAGGATTTTAGAGCTGTGACGTGCGCTTGAAATCTCTTTTCTTATGATTATGGAATATCCTGACTTGGAAGGATCATCCCCTTGCACGGGACACCCCAAACTCCCCACATTTGTATCTATCCATGTCTCACAGGAGGAGTCGCTGCTCCGACCTGGGGAGGCAAAAAACACAAGGAAAAGGATCTGAAATCTCTTTGTAGGGTCATGGGGTATCTTGACTGAAAGAGGGCCAAAAGGATCATCAAATCTGACTCCTGGCCCTGAACAGGACACCCCGCATCTATCCATGTCTCACAGCAGGAGTCGCTGCTCTGACCTGGGGAGGCAAACAAACGCAAGGAAAAGGATTTTAGAGCTGTGACGTGCGCTTGAAATCTCTTTTCTTATGATTATGGAATATCCTGACTTGGAAGGATCATCAGATCTGGCTCCTGGCCCTGCATGGGACACCCCAAATTCCCCACTTTTGCATCTATCCATGTCTCATAGGAGGAGTCGCTGCTCTGACCTGGGGAGGCAAAAAACACAAGGAAAAGGATCTGAAATCTCTTTGTAGGGTCATGGGATAGCTTGACTGAAAGGGAGCCAAAAGGACCATCAGATCAGACTCCTGGCCCTGAACAGGACACCCCAAATTCCCACTATGTGCCTCAGAGTGTTCCACATCCTGACTTGGAAGGGACCCACAAGGATCATCAAATCTGGCTCCTGGCCCTGCACAGGACACCCCAAATTCCCCACTTTTACATCTATCCATGTCTCACAGGAGGAGTCGCTGCTCTGACCTGAGGAGGCAAAAAACCACAAGGAAAAGGATTTTGGAGCTGTGATTTGGATGTGAAATTTCGTTGTAGGGTCATGGGGTGTGTTGAGTTGGAATCATCAAATCTGACTCCTGGCCCTGCACGGGACACCCCAAATTCCCCACGTGTTTGCAGCTATCCACGTCTCACAGGAGCTGTCGCTGTTCTGACCTTGGGTGCCAAAAAAACACAAGGGAAAGGATTTGAGAGCCATGACATACATTTGAAATCTTGTTGTAGGGTCATGGGATATCCTGAGAGGAAGGGGGCCAAAAGGATCATCAAATCTGACTCCTGGCCCTGCACAGGACACCCCAAATTCCCACTATTTTCCCGAGAGTGTTGTCCAAACATTCCTCGAGCTCTGGGCTGCACCCACTGCCCTCCTTCTGCACCACATCCTTTTGTGCCAATCCCTCAACCAACACCATTATTTCTGCACAGGTTTTTTTAAAAGCAGCTTTTAGCTCCAGTGAAAGATCCTGAGTGGACAAGGTCTAAGGAATAAAACTCGGTCTTGTCTCCAAAGGCTGCCCCACACAGCTGCCAGCACGTCTGAAGGGCTTCATGGAGAGAAAGATGAATTCAGTCCACACACACATATCTGCTCTTCAGCTGCCCCCTTGCCATGGATACATCCAAAAGGAATTTGGGAGTGGAAAGGTGTCACCAGGACCCAGCCTGAGGTTCCCAACTCCAGGCAGAAGCCATGAAAATATCAGGTCATTGTCACAACCGGAGCGTTCATCCTCAGGCTTCACCTCCTGCCCCCGAATCCTCTGATTTCCCACAGCCTCCTGAACATTCCAGTGGGGAAAAAACCCAGCTGGGAAACAGGAATAAAGCAGGAAGACACACACACACAGAGAACACAACTGGTTTTACTCGATGATTCTTGGAAGTGTGAGGAAATCAAAGCTGGGGCGTGAGGAGGTGCAGAGAGCATTTGCTCCGTGTCCTGCATCGTTTGATGAAACATTCCCAGTGAATCCCAGCGCTGTGGATCCCTTTTTCCAGTCCCTCCAAGGCTCTGATGGCAGAGGAGGAGGTCAGACCCACACAGGCTACTCACGGAGTGGAGGTTACACATCCTTTCCTCCGCGACGCCGCGTCCCGGGCGCGGAGCAGCCCCATCTTCCCAAGGAGTGCCGGCGGATCTCGGAGAATTTAATTACTGGGAACTCCTCACTGCAAGGCAGCTTCAAAGCCCTGAAGAGAGAGAGGGAGTGTAGATACAAAAATGCTGCTAGCGAGGATTTTCTTGCTATTTTCTAAGTCCGTGAGAGACTTTTCTCTCTCACAGAAGAGGTAGCAAGGAATGTAAACAACCAAACCCCTGCAGCCTTGAAAAGTCTTGTTTACGGTATGGTAGAAAAATATTTTGACAATGGATGTTTTAGGATTTTAGCCAATGACCCCAAGGGGTGGCTGGTCCTTTGTCCAATTAGACTATGAAGAAAAAAGTCTATAAAAGAGTTTGTAAAATAATTGAATCAATCAATCTTGCTACACAAGGGAGAATATCCTGGTGATGCACAGAAACCAACCCTGGAACGCTGGAGGGGCTGGTCCAGAGCATCCTGAAGCCCTCAGAGAGAACTCATTTATTCCAGAATTCTGTGGAATTACCCCCAGAAATCCAGATTCTCAGATGCTCAGACACGTCACACACACAAGAGGCAACTCTGGAATTTCATTCTCTGCTTTCATTTTTGGTTTGGTTTTGGTCTTTTTGGGGGGTAGGCTGTAAAAATCTGCTGATCACATGTAGCCTCTTCATCGTGAGGCTTTTGTAGTGGATGACCCAACATATGGCAGAGGGAAAAAAAAATGGGAGTTAAGGGAAAAAAAAGGGAGGAAAAACGTGCCCCCTCCTGTGATCACTTGGATTTTTGGCTGCTTCGATCACTTGGTGAGAGACAGGGGGAGGAGAAGGGGGAAAGATTGGAATAAAAAATAAAAAAGCTGTGCTGAATTAAATTTCATTTCTAGGTGGTTTTTCAAACAATAAAAAGGAAGCGGTGAGGAGCTGTCAGGTGTGAACTGCAACAAAATAACAACCACAGAGGAGAGAAAAAACGAGAAAAAAACCTGCCCAGAGGTAGAAGATAGTGGAAAAAGGGATCTGTTGGAATAATCCATGAGAGACTGAATGAAGCTGGTGACACAGGGACTTGGCACACAGAATATTTGGTTAAAACATCATTTTATGAGGTGCAAAGTTTAACACTTGCCAAAGCTTTGAGGCAGGGGTCGAGCCCTCACCTGCATGGGTGGGCAGGGAGCTGGCCAGGCTAAGGAAATGTATTTTTAGTGACCACAAATGATGCAAATTTGCTTTAATTCCCATCTTTATCAGTGATATTGCTGTTAGGGATGGGCTCTCTTAGAGAAAAAAATCAAATCTCTTCAGTTCTTTCTCCTGGACTCCACCTGAAAACTCAAGTGGCCCCTTCAGCACCCAAAGAACCACGGAGGTGTTGATTTAAACCAGCTCAGGAATTCCCACATCTCCCTTGGGCTGGGCTCATTCCCTCCCAAATCCCAGGACATGGAAAGGCACTTCTGGAAACCCTGAGCTAAACAAAGGATTGATTTGGTCTCTTCTTTCCAAGTTGGAAACATCCCTTTCCCACCTTTTTCCCTCCCCGAGCTTTTTTTCTCCTCTTTCCTCTTAATTTTTCTCCTCAGGTCTGGATAGAAAAGCCGTGGAATTTTGTTTTAGGATCCTGTTTAGCCTCGGTGAGACCAAGTGGCAGAAATTCCAGCCCGCAGGAGTATAGACACTGTGGTAACATTGACAGCCTTCATTTACATAAAAGAATACTAATTATGTTGTATCATCAACATCTGTGATTCTGCTCACTGCCATATGCGACAGTGTGAGGAATTTAACCCTTGAGCCTCCCCAGCACATGAGATTTGGACTTTTGAAACGAAAAATGGGCTTTAAAGACACAATTTTCCAGGGATTCATCAAACAGCTGGTTGCTCACGGGCTCTGTGAAGTCTCAGCACACGAAATTTTCAAAAACCACAGAATTTATCCTCAATTTCCAAGGAGGAAGAGCTGCTGGGTTCAGCTGGGTACCAGGCTCCCAGGAAATCAATCCCAGAGCAGATCCAGGGCATTAAGGAATCCTGTTTGACAATGCAGGAGGCTGGGAGGAGATCAATCAGCAGCCTTTTGTCAACTGCTTTGGCTTTTCCTGTGCTGGAACAGGAGATTTCCTGCTTGGAAAAGGAAAGAGATTCCAAACACCTCTGTCAGCTGACAAAGCAGCTTTGTTATGTCTAAATCCAGTCATTCTCAGCACAAAAGCACCTTTGATGCTGCATTTGATATCCCTCACCTGGTTCTCTTTAGGCATCCACAGATAATTCCCTTGCAAATCCAAGCCCTAATTCCATGTACATCTGAAACTTGGGAAGAAATTGTGTTTCTTTTAACCCCAAACCACTTGAATGAGAGGTTTTTCCTCGAAAGTGAGGCTTCTCCACCCACCACGCTCCAGAGCTGTTCTTCACATTCAAGATTTCTCTTGCTGACTCATATTTTTGACTCTTTCCATGAAAAAAAAAAAAAAAAAAGGATTGGAATCAGCTCTCACATGTTCCAAAGGCAGCTGGAGCAGCTGCGGGTCCAGCCCTGCATCCCCCACGCACCAGAGAGCGAAATACATCCCTGGAAACGCTGGCACATGACTGAGGAGAGAAGTTTTCTTCTCTTTCCCACGTGTACACAAACAATTTGCCACCATCTCCTCCCAGGAACAGAGAGCTGCAGCTCCCAGCGGGAATGACAGGGCTGGGATTAAAGGAGAGCAGGATCAGAGTCAGAACCTGGCACGAGGTGCGGGGGGGGAAACAAACCTTGCAGAGATCACAGGGCTGGAGCTGCTTCAGAGATCCCAAATTGCTGCGGTGGATGGGATGAGCCGTGAGCAACGCCAGGATTTAAGGATGGGGAATGAGCACCTTGGATTTTAAAAGCCTTGGAAACAAACATTCAGAGCTCTGCTCTTTGCAATTATCACGTTTAACTCTTGAGTTTGCAGTTTGGTTTTTTTTCCTTCCCATAAAAGTTGATGTCATTTCAAGGAATCTCTGTAAAATTCTCCTTTCTCACCTACTTTGATCTTTTCCAGAGAAGGGCTGGGGAAGGAAAAGAGGGAGAAGGACAATACACTAAAGATGAGCAAAACTGAAATAAAATAACAGGGAATAAAAGGAAAATAGAGGTACTAGTTCAGCTAGTAACATTTTAGAGACTACTTGAAAACTTCTCACCTTGTAAATCACTTAAACACCGGGGCAAACCCCACTTTCTTTCCTTGCATGGCTCATAATCCTGGAAAAAACTCATGGCAAGATCCTCTAACAGCTCCCAGAACCAAATGCAGCAGAAACAATTTGGCTGCTGACCCCTAAAAGAGTGTTACAAGAAACCACACGAGTTCATTCTGCTCCTTTGTGCCATTGTTGCACATTTGGAACCTGATTAAAGCCATCTGCAGGCATCTGTTGACAGCAGCTACTTTCTTTTTCTAAATAAATCTGCAAGAAGCCAAAAGAACCAGTCCAGGGGCCAGGAGCGGTGCTGGATGTTCGACCTTGGAATGATGCTTCTTTTATTTGTCCAAGAGGTGATTCCAGAATAAATAAAAAGTCCAACTCCTGGAAATCATCTGCCAGGACAGGTGGGAAGCTCAGATTGAAGGATTCTTTCACTCATTCCCGCATCCCTCTCCTGGGAATGGCAGAAGTGAAGCAGGGCAGCACTGGGAACTGCTGCCACATTAAATAAAGCACATTTGCCTTTTATTTTTAATCATTTTTTTGCAGCACTGTAGGAGGAAAAAAAAAAAAAAATCCTTGGATATTCTCGGTTTCCATCCAAAGCACATAAGGAATATACAGAATTTGGTCAAATCACAGTGACAGGGCAAGGGGGATGGCTTCAAACTGGAAGAGGGAAGGTTTAGGTTGGATATTGGGAAGAAATTCTTCCCTGGGAGGGTGGGGAGGGGCTGGGATGGAATTCCCAGAGAAGCTGTGGCTGCCTCATCCCTGGAAGTGTCCAAGGCCAGCTTGGAGCAGCCTGGGATGGTGGAAAGCGTCCTTGTCCTGGATGAGCTTTAAGATCCCTTCCCCAAACCATTCTGGAATTCTGGGGTCCTATGAAATAGGTTTAGAAATCTCAGGTGCAAACCCCAAGCACTTCCCACTCTGCCACCTCAAGGAACCCCTTTTTCTGTGGAAATA
>NW_008236763.1:1712262-1714267 GCF_000691975.1 Corvus brachyrhynchos
GCGAGATCTCCAAGAATTCCATACAACTCCAAGAATTCCATACGACGACTCCAGAACGTTCTTGCCCTGATTGTTGTAACCTCCCTGTTTGTGAGGCACCAATTCCTGAACCACATGTGTAACACGAACTTGTAATCCCAGCTGCACAGAAAATGGGGAACAAAATCCTGCTCCACCATCCACGTTCCAGTTCTGGCAGGAGCCCTCCCAGGAGGCAGCCCCAGCAAAATCCTTTGCTTCTGGAATTCCAGAATCACTGAGGTTGGAAAGATCTCCAGGATCATCAACCTGTGCTTGATCCTCACCCATTCACATTCCTTGGATACCTCCAGGGATGGGGATTCCAAATTCCCTTCCAAAATACCCTTCCAATTCCTGACTGCCCTTTCCATGGAGAAATTCCTCTGGAATTCTTCCCTGCTTCTCAAAGACACCAGAAATGACAATTTTTCAAGGGAAAACCCCTTCATGTAATAGATATTCTGTTAGAAAATAGGAATTGCTGCTCCAAGGAAGGAGCATCACCACCATTCCCCCCCGTCCCCTCTCCTTAGAGACCCTCGTGGGCCACAATTACTCACCCAGAGCATGGAAAATACCCAGGAAAAGAAGCACAAAGCTCATTTTCCTTCTCTTTCTCCAAAAATCCAGCAGGGTTTCTCCCTTTACTCCTCTCCTTCAAGCCCTGCTGGGTTCAGACTTTCAAATTCCATCCCTGAGGAGCAACAATGGCCAGGGAGATTTTTCCGGGGAGATTTTTCCAGGGAGACGTTTCCAATTTTTCTGCAGCTCTTTTCCTGAGAACTGTCAGCTTCCTATCCCACAACTGCTGCCTTCCCTCTCTCCAGGATGGCACAACAGCCAAATTATAGGCAAATTAACGAGGAAAAAAGAGGAAGACACAGAGGAAGACAAATCCTCCACCTGGATCTCACCAAATCCTGAGAATTCCCAACCTTCCCATGCCAGGAGGGAGGTCAGGATCCTACAGGAGCCAAGGAAGAGCTTCCTGCTGGATTCAGGCACTGGAGGACTCCACAGCCCACCCAGCTGTTCCAAACTCCAGCTCTGGGCACAAGGGAGCTTGAGGAAAAAGGGATTTTCCTGCCAACGTCGCCAGCAAGTTCAGGTTTATGAACCCCTCTCAGTTAATTCCAACTCTGGAAGTGTTAAACTCTTCCTGGGAGTTTCCAAAATCCCTTCTAGGCTCCAACATGGAATTCTCAGGAATCAGTTTTCAAAGAAATACTGAAAAAACCCAACCAACCCCCCCCCCCAAAAAAAGAATCAAACAACCCAAAGCACTCGGATCAGGAAAATCCTATTCCCTGCACTGGCAGCATTCCTTGGGGGCACAAACAGGATTTCTGCAGGATTTGGTTCTCTGGATCCTGTCAGGAAGCTGAAGTTGCTGGATTTTGGCCCATCTTTGACTTTAGAGCACAACAAATATACAAATAAAGCATTTTTCAGGTCCAACCTCCAAATCAACCAAACTGCTCAAGATAAATGAAGTGCTCAGGGAATGGAGCCCCAGGGAAGGAGCAAGGATGGAAAACCTCTTCTCCCTAAAACTCTGGAATTCTGAGCACTTTAGAAAAAAAGCTTTAATGTCTTCAAGACTGCTTTAAATATGACTTGGGGCCTCCTGGAAACTGGAATGTGCCTCACCTACAGTGAAAAGGGAATGAAATATTCCCCACTCCTAAAGTCTGGAATGGATAAAATAACCCGATCCTGCCTTTTTTTTGCTGTTCCCACTCACGGTTCCTGGGGAACTGTTGGAGCTGCACTACCCAAAACCACCTCCCTCTGCTTCCTGGTGAACTCCAAGGAGTCAGAGAAGCCACCAAACTCCTTTGGGGTTGGCTGGGAGAGAAATTTATGACTCCACCAAAAGACTTGGCATCTTGCAAGAGCTGGAATTCCAGCTCCACACACAAAGGGCTGCACATGTGTCTTCTATCCAACATTCCTTCCCGATGAAGATCCCTGGGAATGGAGG
>NW_008236763.1:1714280-1724039 GCF_000691975.1 Corvus brachyrhynchos
TTCAGGGTTTGGAAATAATCATGGAGAGGCAAAGAGGAGTTAAATCCTTCAGTCCACGAAGGGATGAGCTGCTCTGTGTCTGCATTGCCATGCAAATGCAGCCACGCCAGTTAAAACGTGGAAGTTTTTCAAGTTTCAAGTATTTTAAAGATGAAATTTGAATATTCTTATTGAGCCGAGCTCAGTTTCTCATCTAAGAGATGAATAAAAGTGATTAAAACCTCAAGTACCTCTATTTTTAATTTGCACCTCTTGACTTTAGCTTTAGGACTCTCAATTTCCAGGTGAAATATTGTCTGTTCTTTAGGGTCACTGAAAACAAACCAACAAACAAGATCCATGTCCTACAGATCCCTGAAAATGTGAGAATTACTATTTAATGGCCCCAGATGTTAAAAAGCATCATTAAAATGCTATTTATGTCTTAGTTCACAGCTTTCTAGAAGTTAATTTCTCTATTTACTCCAGCACATAAAAACCCTTCTCCCCTTTCTTTCCACAGGCGTCCAGGTTTTATTTTTGGGATGGCTTTTGGAAGTGTCAATAAGCTGGGAAACACGATCCCAACACAGATCTGGGCATCGAAACAATTCCTGAACAACTGCAGTTCTCCTGAACCAGCCCAAAGGGAAGGAACTCGCAGCAATTCCCTGCCTCTTCCACCTGGAGAAGCCTGAAGCAGTTACAGCAAACACACACAATCGGAATCATCAGCCCGGAGCAGGAAGAAGAACAGAATTAGGACCAGCTGAGAGTTGATTCTGTCTGACAGAAAGTTCTAATTTCACTTTACAACCAGCTTGGCAAAACTCAGGAATTTCCAAAGGATTCTGTGTCTACAGGGGCGACAACAGCAGAGGGTGATGTCCCATATCCTGAAGTTTTCCACCCAAACATCCCTCCTGAACAGCTCAGCTGGAGCAGGCAGGGGAGGAGCTTTAATGGCACAGAATCAGTGGCACTGACTCCAAATCCATGGGAAATTCACTTTTTTTCGTGCCCCCCATCCCCGAACTGTCGGGATTCACACCAAACCCAGCATCTTTGCTTCCCTTCACGCTTCCCACTGCGCAGGGATCCTGCTCCAGGGACAGAGGCACAGGCAGGGATCTGGGCCCATGGAATGATTAACCAGGCACAGGTTAAACCAAATCATCCCAACGTGACAAAGCAGGAGCAGAGATCAGCAGCCTTGCCCTCGGATTCCCACTTTCCCTGCCTTATCATTCCTTTTAATCATAGCCAGCCACACAAATCCCTACGTTTTTCCAGCCTGCAGGAAGCGTTTTTGCTTTTCCCCACGCTCTTTAACCATTATTATCCCACTCAGCACATCCCATTTATCACCAATCGGCAGGAAAACAACACATCCAGTGAGTTGAGGTTCACAGCAACAGTTCATAGATTATGTATTAAAAATACCAAAAATCACCCACTCAGCCTTTTCACAGGGAAAATCCTACTCCAATCCCACCCAGCTTCCCAACAACAACAACAAAACCCAACATCATTTTGGACCTGATCACCTTAAAGGTCTTTTCCAGCTTCACTGATTCCATGACTGCAAAGGCAGAGCCGGTTACATTCTGACCTCGAGCACCTTCAGAATTCCCAAACCTGATTTAATTCTGTATCAAAACCCAGGGAATGGCAATAAAACAAACCCCAAACCCCTCCGTGGCACAGGGATGAGGGGAAGTTTGGCAGCTCCAGCACCTCGGGGTCCTCTCGCTGCCGCAGGGATCCACGAGCAGCCGCGGGAGTCGGCAGGCGAAACCCCACCCCCTTTCTCTTTGTGACAGACACAAAGAGGGATTACGGCACGGAGTGAACACTTGCTAAGTTCTGGGGAGTCCTCTGCTGTTCTTTTCGGAACACAATTCACATCCATCCTGGCGAAATCTCCGCCGGCCTAGGAACGAACCCATCCCGGCAGAGGCGGGAGCGGATCCGGGAGCCATCGGTCACGCCGAGGTGTCAGAGCCATCTCCGAGGCAATAAAGCACCAGCCAAGCCCAGCAGGCTGTGCCTTATTATCTCCCCAGCCAGAATGAACAGGCGAAGAGCATTGAAGAGAAGGGCACAATTCCACAGGCTGGGCTCAGAGCAGGGAAGGTGCCTCCGATGTGTTTGGGATCCCCAGACAAAAATAACGCCGTGTTCCAACAGCCCTCTCCAGCATTTGCTTTTCCTTCGCTTGCCAATCATTATTAGGGGTTCTTTTTTTTAACCCCAAACGAGCGAGGCAGAGCAGCAGAAAATTTTCTGGGGGTTTTGTAACAGCAGAAAATTTTCTGAGGGTTTTATAAATGCCATAAAAGGGAGTAAATCGCGGTGATTTCTCCAATTTATCCAAGCGCAGCGAGGACTTTGGGGTTTTATTTGTCTGACCAACAAACCCCAAGGTGCTCGGTGGTATTTATGTCCAGCATCCCTAAGAATTCCCACATTCCCATATGGAGAGTGCTGCTGTGTCCCCAGCTCTGGAAATAGCAAATCTCTGAGCCCTCCACTCAGACCCTGGGGCTCGACCAAGGGCTTCTGTGTTTTCTTGCCAACAAAGAATTAAGGGATTTACACATCCTCTTCCCCTGCTCAGCTGCTGGGCCTGTTTTGTGTTGGGAAAAGCGAATCTATCCAGCAATCCCTGCTCTTCCTCAGTGTCCAAACAGGGACCTGGAGCAGCATAAATAAAACTAAGATTTGTGTTTGCAGCCCCAGCCTCACCCAAGGTTTGTGCCTCTATTTTCTGGTACGAAAGGAAGAATTTCATTTGCTCAAATCTACCTTTCCCCCCCCCATTTCCTGATGGAATTATTCCTGATTTGCATATTAAGAATCCTGTTCTGGCTGAAATCTTTTTTTTTTCCTCCTGAATTACAGGCAGGATCTGAGTGGTGCCTTTGTCCTCCCCACAAGCCGAGGTCGGAAGCAGGACCCCGATTTGTGAACTCTCAGGTTGTTAATCTTCCTTAAGAACTGCAGATCAACCCAGGCCCCTTTCTGCAGCATCTGTTATTTTAATAAATTATCCTCCCAAGAGGTTAAAGTTCATCCCTTCAATTTGTCCTGAGATGAAACAACAACAGGACAAGGAGAGCAAGGAGGGAGAGGTGAATTTGGGTTTGATGCCACAAAAAGCCGTCCTTAAACCCTTCCAACTTGAGGATAAACAGGATATCTCCTCCCTTATTCACTGACTCATTTCCACATTGTCCAAACCAGCAGGTTCCAACCATCCTGGGAAGTGCAGGAAAAGAGCAGTGCAAATTCCAAAGGAGATTTTTTTTTTTTTCCCCTCCCCCTTTGAAAGCCACTTGCTGTTTCCACCCTCTATCATGAATATTTGATTTCCTCAAAATAAACTCTGGTGAGCAGGATCTTCATCCCTGCTCTGCTTCAGGTGAATTAACTATTCTTAGTTAAATAGATTTGTTTCTAGTCTTAGTCTGATGACAGATTAACTCCTGACTGGTCGGATTATGGATTTACCTCTGGAACTAAATCACTTTTGAATCTGAGTTATAGCTATTAGTTCTTTATAGCTCAGCTGAACAGCTTTTAGTGCCTCCTTTGTGTTTTTGAAAGAATGATTAAACATCATTAAATCCAAGCTCAGGGCTCTTTCTCACAACTCCAGGGAATAAACAGCTGATTTAAGGGGGTTTTTTAAAGAATAGCAGTTTTACACAGATTTTTTCAGCATAATTAATGCCATCCTAAGTCTAGAATGGTTGTCCTTAAAATGAAAACAAGTTTTTTGTGCTTATGTGGTTTTAAAGGACATAACCCCCACTTTGTCCTCCTCACAACTCTCTGGATCAACCTGCTCTTCCCACATGGTATTCCCATTATTTTTCTCCATCTGCAGAAGACACAAAAAACCCACAAAATCACAGAATATCCTGAGCTGGAAGGGATCCACCAAACTCATGGAAGTCCAAATCCTGACTTCTACACAGCAACCAGCAGACATTAAAACATGGTTTGCTCTTAAATGAAACATGAAATATTCCAACTATGACACCAGAAACGTCCCTGCCACCAGAAGAAGCAGCCACTAAGAGGAACCTCAATAACAAAAAGAAACCCACCTGTAACTGCCATGGAAAGTCACTGGATGGGAGAGCTGGAGCACGGATGCTGAAATCCAGGATTTTGGCTCCCTCATCCCAAATCAAGGGGTTTTTATTTAACACAGCCCAAATTTTGGTGAATTCATCTTGAAGCAGCCCTCTGAGCCAGCCACGACCTCTGAATGATTTAATTTCTCACTGTTAATGACTTGAAAACCCCTTAAACATCCAGTTCCACCAACACCCCTACAGACACATGCACACACCCAAACAGATACCCATATATATATATAAAAATACATCCCTGGATTTGTGTAACTCAATCCTTACACCCCTCCCTCCACCCAGAAAGCCACAGTGACTATAAACCCAAACACCATTAATCAAAAAAAGCCATAAACTCCTCATTCCATGAGTTACATCTCAGGTGGGGCAGGGGGAGGTTTTCATGCCCAACTTTATTTGCTGAAGTTCAGTGCATGAAGAAATGATCTGGGTCTGGGGGACCCCAGAGCAGAATTTATGAATAAAAATATAATAAGAAGGTAATACTCGAGGTAGGAGTCAGCCACAAATCTCCATCACTTTCTTCATACACACAGCACTTGTTATTGAACCTGCAGCACAAGGCACAGCTCTAAACCAGCTGAAATTCCTGGATAAAGTCAATCCCAGCACCAGGCAAGAGCTGGAATGGGTCCAGCACATCCAAAGAAAGGATTTACAAGAGCAAAGAGTGGAAGGACAAGGGGGGATGGATTTAAACTGATAGGGAGCAGGTTTAGATTGGATATTAGAGGAAAATTCCTCCGTTCGAGGGTGGGGAAGCCCGGGCACAGGGAGTTGTGGCTGCCCCTGGATCCCTGGAAGTGCCCAAGGCCACGTTGGAGCACCCAGGGATGGTGGAAGGTGTCCCTGCCCATGGCAGGGGTGGCACTGTTTGAGCTTTAAGGTCCCTCCCAACCCAAACTATTCTGGGATTTAGCACAAAGCCCAGTTTTGTCAGGAACTTACTGGAATGGAGTCAGGCTCAGAGAAACCGATCCCTGTCAGGGGAAAAAAAAAAAAAATGGGAACAAAGCCCCAGCAGTGCAGAACCCACAAGGCAGCACTGAGTGCTCTCCTCAGGACACTTTTAGGATTTCCAGCTAAAAGCCACTTATCACTTCACCACCCCACCCTGCCCAGCTCCTTCCACACCGCTTTTATTTCAACTCCAAACCCTCCAATTGTCTTCGGAAGCTTTTCAAAGCCTGGGAGAGAGGGGCAGAATGTAATTAGAGGACAGTATTTCTTCATCAAATCTAAAGCCGCCCACTGAAAGCGAGTGGGAAAATCCGGTCCCAAGGCAGCGCTGCCTCCATGGAGGGGATGGATTTGCTTTTCACAGGGAATAAGGGATGGGAGCCGTGGTCACCGTTCCTTAATCAGCTCAGCTGATCCCCTATAGAACATCTCAATGCAGGGACACAGCTGTGGCCCATAACTCTTGGCTTGATCTTCCATGCTTTGCCTGAAAAGCCTGAAAAGGGCAGAAATGCACTAAAGCTTTGCTCCAGTAAATTGGTCCTTTGAAAAAAAAACAACCCAACCCCATCCCTGGCTGCACCCAGAGGGGGGGGGGGAAAACAGCTCCTTTTTTTCAGTGCCCACGGTTAGGGGTTGAGTGTGAAAGTTTTTGTGATCTCCATCAGCCCCCAAAACCATTATTTCCTTTTAGAAGCCAAGTTATTTAGCGATTCCAGCCTTCTGTGGGGATTCCCGTGCCTGAGGATGTGCTTTTTCCTTTGGCTTTTCAGTCAGCAAACTCCCAAAAACGTAGAAAAAACACCTCCTTAGTCAGAATCTTTCTTTAAATAGTCCATTTGTCATGACTGACACGTTACACAAGACACATTTCAGAGGAACTTGGAGCTGTCAGATCCCTGGATTCCAGCTCTCTGTCTCCATTTGGAAAAGCAGCTGAAAGCTGAATTACAGAGCCAAGCAGAGAGACAAGAAAAGTGCGAGCACCGTGGGGAGGAACACGAAAAGCTCCTGGTTTTCAGATATCTTTTACTTCCTCAGTAAAGCTCTTACAAAGCCAGACTTCTCAGTGAATTACAGCATAATTACCTAATTAAAGGAACTCACCTAGCGAGCGTTCTTTCAAAAAAATCCCAAGGTATGTCCCAACAATTTGCCGTTTTCTGAGGGGTTTCGACTGATTTGTCACGAACTGGAGGTGTAACAGCTCACGTGCTTCTCATTATCATCTCGCAAAGCTAAAAGCTCATTAACAACAATTAGGGAAAAAATATAAACTTGGCAGCTTTGTGTTATTTTACGCCTACTTCAGACACTTCTTAACACTGTTGCCAAAAGGGATTTTTTTCCTTTCTCGCCCAGCAGAACAGTGGGTTTTAATCTGCATTTTCCTCAGTACACCAGGATATTAATTACTGCAAGTACACAAATCATCAGCTTCAGCTCACCTAGAAATTCCATCCCAAAGACACTGGCAAAGGGCAGAATCTCACTTCCATTTCTACTTCCTCTCCCCTTTAATCTGTTTTGTTTTCATGGGGTGTTCTGGCTGCTCTGTGCTGGAATTCCCTGGCTCCTGAAGCTGGAATTCCCTGGCTCCTGAGCCACAAAAGCCTCACCTGATCCATCTCTGAGCTAAACTCTCCTAAAACCCCAAAGTGAAGAGCATTTGTGGGCACACAGGGAGACATCAACCAACAGCTGAGATATTCTCAGCTTTAAATGGGATTTTGAAATCATTTCTGTTCAACAATTTGGATTTGCTCAGCACCCTCAGGAGCAAAGACTCGTTAAGGGTTTCACACTAATGAGGATCCTCTTCCTTTTCACTGGCATTAGAGGGGGGCATTTTTCCATACAAGAGCCTGTGGTGAAGGGTTTGGGAAAGGTGAAGGGTTTGGGAACAACAGGCTGCTGAGACAGGAACATCTCCCAAGGTTTCATTCCCCAAAGGGGAAAAAAAAACCCCAGCACCAAACCCAACCCTCGATGAAATATTCAAGCTGAAAACCACAAAGGTTGTTAAACAAAGCAAGAAAACTTCTCATTCTCCCTGGAGAGGATTCCTGCAGAAAAGAAAGGACTGGAGGGGAGGGGGGATCTTTGGAACAACCCCATCTTCCCACTCCTCCTCACCTCAACCACTGCTCCCATAGACAAAGCTTTCAGACAAGTTATTTACTATTTCTCTGTTTATTTATAACAATTTTAAACCAAACCCCTCAGTTTTGTTTTGCCTCAGAGCTGGGGTCAACTTCAGAAAACCTTTCACACTTCCCCAAAGCTAAAAACACTCGGGAAAGAATCCACACTTAACACAGCAGCAGCTGAATTTTACGTTATTCTTTTAGAATTTTGTAGTATTTTGAAGTATTTCCGTTTGTTAACTGTTCTAAATCAATCCATTAACATCTTCTGAGGGCTGAGAAAACACTAAATTTCACTTTATGAGTCCCAGCAGAAGCCCTGTGACGTTGCAGTAGAAAAACAGTTAACGAAGGGAAAAAAGGCCAAGAAAAACAGGATCTGAAAGACATTTTCAGTCCTTTCTACTGAATAAACCACTTTTGCTGCCGAGAAAGTGCTTCTTGTCACGTGTTTGGAGGTGCTGAGACAAAACAGGGCTGCTTAAAAATAATAATTAACAAGTGAGTGTGTTTTAGCACTGAGGAAAACAACCTGCAGCGTGTGATGTGGGCAGAGCTGCACCAGCCACAAGAAACTCTCTGCAAAAAAATACACCCAGAGCAGAGACAGAACCTGAATTTTTTTCTGTCCCCACTGACCAATTGTCACCATGCCCTTCCCAACCCACGAGGCTGACCCCCAATTTCTCCATCCTCACAGGGCCTCCTGTCAAGCCCAGGGCTTTGGACCACATGCAGCCGGAATCTCGGCAGGAATTGGAGCAAGAGATTCCTTCCTAACAATCCTTGGACACACAACAGCCAAACAAATCCCCAGTTTTGGCTTCCTGGCTCTTTTCTAGCCCCTAACCCGTTGCATATGTGACTATTGTCCAAGCCCTGCTCCTGAACAAGCGAAATTCTCTGTAACAAACCCAGCTTGCACAAGACCCAGAATTATTCCACACTGGAAAAAATCTGCCAACTTCAAAACACCCTTTTCTACTCGGAGTCAGCTCGTATTCATCGGGAGAACGACCAGGGGAGGAATAAATGCACATTTATGGTTTGCTGAAAGCTCGGAGACATCAAACGCTGCTCACGCTTGGCACATCATTCCCAAATATTTGCACCCAGCCCGTTCTCAAGGCAATTAAAAACACCAAATAAAACCCCAAACGCTTTTGTTGCCTTCTCCTTTTTGGGTTTTTAAACATCACCCAACCTCTCTGACCCTGGATAAACCACAGCAGCCCCCGAGTGCAGCTGCCCAAGGCAGAGCAGCCAAAATTTGGTGAAAATTCCTCTCGGGGCAGCTCCCAACACTTTACAGCAACACTCATTTAATCCAAGTTTAATCCACACGGCTCCCATCCACAAGGAGTTTTTAATTCACAATTCCACTCATTTATCCCCTCTCATGCTCCAGCTCTTTCTCCCATCCTCATTCCCACATCCCAGCCACGTTTCCTCAGCTCCAGCAGCAGCTCAGCTCTCAGCCCCCTCCCCAACACCTTATTTTTGCTTCCAGCCCCCCCAAAGCATCCCTTTTAATCCGCTATTTTCTGCCTTCCCTCCGGATAAAGAACGACTGACTCTATTCCAAAAAAACTCCCGCCGAACTCCATCAGTTTTCCCTGGAACGAGGAATCACCGCCTCATTCCCTGGGCTCCACGAGCATCTTCCCCGAGCATTTTCCCCGAGGCAGCGGCGCGTGAAAGGACCAAATTTTGCATCGTTTCACACCAGACGAGCCCAGCGACTCCAGGCATCTTCCCCTGACTAAAAGCACAGCAAGGAACTCCGCAAAGTAAAGACAACTTCCCACTCTCCCAGCTCCAACATTTCGGGATAACGGGATGCTTTCCCCACGCTGTTCCTCCCCCGGCAGTACCTGGAGCTGTTCTGACACAGGGATCAGGCTCGATCCCTGCGTAACGCGATTAACGGGCGCTTTCCCTAAAATTAGCAGCTTTTCCAGCGCTGAATTCCCGTTTGGAGGGGCTCGGTTATGCCTGATCCGTGATTCCCGTGGCTCCGGGAGCCCTCGTGGCAGGGGGGGACCCCCTCGGAGGTTTAAAAAAGGGGGATTTTGAAGCAGTTTTGCTGCCTGGAGCTGACTCTCACCGCCAGCAAACCCAACCCCAAGCCCACCCCCGATCAAGCTCTGCTCTTTCCCCCTCTTGGGGACACAAACCCACGGCTTTTTGGGGTTGTATTTTTTTCTAAAGAAACACAAACCCGCATCGATTTTCCCCGTTTTCGTGCCCTCTCCCCGCTCCACCACGCTCAGCACGGGGGTTTAAAGGGAGTTTTTAAAGGGGTTTTCTCCCCCTCCCAGCAAAGCCACGACCCCCAGCACCCCCTCACGGTCCCGGGAAGGGGGGAACGTGTGGGAAGAGGGTCCCGGGAAGGGGGCGATTTGAGGCGGTGGAAGGGGATCTGGGGTTGGTTTAGGAACGGGGTCTTGGGGAGGTTGAGGGGGGGGTCTGGGGAGGTGGGAGTCGATCCCGGGGATGAGGGGGGGAAT
>NW_008236763.1:1724643-1725022 GCF_000691975.1 Corvus brachyrhynchos
AATCGCGGGGCCGAAGTTCGGTTGAGGCACGGGAGGGTAAATAAGGGTGTCTCGGAGACAAAGAGACTCTTAAAGGGGCGGCGCGGGGCCCCCCGAGGGGGTGGCGTGGGGTGGGAGGTACCCCACGGGGGCCCTGAGGTGATGGAAGGTGCTGAGGTGATGCGGGGGGCGCGCCCCACGGGGGTCCCTGAGGTGATGGGGGGACACAAGGGGGAGGCTGTGAGGGCTTTGAGGTGATGCATACCTTGAGATGGAGATCCTGAGGTGATGAGGGGGCACCCTGAGGTGATGGGGGGGCGAAGGGAGTTCTGAGGTTGATGAAAACCGTAAGGTGATGGGGGGGGGGGGCACCCCCAATGGTCCCTGGGGTGGTGGGGGA
>NW_008236763.1:1725152-1728458 GCF_000691975.1 Corvus brachyrhynchos
GGGGTCTCTGAGGTGATGGAGACCCTGAGGTGATGAGGGGACACCCCAAAGGGTCTCTGAGGTGATGGGAAGGGTCTAAGGGGGCTGCGGGGCCCTGAGGTGATGGAGAACCTGAGGTGGGGGATCTGAGATAATGGGGGTCACACCCCACATGGCCCCTGAGGTGACAGGGACCCCGAGGTGAGGGTGGCACCAGTGCCTGGCCCGTTTTGACCCCATACCTGCGCTGAAATCCACGCTGGCACAGCTGCAATGAGTCTGCAACGTCTAAGAATTCAAACTGGAGGTGAACGATCCTCACTCTCTTTGTGAGTTTAAAAAAAAAAAAAGCCACAGCACAAGAACGGAACAAAAGCCCCAAAAAATCCCCTGGGGTGGCAGAGAGACTCGGGACTGGCTCTGCCACAGAAGCACTTGTGACCCTGATAACATCCCCTAGCTAAATAAATAAATATAAATAATAAACCACGCAGGGGTGAGGCCTCCATTCCCAAAATCCCTGTTCCCTCTAGGTCGGGCTTCAATTTAGGGAATGAAACAACATTGACAGAGATTTTGAGAGGTGCAGAAGCAGAGGAAAAAAAGGATCCATGGTGGAACAGGACCTCAGTGTGGCCACCTCTCCCTCTGAGAAAAACAACCTTCCAAACCATGATTTGACAGGAAAAATGAGGATTTTTTTCAGGGAAAAAGAGTAATTTTGGCCATCAAGAGCCAGAGCCATGTGAGGCAGCTGATTCCCTCATTCCCAGAATGCAGCAACAGGCTTTGCTGGGACATAAAGGACTAAATCTTCCTCATCCTCACGTCTGTGGAAACCCACTGACGTCAAGGGGTTAATTAAAGGCAGAATGTGGCTCCAGGGGTCCCTTTTTAGAACTCCAGGAACAGCAGAATGTATTAATAAAAACCCCAGGAATCCCCAGGGATTCCAGCACACACTTCCACGTTTTTTAAGCACGTGAGCAGAGTTTTGCCATCTCTGGTGACGGAGCAGCCTTGGGAATTAACAAAGCATTACCAACATTCACCATGACTAATCTGCTCATTAAGAGGGGTTGGGTTTTTTTTTAACCTTAAGGCTTGTAATGGAAAACAGGACAGGGATATATCCCTATAAAACTTAAGTTTGTTTCCCTAAGTTTTCCCAGTTTAACCAGGTGGGACAACAGTGAATTTTCACCACTGAACAGTCCCACACAAGCCATGAACTTGGGGCTAAGAGCTGCAAAAAATTCAGTATATTCAGCATGTTGGAATTGCTACCACACTTAGGGGACGTTGTGCCATTTCTTATGGCTCATTAACCACCTCTTGCTGGGCCCTGTGCTGATTAAATTTATTAAATGCTCACAACTAAAAGCTCGGAGCACTCCAACAGTTAATTAGGTTTGAAGGTATAAATGATAATCAGAGAATCACATTAAAAAAAAAACCAAAAAAACCCCAGTTCTCAGCCAGAAAATCAAGCCACAAATCAGCTTTTTCCCCTTCTTGCTTCAGAAAAAAAAAACATGTTTAGGACAAATTATTTCTGTTTTCTTTGCTCTTATGGGCAAGGAACCATCAATATTTTTTCCCTGAGCTGCTTCTTCACAAGGAATCCACTGTCCTGCTTGGAAATCTCCCTTCCCATAACCATCCTTGGAGCTTCTCCACCTGCCCTTTGCATCCAGGGTACATCCCAGTGGGGCTGGAATGCTGGTGCCTTCCCAGGAATATGAAGGAAAAAAATATACTGAAGTGGTATCATTATGTCTTACAATGAATTTTTGGCTCTTATTGCCCAAATCCCTCCTTATTCCATTGAATCTTGAAGCCATCAGGATTCCTCAAATGGTGTGCAGGGACAGGACGTTTATTACCAACCTTAAAAACAACGGGATAAAGCAGCTGGAATTCCCTCAGTGCCTGAAAAAGCTCCTGCCAGGCTTATTTATTTCTTTTTTTTCATTTATCCAGAGCCTTCATTGAGAGGCAGCAGATTTGGGCACTCCCATCAGCTACAAAGGGTGAAGGCAAGGTAAGAACGTGCCAGGAACAGCAAAATGCAAGAATTCCTGGATTTTTTCACAGGGAAATGTTTGCTTTGGGGGTATAAAGCTGTTGAACCAAATCCAAGGGAAGACTCTGTAAATAAACAACACAAACATTGTGCAGGGACTCCTCCTCCTCCCAAAACCCAGCGTTTTATTGGGATGGAACACAGCAAAACACTGATGCAGATATAAAAAAATACAAATTTACCAGATCTCTCCTGTAGCTGCTTGAAGTCATGGAAGCCCTGCCCTTGCTTTTGGCTGGAATTTCTCTTTTCCCTGTGGATAAACAGCGATTCCCCACACGAACCACTGTTGTCCAAAGAACCACAGAACCGTGGATCCAAGAATCCCAAACCGTGCGGGACAACCAGAAACGCACGAGGCACCGGGAAAGTTCGAAATAGGAGAAATCAAGAAGGCAAAAAAAAAACCCCTGCGGCTGCTTCCCGTGCCACACCCTGGAGGGACTCTGGATCCAGGCAGCAAACAGGATGCAGTCAAGGAGCTCCAGGGAATCCTCCTCACCTGATGCCAGCCACGGGGACCTGCTGCTGCTTGCGGATCTTGTTGAAGAGCTCCATGTACTGCACCATGGTGTCCCCGGGGCTGTAGGCGCTGTCGTGCTTGGAGCCGAACACCGATGGGATCCCGGGCGTGTGGCTGCCCATGAAGCTCTGCATGAACTCCATCAGCAGGTTCCAGCAGTCGTTGGCGATCACACAGGGGCAGTATTCCACCTGGGGACACAGCCCAGAGCTCTGGAGCTGCCAGGAAGGACAGTATTCCACCTGGGAACACCCCCAGATCCCTGGAGCTGCCAGGAAGGACAGTATTCCACCTGGGACCACCCCCAAGAGCTCTCGAGCTGCCAGCCCACCTGGGAACACCCCCAGAGCTCTGGAGCTGCCAGGAAGGACAGTATTCCACCTGGGAACACCCCCAGAGCCCTGGAGCTGCCAGGAAGGACAGTATTCCACCTGGGAACACCCCCAGATCCCTGGAGCCTCTCTGCAGGGAAGGCTTTTCATGGAAACATCCCCAAATATTCCGCATATAACAAGGATGGGTAAATATAACTAAGACAGGAAACACACAAGAGATCTTCTCCAAAGGGGAAGGGAAGGAAAAATGCAAAGGGAAGGGCAGCAAGCCCCAAATCAGCAGGGAATTAGCACTGGAGAGGTTGTTTTATATCCCTCAGGATGCTGATTAACCTGAGGGATGGTGCTCGTGTGGTGCATCTGGAATTTAATCAGCTTTTTAT
>NW_008236763.1:1728476-1730093 GCF_000691975.1 Corvus brachyrhynchos
GGGATTCCCACTGCAGGGACAGCCCCAAAGCACCTGGCTGAAGTAAACCTTGGGAGAGGAGGTAAAAACCTGCCTGCTGCACCAGCAACACGACGGACACACAGACAGGACAGGGAATCACAGAATCATGGAATGGGTTGGGGAAAGGATCTGAAAGCTCATCCAGGGCAGGGACACCTTCCACCGTCCCAGGCTGCTCCAAGCCCCGTCCAACCTGGCCTTGGACACTTCCAGGAACCCGGGGCCAGCCACAGCTGCTCTGGGACCCTCTACCAGGGCCTCCCCACCCTCACAGGGAAGAATTCCTTCCCAATATCCCATCCAAGCCTGCTCTCTGGCAGTGGGAAGCCATTCCCCCTTTCCCTGGCACTTCAGGCCCTTATAAATAAATAATCTCTCTCCATCTTCCCTGCTGGCTCACTTCAGGCATCCTCAATTAGGTCACCCCTAAACCCTCCTTCTCCAGCCTCCCCTATGGAGTTTCCCTGCCTCTCCTTGCATTCCCCACCCTTCCCAAAGCGCTCTTACCTCCACAGATATGCCCCTGGCGCTGGGGCCCATGGTGACCGTGCCCAGCTTCACCAGGAAGTCGCAGTACTGGTAGCGGGTGCCGCGGCTCTCAATCTTGTTGGCCTTGGCGTTCTGGAAGAAGCCCTTGAGCTTCACCATGAGGGTGTCAAAGTTGGCGTCGGCCACGAGGCAGGGCCCGTTCTCGAAGAGGGCGAAGCAGCTCAGGGGGTACTCGGAGTTGTGCATGACGTACATGAGCTTCCCTGTCTGCCCTGCAATGACAGCGAGGGGAGCCGGGCTGGAAAACCAACATTCCTGCCTTCAAGCAGCTCCTCCTCCTGCCTTTGTGCTCCTTGCTTTGATTCCAGATCCTCACATATTTATTGCAATACCCGTTCAGGGAATAGCTTGCGTTTCCTTCTGGAGGTTTACAGGGAAAAAGAAATCCTCGGCAGCCCCAGGATGAAACGCCAGCACGGCTCGGGGTGAGGTGGAAGGAGAACCCCAGGAGCACCCACCTCCCACCCACTGTCCACCCTGAGCTCGGCCTCTCCTCCAAGTTCCAGCTGCCAAAAAAGCAGGAAAAAGCTGCTCTGGAAGATTCCAATGGGTCTGTCTGGGAACACCGGCTGAGCAGAGCCCAGGGCTGCGTGTGCTCAGTGCCACCGTGGTGAACATCACATCAGTGCCTGGAAGGGATGTGGGGATCTGGGGGGGAGGAAGGAGAAGGGAAAAGGAAAGGGAAAAAAAGAGGGAGGAAGGGGAAAGGAAGAGGGGAAAAGGAGAAAGGGGAAAGGAGAAGGAATTGTACAATCGCAGACTCATGAAAGTTGGAAGAGACCTTCAGGATCATCCAGTCCAGCCCTCAGTCCAGCACTGCCACCGTAACCCCTAAACCCCACCACCCAGCGTCAGATCCAGGCGCCTCTTCAACACCTCCCGGGAAAGTGCGGAAGGAGAAGGAAAGGGGGGAGAAAAGGAAAAGGAAGAAAAGGACGGGAAGGAAAAAGGAAAAAGAAGCTTGGAGCAGGGCTGGCCCCGGCGCCCCCCGGCCCTGCTGACCCTGTGTGCCGAGGGCGGCCGCGGTGTGATAGGTCTCGCAGTCCA
>NW_008236763.1:1731219-1743867 GCF_000691975.1 Corvus brachyrhynchos
AACTCGCCCCCCTCCCCTGTCAGCCCCTGACTGGCCCCTGTCTGCCCCTCTTGGCCCCCCACTGACCCCATCCTGTGCCGGCCCCAGGCGTACCCTGGCCGACATCATCATGGAGAAGATCACGGAGAAGCAGACGGAGGTGGACACAGCACTGTCGGAGCTCTCGGGCTGCCCCATGCCCCAGCTCGACCCCCGTGTCCTGGAGGTCTACAGAGGTGTCAGGGAGGTGAGGCCGGAGCAGCTGAACCCACAGCCACCACCCTGAGGTGCTGAGGGAGGGGACAACTCGCTGGTGGCCCTGCTGTCAGTGCCCCCAGTCATGGCCTGGCCTGTGTCCCTGTCTCTGAAGGTGCTGTCCAAGTACAGGAGCGGGAAGCTCCCCAAGGCGTTTAAAATCATTCCTGCCTTGTCCAACTGGGAGCAGATCCTCTACATCACCGAGCCAGAGACGTGGACAGCCGCTGCCATGTACCAGGCCACCAGGTGAGCTCGCCTCAGGGACCCTCTGGCATGGGATTTTTGGCTTTTTCTTTCCATAACCAAAATCAGATTTACAAAACACCAGCCCACCCCTGTATGGCCTCTTTTCCTCATCCATCCCTTCGTGCTTTGCTGTTCCCAGGATATTTTCCTCCAACCTGAAGGAGAGGATGGCCCAGCGGTTCTACAACCTGGTGCTGCTGCCGCGGATCCGGGATGACATCGCCGAGTACAAGCGGCTCAACTTCCACCTGTACATGGCTCTGAAGAAGGCTCTGTTCAAGCCAGCAGCCTGGTTCAAGGGTAGGAGGTCCTGCAGGGTTTCCTCTGGGGCTTGGCTGGGTACCTGAGGGGCTGTGGCATGGCTGGGACCCTGTACCCTGCAGCAGTGGTGATTTCCTGGGATCAGGGAGAAGGGGCTGAGCCCCAGGGCTCTGCCTTGTGGAGGAAGGTGGTCGGTGCCTGACTGTCCCCATTCCCAGGGATCCTCATCCCGCTGTGTGAGTCCGGCACGTGCACGCTCAGGGAGGCCATCATCATCGGCAGCATCCTCACCAAGTGCTCCATCCCTGTCCTGCACTCCAGGTGAGGCCCTGAGGGGTTGGAGGGAAGAGCTCTTTCAGAGACCCTGGGAAGTGCCTTGGATCCATCCCTCAGCCTCTCCAGCCCCTTGGAGGTGGTGTTTGGGGTCACTCAGCTCCCTCTGGGGTTGAGATTTAAGGCTCAGCTTTGTGCCTGTATGCCTGGTGCTCCATGGCTCCAGTCCAGTTCCCCCAGCCCCTGTGGTCTCTCCTTGGTCCTTGTGGCTCCAGCTTGGCCCCACCATGCCCATTCTTCAGTCCCCATGGCTCCAGTCCCCCTGACCCTTGTGGTCCCTCCTTGGTCCCTGAGCCCCATTCTCCATCCCCATGGCTCTGGGCCTGCCTGTTCCTTGGTCCCTCTGGCTTCTGCCTGGTCCCCCCTGACTGCTGTGGTCCCTCCTTGGTCCCCATGGCTCCAGCCATGTGGACTCCTGACTCCTCTGCTCCATCCTTGATCCCTATGGCTCCAGCCTGCTCCCTCCATGCCCGTTCCTTGGTCCCCATGGCTCCAGTCCTGCTGACCCTCGTGGTCCCCAGGTCCCCTCCTCCATCTCCATGGCTCCATCCTGGCCCCCCCTGACTCCGTGCCTGTTCCTTGGTCCCTGTGGCTCCATGCCTGACCCTCACCCCCTCTTGTATCCCCATGTCCCTGCCCCCTGAGTGTGTCCCTGTCCCCTGACTGTGTCCCTGTCCCCATCCCGCAGTGCAGTGCTGCTGAAGCTGGCTGAGATGCAGTACAGCGGCGCCAACAGCATCTTCCTGCGCCTGCTCATCGACAAGAAGTACGCGCTGCCCTTCCGCGTGCTCGACGCTCTGGTCTTCCACTTCCTGGCCTTCCGCACGGACCAGCGGCTCCTGCCCGTGCTGTGGCACCAGAGCTTCCTGGCCTTGGCCCAGCGCTACAAGGAGGACCTGTCCTCGGAGCAGAAGGAGGCCCTGCTGGAGCTGCTCAAGTTCCACAGCCACCCGCAGATCTCACCGGAGATCCGCCGCGAGCTGATGAACTCCAAGACAAGGGACGTGGAGGGGGAGCAGCCCGTGGCCATGGAATGAGCAGGGCAAGGCCGGAGCCTGTCCCACCTCTGGGATGCTGCTGGATGCAGCTGGGAGCCTGGGTCAGGAGTGTCCGTCCTGGATCCCGAGGGATCACTGGGAACAACCTGTGCCCACAGAGCGGGGCTGAGCGCCCTGTGCTGCTGTCACAGGGCAGGGCTGCCCCTGTCACACCCGGGAGCCCGGTGCCACCAGCACTGGGACACTTTGGCTTGTTCCTGTAGTTGGAAATAAAACCGGAGCCGTGTCGGTCAGGGCTGGGTCTGCCCGGTGTGGTCCCGGCCTGTCCCTGTCCCCAGCAGCCTCTGGGACTCCCTGCCCTGGGATTTTCACTCCAGTCCCCCCAGGGTTTACTCCTGAAGCCACGGGGTCACTGTCCTCACCTGGCCATCAAGGCCACCTGCCTGGGCTGCTCCTGGCCCTGTGCCCAGGTGCCACGTCTGCTGGAACACCCAGGGGGGGACTTTTCCACGAGGCTGCACTTCCCTGGGACCTGGTGCCGCTGTCGCTGCCGGGTGTGTGCCCTGCAGGTTTGGCCCACAGAGAGGAGCCCCTGCTGCACCCCGGGAGCTGTGCCAAGGGCAGCTGCCTCCTGTTGTCACCTCCGATGGCAGGAGCAGGAGCTGGGTCCCCACACGCCACTGCCTCTTCTGTGACTTCCTGATTTCATCTTATTTTAAAGAAGCCAGAGGCTGATGAGCACAAGAGGGAGCCTGGGCTGGCACGGAGCAGCTGGCACTCCTGCCACCACCTGAGCTGCTCCAGTGCCCGACACCCTCCAGCCTGCTGGGAAGGAGGTGCTGCCTCTGCTCCAGGGGAGCAGGAAGGTGTTTCGCTCCATGTACATCCCTCACCATCCCTGAGCTACCCCGGGTGTCCCTCAGGGTCCTGCCTGCCCTCTCCCCGTGGTTCCATCCTGGGAAAAGCAGGGCTGGAGCTCCCAAGGGATCCCCATCACCAGGGAGGGATCCCAGCCCCGCCCTGGGAAAGGTGCAGGGAAACCCTCGAGCCGGTTTTTTTTTTTTTTTGTTTAAAATACTTTATTGCAACATCACAGGGTTCTCTGGCTCTCCCAGCAGTGGGACTACTGCGAGTGAACACCAAACCACTTTATTCTTAAATTAAAAACTCATTTATATATATATATAAAAAAAAGACATTTCCTTTTGCACAGCCAGGCTCTGTCCCAGCCCTCCTCCTGCTCGCAGGAGGCAGCGGCTCCGTGGGTTTCCAGACCAGGCAGGCTCAGGGAGGAGCAGCAGCCCCACCTTTTTCTGCCTGATTTTTGTGGTGGCATCCAAAAGGGAAGATTTCTAACTCCTTTTCCATGTGGAGGACAACAGCCACGGGGCCACGTGTCCAGAGGTCCCCAGGTGGCAGCAGCATCTGCCTCCCATCCCTGCGGAGTCTCCGGCTTCTCCTGGTTAATTCCACTCTGTAATGGTTTTCTTTTAGAAAAGCAGCATTATTTTTTTTTTTTTTTTTTTTTTTTTGCATTTTAAAACACTTTTTATACAAAACTAACAGGATCAACAACAACAATACAAAAATGCAGGAATTGCTTTTCCAACTCAAGTGCGCAGCAGTTTTCCACCCTCTCAGGAGGCAGCTCGGATCCACGTGGATGAACACAGCCCCCCCTGTCCTGAGTGTGATCCGAAATCCCTGCCCTGGAAGAGTGGAGATGCATCCCAGACTATAGCAGCACATTCAAAGGTTTTCCCTAAATCCTAGTCTGATGCCTAAGCTACCAAAGGACCACCCAGCCTCCGAGTGAGGGTCTCCCACTGCCCAGGGAGCCAGGGGAAGGGCGAAGGGAGAAAAGGCACTTTTTTGGGAAGGAGAGGAGAGCGGCATCCAGGCCCCACCCCGAGGAACGCCAGCTCTCCTCCCTCCCCGTTTCCCAGCAGTGAACAATAAATTAAGCAGCCTCCGTGGGCCAGCGGAAAAGCCGAGGGGACAGCACCCAAACTCCTCCCAAGGCGCGGCCGGGGAGCGCGTCCCCAAAATCCCACATCCAACAGCAAAAACAAACGAGCCCCACGGGTCCTCTCCAAGCAGAAGCAGCTGCACAACTTCCCCCAGAGCCATGGGAACGTGGCACGAAGCGATCGGGACCGAGGGGCCACCAGGCAGCTGCTCCACGAGCCCCGTGGCCCCGCAGGAGCTGGGGGTGATGAGGATTCGGGTCCTGCAGGGCTGGATCTCCATGATTTTTGTCCCTCACGGGGTTGGAAGTCACCATGAACACCTCAGAGAGCCGGGGAACACCAACAGAGAAACAATTCCAACTTCATCCAGGCTCCTGCTCCCCGTGCCCAGCGTTCCTGTGCCCTGGCACCACCTCGGTCACTCCCCCCTGGCCACCTGCAGCAGCTCCAAGCGCGGATCCCGCTCCACATTCCCAGCCCGGGAAGGGCCCCTCGGAGGTGCTGGATGAGCAGGGGGGATGCGGCGAGCTGGGGGTGTCCAGGGAGGGGCCGGAGCTCTCGGGAAGGGCGGCTGGTCACAGGTTGACGTCGGTGACGTCCGTGGGGGTGCTCGTGGGCTGGCTGCCCCCGTACGCCGCCGCCTTGGCGCTGAGTTCCTGCTGGGATTGGGATGCCTGCTTCAGGCTCTCGGCTAAGGCCGCCTCGATCTGCTCCTGACAGGCCTTCAGGCAGTCCTGGAACAGGGAAACACACGGGAGGCATCAGCTCCGTGCTCCTCGGGGCTGGGAGCTTGAGGAAAAGCTCGGAGCAGCTGCTGGGCTGCGCCTCTGGCCCCCCCTGAACACGTGGGGAAAGGGGATTTTCTCCGTCCAGGGGCATGCCCAGCTTGTCCCTCCCCAGGGAAAGCCCCACACTCTGGCTGGCCGGGGGAGGACCTCCCTGCTGACCCCATTCTGCGGGAATGTTGTGTCCAGCAGCTTCCCGAGGCACCCCGGAGCCGGGGTGTGGCTTCAGCAGCACGGCAAGGGCAGCTCTGCCAAACCTCCCAGATCCCGAAGAAACCTCCCCAGCCCCTCCAGCCCGGCTTTCCCAGAGCTCGGGGCGGTCCTGCAGCAGAGCTGGGCACGGGAATTCTGCTGGGTGCCCCTGAGGCAGCGGGACCCTCCCTGACCCAAAATCCACCCTACATCAGCAACCCCCATCCACGCCGGGAGAACGGAGCTTCTCACAAGGTTTTCACCCTCCTGTCCCCTCTGTGACACCCCCCAGGGGACCCAGAGCAGGGGGACACGCACAGGAAGGCGCAGGGGGCTGCCAAGAGCAGCAGCACTTGCCATAAATGCAAACCCCGCTCTGGTTTTTCCCCCACGAGCTGTAAGCAGAGGAGGAAACTCCCACTCGGACACCCCACAGGCACGGCCCAGCGCAGCCCAGCCCGGTGACAGTTTGCACCTCACGGGACATTGTCACACCCCGAAATCTCTTACCAGGAATCCGCCAGCGGTTCTTAGAAACTGACAGAGGATGTGGTGAGTGAAAATAGCAACGCCTGGCTCCCCTTCCCCAGCTCCCCTTCCCCGGCTTCCCGTCAGCGCAGCCTCCTCCTGCCCTGGCGCTGCCTGGCCCGAGCGCCACGGACACCCGGCCGGCCATGGGCTGTCCATCATCATGGACACCCAGCCACGGGCTGTCCATCATCATGGACACCCAGCCATGGGTTGTCCATCACCATTCCCCAGCTGTCCATCACCATGGCCAATGTATCCCTGGGCTCTCCATCCCCATTCCCAGGCTCTCCCTCACCATGGCCACCCATCCCAGTTCTCTCCGTCCCTATGGCCAGCCCATCCCAGTTCTCTCCATCCCTATGGCCAGCCCATCCCAGGCTCTCCATCCCTGTGACCATCCCTGAGCTCTCCACCAGCAATTCTGGCCGAAATGCCAAGGCCAGCCTGGCCACACCCAGCCAGGCTCCCGCTGGCCACGGCGCTGGCCCAGCCCTGCAGCCCCATCCCGCTCAGTCCCTGCATTCCCAGCACTGCCCAGCCGGGCCTGGGAGCTGCAGGACGGGGATCACTCCTCCAGAGGGGAAACTGAGTCACAGCCCAGGGACACCGCAGGGCTCAGGGAGAAGCAGCAGCACTACGGGCAGGGGAGGCCGAGCCCAGGTGCTCTCCCAGGATCCCAAAACGCTGTGGACACATCCCAGGAGGAGCTGCCATAGTCCTGCCTGGGCTGGGGCTGTTTGTGCAGCACCCCCCACCTGGGCAGGGGGGCGCAGCAGATGCTGGGGAGGGACAGGAGGGGACAGGAAGGACAGGAGGCTGCTGGGCTCCATTTCAGCTCCTCTCCCTCACAGAGCCCTCCCTGCTTCCCACCTGTTCCCTGCTGCAGCTCCAACCCGGAGCAGGTTGGGAGCAGGTGGCTGCACTGATTCTCTCTTTAAAAAGGCTCCAGAGAACAAAAAAATTCCATCTGCACAAAGGGATTGGGAGCCTCCTGCCCGGACAAAGCCTCGTGGGCAGCCACCCCCCACTCCTGATGCAGGTCCTGTCAGGGGACTGTAACCAACCCCGGGCAGGAGAGGAGATCAAAGGGGAGAGGAAAAGCTCCTGACTGGAGCGACCTGGAGAGCCCCACAGGATCCCTGTCCCTGCTCCAAGGGCGGTGGAGGGGCTGGAGAACCCCCCCCATCCTGATGTCCCCAAACCTGGGAGGTTCCATGCCCCAGTCCCCCCTTCTCCCTCCCCCAGCCTGGGCACCTGCAACCGGACACTGAGGGGAGCAGATGCCGAGCCCGGCGTGTCCCTGTCCCCATCCCGCCCCGCAAACCCGATCCTGCCAACACCTGCCCAGGCAGGGAACAGATCCTGCCCTTTGTGTGGCGTTTCAAAGGCTCCCAGCCCACCCCGAGCCCACCCCGCTGTGCCCAGGCAGGAGCAGCCCCGGGGCTGTGTTTGGGATCATCCCACAGCCCTTGGTTCTCCTCAAACCAGGGCAGCACCGTTTGAACAGCACAACCCCACGGCATCCCAAAGCAGCTGGGGTTGGAAGGGCCCTCTGGAGCCCATCCCTGTGCCAAGGCAGGGTCACCTGGAGCAGGCGACACATCCAGGTGGGTTTGGAATTCTCCAGAGGGGGAGACTCCACACCCTCCCCGGGCAGCTGCTCTGCTCTCCATGGAAAGCTCTTCCTCTGAGGAGAGGGAGGATTCCCAGCAGCGGTTCCGTTCCCTTTCCACTCCCGGTACCATTCCCGGTGTCCACCACTCACCACCTCCGTGCCCGTGATCCCGGCCAGCAGCTCCGTGATGGCCTCGCCGCTGAAGCCGTTCACGGACAGGGTCAGGCCGTGGATGGCGGCGCCGATGCTGCCCGTGGCGATCATGGACGGGGGGTACATCACGAAGGTGTAGTCTGGAGCAGGACAGGGACACAAGGGCGGCAAGGGGCCGTTAGGAAGGATGCACGGGGGGTTCGGGAGCGGGATCTTCCCTGGGAAGCGCGGGAGGGCCTCACAGAGGGAAATCCTGCAGGGGCAGGGAGAAACTGGGATGGAGGAGCACGGAACAGGCTGAGCAGCAGGGCCAGGTCTGCAGGAGAAGTCCTGAGGTGGGATGGCTCCAGAAACTGAGGGAGAGGCTGAGAAAAGCTAGGATTCAACCCTGGACACCCTCCCACAGGCACGGCAAGAGCCTGGCATGTGGCCCTGCCCTCCTGGCATCTTAGAGCCCCCAAGACTGCTATCCCACCTGGAACGGCTCCAATGGCAGTGAGGGCAGGCACCCAGCCCCCAAAAGAGGTGGGGAGCCCATCCCAGGTGTGCCAGCACCCCCGAGCCCAGCCCGGCACCCACCTGTGGCGCAGAGGGCAATGAAGGTCTGGGCGTGTTTCTTCACCAGCTCCACCTTGTCCGCGGGCAGCGGCAGCCGGTGCAGGATGTGCGCCAGGAAATCGTTGGCGATCACCGACACCAGGTCCCACTTCAGCTTCTCCAGCACCAGCAGCTCCCAGTGCTGCGGGGCAGGGAGGACAGGGCGTTATGGGGTCGCTCAGGAGGCTCCAGGGCCAGCACAGGACGGGGAAGGGAAGAGGGAAGAGGGAAGGAGGGGCTGTCCCCGCTCTGTGGCCGTGGCACAATTCCAGCCAGGGGCTGCTCAGAGCTGGGAGCAGAGCTCAGAGGAGGAAGCAATAAATGTGGATTCTTCTTTCCAGGGATTAGCCCTGGACACTCCTCGCTCTGCAAGGTGCTGGGACAGTCCAGGGAGGGAAAACCAGAGCAGGGAGCAGCAGGAACATTCCCAATCCCTTCCCCACTCCCAGGAGGACAGGCTGATGTCCGGGCTCCCAGAACAATCCAGCTCAAGGGTGACAGCCAGAGGGGACAGAGCTGTCTCTGGGGGCTGTGCGTGCCCCACAAACCCCAGGGCAGCAGGGAATTAATTCCCAAGGTGGGAATGCAGCTTTTTTGGAAGAGAATTCCCCTCTTCTCCACCAAGAGAGCCTCCAGCTGTGCTCAGAGCATCCCCAGCACGGCACAGCCACCCCAACACCCGCTGGGGCTTCCCAGGTGCTGCCAATGCCTCCATCCCAGCCTGGGCTGCTCCCTCCCAGCATCCAGCAGGGATTTCTGGATCTCCAGAGCAGGCTGGGAGCAGATGGTGGAAGGCTGGGAGTCCCCTGAGTTCCAGCTGGAGCTCCTGCACCTCCTGAGCCCCTCCTGGCCCTGCCAGCCCCGGGCACTGCTCCGGCCAGGGCCAGGGCCAGGGCCAGACCCTTGGCAGGGCCAGCCCCCAGGTGGGGGGGCCAGCAGGCCAAGGTGAACACAAGGAGAGCCCCACTTGGAACGTCAGCACGAAATTTGGGATGGCTGCCCTCAAATCCCGGCTTTGGCAAGGCTGGGGCAGAGGCTGAACCCAACGCAGGGGGTGACACTGCCACGGACTCTCAGCAGAGCTGGGACTTCCCAGGATCTTTCCCTTCCCACCCCTCTCTGCAGCTCCCAATTCCCCCACAGCCCAGCCACGGTGATTTTCCCAGCCCCTTTTCCCCTCGTGCTGCGGGTCAGCAGCAGATCTGGGCTGGGGGCCCAGGGAGGCCACGGGAGGTGTCCCCAGGTCCCTCCTGGCCTGGAGCAGGGGGTGACAGGGGCCCTGCTGGGAAAGGGAAACCCCCTCAGGAGCTGAAGCTGAGGCTGCAGAGCTGGACTGGGGTTCGGGCCAGGTGTCCCCAGTTCGGGACCTCGCCCTGCCCAGCACAACATCCCCTCTTCCCCCCGAATTCAGCATTCCAGGCAGAGCTGCCAAAGAGCTCCAGAACGGATGGAATTGAGGAAGTGACACTTTTTCCTACGCTCAGATCTTCATTTTCCCCTTTTTTTCTCGTTGTTATCCCCCTTCCCCTTACACAACAAACCCGCCCTGAGTTGCTCAAACGAGCAGAGCAGCGTTGCTCAACCTGCTCCAAACCCCACCCTGGGCCCGAGCTGCCACTTGCCAGCCCCCACTTTTCCCCCCAGGAATCCGTTCCTGCCTCCCACCTCCCAGATGGATGCCAGGATTGGGAGTTTTTTTAAGCCAAATCCACGGGATAAAAGCAAGAAGGAGCCTTGGAAAAGAGCTCCAGAGCCTGAGGATCACCAAGAGCCTGGTCAAGGAAAGGATTGGGGCAGAGCGGAGGGATCCACCTTGGGAAAAGGAGGACAGACGGGTGTGGAATGTCCCGAGTGGGAAGGGACCCGCAGGGACCGCGGTGGGTGCGGCCACACAGCCAAGGGTCACGGGCTCGGGCCAGTGCAGAGCTCTGTCCCCACTGTCCCTCACCTGGGAGCCTCCAGAGGGTTGGGAAAGCTGGTCCTGCAGCAGCCCAGGCTCCTGGGAAGGGGCACAGGGCACCTCTGGCAGTCGCTGCCCCGAGCTGGGAGCAGGGCAGGAGCAGGGCCTGGAGCTCCCTCCTCACCCAGCAAATCCCAAAGGGATCCCTGAATCCCAGGGGAGCTCCCAGCACCTTTTATTCCCCCAGAGCCATCAGAGCCACCGACACCCTCAGGGCTGTGACAGAGCTGTCCCTGCTGGGATGTTTTGTCCCAAAGCCCAGCAGCAGCTCCTTCCCAGCCACAGGTTCCTCATTATCCCTCACTCCCCCTGTTCCAGGGATATCCCCGTTCCCCTGAGCCGGGCAGCGCCGGCCGAAGGTGCCAGGGACTGTCCCCAACCCGCGGGATGGAGCTCAGGGAAGCCTCTCCTGCCCCTCTCCTGCTGACCCCGGGCACTGCCCGCTGCCAGGGCCTGGCAGAGCCTCTGGATCGCTGGATCCAGGTCGGATCTGTGGAAGGAGCAGGACAAAAGCAGCAGGGCCGGGCCAGGCCTGTGACAGCTGACAGAGCCAACATCCTCTTCCTGGCATTCCTCATGGAGTCAGCCCCTGCCTGGGGAGGGGAACAGAGGAAGAAAGTGGGAAATGTCCCTTTGTTTCTCCAGCCTGAGGAGTGAACCGTGCCCATGGAGCATCCCAGAGCCGGGAATGCATCACCCCCCTCTCCTGCCAGCTCCCCAGGGCAGATCTCCGTGGGGCTGGGAATGACAGAGCAGGGTGTGACCACCACCCCCCTCTGGAAGTGTGATCCCTCCTGGAAAACAACAAAAAAAACAAAGGAGGCAGGAAAAGGAAAATTCCCAGGTGAGCACAGTCCTGGTGCTGCCAGCGCCTCAGAGGGCAGGGAATGCCCGATTCCACCCGGGATGTGACAGTGGCAGTGCAGCGCCATCCAGCCCCGCCCTCGCTGCGATTCCAGCCGGGAGCAGAGTTTGGGTTCTGTCCCTGCAGGTGGGAAGGGCCCCTTTGATGCTGTCACACCCTCGGGGCCACCCCTGAGGTCACTCACAGAGGGTGGGGGGAGCTGCTCCCCCACCCCTGCAGCACCAAAATCCATCTGCAGATGGAAAATGAGGGGAAAACTCCAGATTCCCATGGCCTGAGCGGAGTTCAGGATGTGAAGGGACAGGTGACAGCTCTGGGTGGAAAAACGGCCCCATCTGAGCCAGAGGAAGGGGAACACAAACGCTGGAGATTCCCAAGGGAACATCCCTGCATCCTCAACTCTTATTCCCTGATTTTTCACTCCCCACTGCTGCTCCTTCATCATCTCCCTGCAGGCTCCTCGATTTTTTCCAGGGAAGATCTGGCCTTTGGCAAAGCTGAGGGTGAACATTTCTGAGCCAAGCCACAGCAGGAGGACGGAGGCGATTTCCAGCTGCTCTCCCCAAGCTCTGAGCAGCCGAACCCCCTCTCGCCCAGGGAAAATCTTCATGAAGATAAGAAAACAAAACAAAAAAAAAGGAAAAATAAAGAATTAAATTTAAAAAAAAAACAACCCCAAGGTGGGTTAGAGAACGCCCTGGACGGAAATCCAACTTCCTCCGAATGGACAAATCCCTCCTTGCATCATTTCCTTCTCCCCCAGAAAAACTCCAGCGAGGTTCTGTGTCCTTTCTGAAGGGCTGAGCTGGTGCCAAGCATCCCGGCCCGAGGAGGAGGAGGAGGAGGAGGAGGAGGAGGAAGCTTCACAGCCGGGAATGTGAGCCAGCTTCCTGCGGAGCCGGGATGGCCCCGGGCCATGGGAAGGGAGGCCAGGATGCCCCATTGTCCCGGCCCTGCTGAAGAAGCTCCCCTGGCCCTGCTCTCCCCACCCTCTTCCAGGGGGTTGGGAAAGAGCAGGGGATGAGCACAGAGGGGGAAGCAGCAGCTCCCGGGTGTTGTAATCCAGATTTAACTCGCTCAGGCCCCACAGCCAGGGTAAATCCTTCAGATCCCTGGAAATTCCCTCTGTATCGGAGCAGGATGTGCTCCAAAAAGGGTGGAAATCCAGGGAAGAGGACTCTCCATGGGTGTTGTAATCCAGATTTAACTCCCTCAGGTCCCTCAGCCAGGGCAAATCCTTCACAGATTCCTGGATATTCCCTCAATTCCCTCTTTATTGGAGCAGGATGTGCCCCAAAAGGAGTTAAAATCCATGGAAATCCAGGGAAGATCTGTAATTTAAAATAAACTCCCTCAGGTCCCTCAGCCAGGGCAAATCCTTCACAGAGCCCTGGATATTCCACTCCACTCCCTCTATACTGGAGCAGGATGTGCCCCAAAAGGGGTTAAAATCCATGGAAATCCAGGGAAGAGGACTCTCCACGGGCTGTGGAGATCTTGAAGTGCCTCAATTCCCCTCCCTCAGGGCCAGGCTGGTTCCTGATGCCTCTGCCCAGCCCTTGGATAACCAGGAATAAACCCCCGCTCTGCTGAGGGCTCGCATTCCCATCAGGAAAGAAGAAAGGGATCCAGTTTGCCTGGAAAAGCCCCCAAAAAAAGCACTTTTGACCCCCCAAATAATTAATAAAATAAAGCCATTTTCATCCATATCAACCTTGGAGTCAATCAAGAAACATCCAAGAGGATCCTGGGGGGAAAAAGTGGAGGGAAGGAGAACTCCAGGACTGAGACCTGCAGGATCAGGAGCGACAAACAGGGAGCAAACGGAGTTTTCCTCCTCCATCCCCAGCTGCCAGGAGGAAGGAGCAGGGAAGATCAGCACCGTGGCACTGCCTGGCCACAGCT
>NW_008236763.1:1743879-1747035 GCF_000691975.1 Corvus brachyrhynchos
CCTGCTGAAAAACCTCAGGGGAAGGAACAAAACCGACCCTGAGCAGGCAGGAATTACCCCTGGAGCCTGGGAATGAGGGAGAATCTCCAGGGATGCTCTGCCCCGCTCTTCACCTGCTCAAGGTTGAGCTGGGAACAGCAAATCCTCACCGAAAATCACCAAAAAAATCAGAATCAAACCCAAGTGGGACCCAACTTGGTGCTGCAGGAGCCACCAGGACCGGCTGTGATGTCCCTCAGGGATGGTGACAGGACTCAGCATCCAAGGAAATGAGAGTTTCCTGTGGGCATTCCCACCCCTCACCACACTCCTCAGCTCCTGAGGGCTAATTAAGCCAATCGCCACCCACTAATGACTTCAGGCACAGCATTCTGGAGGGGAGGGGATTTTCCCCAGCCTCTCACCAGCCCTTGGAAAAAACCAGGTTGAGCTCAGAGCTCCCCAGTTCCCAGAAGTGCCTTCGAGTCACACCTGAAAGTTCTGTGGGTTCGCTGCCCACCTGGGGCACGGATCACGCTCGGATCACCCCACCCCAAAGAAACCAGAGGTTCTGAACTCGGTGATGAGTAACCCCGAGAAGTTCTCGGAGGCTGATGGTCCCCAGGGATGCTCTGTCACCGGGGGGAGGTGACCAGTCCCTCCTGAGGCCCCAGGAAAAAGGGGTTTTCTCCCATTTCCTCCCTCGTGGCTGAGGCTGAGCTCCCAGGTTTGCATCTCGGAGCTTTTATCAGCCACCCTCAGCAAACACACTTGGCCTTCCAATGCCTCAGAAGGGAACTTTCTGGATGCAGGATGGGAGAAGCGGAGGGGTAGGGCAGGAATTCCACCCATTCCCCCACCACCCTGGAGCACTGGGAAGAGGACTCTCCATGGAGATCCTGCCCAGGGATCTCGCAGTGCCTCAATTCCCCTCCCTCAGCGCCAGCCTGGTTCCTCATTCCTCTGCCCTTGGATGACCAGGAATAAACCCTGGAATAAAGACCCAGGAATAAACTTGGGGCTCCAAGTGACCTCACCAGGAGGGTCCCAGCTCAGAAACCCCCTCCCCCTGACCCATTTGGATTGATTTTTCCTGCTGCTGTGGATGTGAATCTGCCCCATTCCCCCCTTTGTGCAGCCGGGGGAAGGCAGAGCCGCCTGAGCCAGTGCTCGGAGCCTTTGAGATGCCACTGGAGTGAGAGCCCAGAGTGACAGCCCAGCGCTGGCACAGGGAACTTCCTCAACAACCAGGATGAGACAATTCTGCTTCCCAGCACGGGGAGAGTGGAAAAACCTCTGCCAGCCGGGCAAGGAGGAGGGGAAGGCAGAGGACGGGAACAGAGGTGATGCCAAGCGGGATGAGGGTGCTGGGAGGGGGCACGGGGCGGTTACCAGGAGCTCCTGGGGGGTGATGGAGTTGTCTGTGTAGATGCAGAGCTTCTCCACGGTCAGGGGCATGGTTTCCCTCAGCTTGGAGGCCAGGAGCATGCACACAGCTCCCAGCAGCTGCAGGTGGTTCTTCTGCACGGGCACCGAGGACAGGTAACGATCCACGTAGTTCATGGCCAGCGGGAAAACCTCTTCCTCACACTTCTGCTCCTCGCACACCTGGCCGGCCCCAGAGGCAGAGACACAAGGGAAAAGGAGGTTTTGATAAGCGTGGGACTGCTCAGCACAGCTTCAGAGCTGGTGTTTCACACTTGTCAGGCATCCTCGGAGGGAAGGAGCCACAGGCATGGCCCTCATCACATCCGTGGCGTTGCACCGGCGCCTCAAGGCTTCATCTTCCTGTGGAAAGCAGCAGAGCCGAGGTGCAGCTCCAAGGAGTGCACAAATAAGACCGAAATTGCCTGATTTGGCCCCGTTTCTGCTGTGCCCGGCTGGGGATGGCTGCAGCCAGCTGGGCAGCAAAGCTGCCACCCCTGCCCTGGGGGATTGGGAAGCTCTGGAGCAAAGGAGCAGCTCCAGCTGGAGAGTGGAGAGCGGGATCCAGGGCTGGCAATTCCACCTGGAGCGCTCCAGGGACACGAGGAGCATCAATGGCAGCACCCAAATCTACGCCGAGTCCTCCAAGTCCCCTCCCTCAGCCACCAGCAGAGTCCAGGAGCTCCCGATTTCAGCCCTGTGCTCTTATCTGCCACCAGTATCACAACACTTGTCATCTCCAACTTCCTTCTTTCGACACAACCATAAAAATATTGTGGTTTCTCCTCATTTTGCAGCGAACACCACCCTCCTCCTCCCAGCCGCGGCTGTCCCGGCCATGGGGACAATGACACGCAGGTCGTGACAGCTGCCAGTGGCACCTCGCTGCCTTTAGGGCTCCGCAGGAGCGGCTTCCAAAGCGGCGTTGATCTAAGGAGCCTTCTTGAAAAGGGGATTGCGGGAACAGAGCAACAGCAAGGGGGGAAAAGCCCTTTACAATGAAAATCTTCATTATTCCTTTTGAAGAGCTTCCTGCAGCAGCGGCTGGGGGACAGGCACGACCCATCCCTGCAGAATCCCGATTTATTGAGACTCTTCCCTGCGACCCCACCGTGAGATCCCCCAGCCCCGAACTCCGTCCTGCAGAGAGCCACATTCATTTCTAATTTAGGGAAGTCAACAGCAGCGTTATTATTTCCCCCTTTAAGCAGCGCCTTTGCAGCCCCAGCCCCGGCTCTGCCCTGCAGGGCTGAGCCCTGCCCGGAGGTTTTGGGGTCTCTCACGCCCTGGCTGTAGGTTCGGGGCTGGGAATCGCATCTTTTAGCGCAGCCAAAGTCACGGAGAGGCTGGAAAGCGCCTTCCCCACCGGCCTGCGGACCCTCCATCCCCACCGGCATCACCCCCCGCGCCTGAGACTCGAGACATCAGCGCTGGCTTGTCCCGCGGATCGTGCCCTGCAGCCCCGGGCCCCGCAGCACGGGGAATTCCGGTGGGCTCCCGTACCTCCAGCATCCAGAAGGCCAACATCTTCCGCATGTAGGGCTGGATGTCGCGCTGCACGCACTGGAAGTAGGACACGCGCGGGCTGTAGCGCTCCTCCAGGCTCAGCAGGTTCTGCAGCACCCGCCGGTCCCCCAGCAGATGCAGGTCGCGCCCGGCGCGGGGCACACGGGGCACAGACTCCGCGCACAGCAGCTCCATGGGGCGCGGGGATGGCTGAACGGGCGCGGAGGGGCGAGGAAGGGGGGCGGA
>NW_008236763.1:1747506-1753302 GCF_000691975.1 Corvus brachyrhynchos
GTTTTTTTTTTTTTTTTTTTTTTTTTTTTTTCCGGAAGTTTTTCAAGGCTGTGGAAATAATCAGCTGTGCACATGTTTGGAGCCGGGCCGTCCCGAGCCTGCTGGCTTCCAAAATTCAGCCTGGGTGCAGCTCCACGGCAGATAACAACCGCGGGGGCTGCCAAGATAAGGCTTTGTCAGCCTTGGCTGCTGCTCCCGAGTAATTCACAATTGTTTGGGAACACCTTTGAAAAGTACGAAGCTGCTCAGTCATCAAAGGAATTTCAAAGTCTTTGGAATAGTTTTGCAGTGTGGCTTCCCCAGCTCTGTGCTGGGACCTGATCCTGCTGCTCCTTGCTCCACCGCAATTCCTTCCTGCTCTGGGAAGCTGCAGACTGGTGTGGGAAGGTCCCTGAGGTTTGTCCCTGGCTACAGAAGCTGCGACTTTGCTGCTGGGAAGGGTCCGAAACCAGCATAAAATACATAAAACCCACACCAGGTTCTCCACACAAAACTCTGCTGCGCAGGGATCAGAGCAATGGAAGCTGCAGAAATCCCGGAGCAAAGCCTGAATCCCAAAAGGATCCCAAAGGGGGCTCCTCTGGACACCCCTGACTGATCCTGCTGGAATATTCCGCAGTAAATGCACTTATTTTTAGGCTGAGGAATGAAAATGTGCCACGACAGCTGCTCCCATACACATGAATGACACTTAAGTCACTTCTGCCTGGGCCATTTCGACACATTTCGTGCTTCTTTGTCATCTAAAGAGTGTTTTAATGACAAGCAAACACCCCAAATTAATAAGTGCCAGTAAGACAAGACCGAATTCTTTGTTCTGTCAGCTCAGGATGTTTTTTTTTCGGGTTGTTCAAAATGAAAAGCATCTTTGTGATCAGAGGTTTCGAGGCTCAAAGTGCCCCTGGTGACAGCGAACACCAAGGTCACATCCACAACACCCTTCCCACGTGCTGGAATCCCATCCCTGCCCCGGGCAGGTGGCTTTAATTTCCTGCAATTTATGGCAGGGATGGCCAATTTTTAATGATGTCATCAGCATCCATTTGCTGAGCAGCCCAAGGATGATGCAGAACTGGAGGCAAAACCAGGGCAGAGAATCCCATCAACCCCATGAAATTACAGTGAGGAAGAGGGAATTTTTCTAGGTGAGATCAGAACTCCCAAAAATCCCCTTTTTCCCCCAACTTTCTCTTCACCTCACAAACAAATCTTCCTGCGGCGTGGGCAGGAAATATTTGAGGAATCCATGGGAGAGAGCCCTGTGGATCAGTCAGCTGCTTTTAATCCGGGGTGACCCCCCCACTCCCTCCTCGGGAGCTGCATCCCCCCTTCCTGCAGGGGAAGAGAAGGGCCCCATATCCCACATTTTTAGCAAAAATAGCAGCTCTTGACTCCAGCAAAGGGAAACCACAGCAGTGGCTTCTTGGGCCTTCTGGTTTTGGGGCTGTGTCTTTGGAAATTGAAAGTTTCAGGACTTTTTTCTCCCCTCCCCTCCCCACCGAGACTTCCTGGGTTTCCTCCTGTTCCCGGTGTTTGTGGGGGGGTTGTGGGGGGAAGGGAACGTTGCACAAGCCGATGTTCCTCGCAGATGATGACTGGGCAGAAGCGGTGCCCCTGCGAGCCGCATGAGCAGGCTGGAAAGGCAAAATTACAGACTGCAGGCATCCCAAAAAGCCCATTGTGCATGGGTGTGCGGATGGAAAGGGGGGAAAATTCCAGGAAAACCAAATTTTGGTCGCTGCTGGCCATAGATAGGCGGCTTCCTGGCTCGGCCAAGAGCAGGGCAACGTTAAAAAAGGAAATTCCTTGGGAGTAAAAATGAAAAAAAACCAAAACCCAGTGGCCTCCAAGCTTCCAGGAGCTCGGCCTGGTGCTGTTGATCTTTGCTGAATCATAAAATCGGGATCGTTGTTTGGGAATGTTGACGATGAGGTGAAAAGTGCGGCCGGCAGTTCTCAAAGGGCGGCGCGGATGTGGGGCCGGTGCTGGTGGCAGCTGGTGGCACACGCGGGCTGGGATGGAGCCTAATGCCGTTCATCCACGTTCCTGGAATTGTTGGGGCTGGAAAATCCCTCCAGGATCACCGAGTGCCTGATCCACGCTCAGCCCAGAGCACTGAGTGTGACCTTGTCACCTCCAGGGATGGGGACTCCAAAGCTCCCTGGGCACTTCCAAGGCCTGAGCACCCTTTCCATGAGGAAATTCCTCCTGATTTCCACCCTGACGCTCCCCCTGAAGCCGTTTCTTCTCTGTCCTGTGCCTGTTTCCTGGGAGAAGAGGCAGCACCTTTTCCCCACCAGTTTCTTTGGGTTTTATTTAGTATTTCCCACCCATCCAGTGTGACCTTCCCAGAGCTGAGCCCTCTCCTTGTCCCTCGTCACAGCGCGACCAGGGCGTCACCGGTGACATCAGAGTGAAACTTTGAAGGGCTTGGAAAGCAAATCCAGCGAGCCCAGAGCTGTCAGTGCTGCAGGAAATCCCCCACCCCAAATGACACCCAGCTCCCACCCGGTGGGAAAGAGCCAGGGCAGCGTTTCACACTCTCAGCTTTGAGGAGCTCGTTTAATTTGTCATATTTTCCACCTGTTTTTCCCTAAAACTCCCCAAACCTATCCTAGATTTTGCAGTTATTCCCAGCAGGAAAGAACAAGGGAAACGAGGGCTGGCAAAGTGTCACCGCCTGTGGTGGTCACAAGTGGCCAGGACAGGGGCTGGCCCAGTTTAGGGTCCATCCGTGGGGAACAAGGACAAGAGGGGATGGAGGAAGGAAGGTTTAAATGGGATCTTGGGAAGGAATTCTGCTCTGGGAGAGAGGTGAGGGGCTGTGATGGAATTCCCAGAGAAGCTGTGGCTGCCCCTGGATCCCTGGAAGTGCCCAAGGCCAGGCTGGACAGGGCTTGGAGCACCCTGGGGTGCTGGAAGGTGTCCCTGCCCGTGGCAGGGGGGGGATGGAATTTAAGGTCTCTTCCAGCCCAAACCATTCCATGATTCCATGGAGTTGTGCCAGGAGGAGCAGGCAATGCTGGGACACCACAGGGACACCACAGGGACACCTTGGGCCATCTCAGGTGGTGGCTCCAGGATTCCAAGCCCGTGGCTGAGGCATCTTCCCTGCTCATCCAGCCCTTCCCTGCTCATCTAAGCTTTTATATTCCAAAAGACAGCTTTTTCCTTGATTTAAATCCCTTTATTAGGGCAGGTTTTGGCCCAGTTTGGCCCAATTTTCTCTAAAAATCAAAATCAGAATAAAAGCGGGACTGGTGCTGCTGTTTGGGTTTATGCTCTGTCCCTCACATTGGTATCCAAGAATCCGCATTCCTGGGGTATAAATCCATTTATTCCCGAGTTCCTTAACCAGGATTATTCTAGGAAAAGAAGAGATGGATGTAGGGGAGCCCTTGGCTGAAGTGACTTCCAGAAGAGAGCAAAGAAAAGGTTGGAAAGAGGGAGAATGGGGGAAAAGAGACCTTTTAAACCCAGGACTGAGCCAGCGATTCACTGCGTCTTCTGGCAAATAATTTAGGAGAAAATTCGTGATTTTGTAGAAAATTGAGAAGTAAAATTTAAAAAAAATCATCAAATTAAAGTGATTTTTTTTTTAGGCTTTGCAGTGTGAATTTTGGAGCAGCTGGGCCAGATGTGAATCCAGAGGAGCCAGCCCAGGTCACCTGAGGCAGCTCAGTGTCATTTCAACCTGATTTTGATGAGAAATTTTTTGCCTTCATTTGTCATTTTCGCAGCTGTTGGCTGCCTCAGTTCCCTTTTCCCGAGGAGATCTCAAATGAAATCACATTTTCATTGACTCAAACTCGGAACCAGAGCGAGCCATCCCCAGGTGAACGCTCGGTTTGGCTCCCAAATCAGCATTTTCGAACCAGCCAAACTCAGCTGGGGAAGACACAGAGAGAGAGAGAAAGAAATGAAGGACTGTGAAAAAAAAAAAAATGCAAAGCTGAAACCAATCAATTTCAGGAAACAAACTGGGCTTGGAAAGCCCCCGGTTGGGATAAATTTAGGTCATTTCAGGGGATTATCTGTGGTCACCAATTATGCAAATAGCGAAGAAAACCCAGGCTGCCCTGATATTTTACATCGAAAATTCAGCTGTTTCTCCACCCCCCTGCCCTTGTCCATCCTTCCTGCCCTGCCCTGATCTCGCTGCCTGCAGGGGACATCAGATGGGCTTGGGTTTTTTGAAGAATTTGGGGTTGCAGGTTGGTTTTTTATTTGATGTGAGGAGCTCAGGGCTGCTCGGAGGAGCAGCACAAAGGGAATTTCCTGGGATTTGCTGGAGGAAGGAGCAGCCCTGCCCTGCTGGAGGGCTCAGGAATAGGAAAATGCTGGAAGTTGAGCTTGGTGTTGAGTCCACTGTGGGATGGGGGTGCTGCAGCAGCACCTGGATGTGGGAGCATCCAGCCACGTTTTCCATAAGGGAAAAAGGCAGGAAAATCGTGGCTAGAGGCAGCTTGAAGGAAAGGGGAGAGATGGGCTGAGCTCAGGGTGGGGAGGGGGGGATTTAAGCTGGGTGTAAACGGGGCTGGAGGCTGGGCAGGGCTCCTGGGAGAATCATTCCCTGTCCAGGGTGAGTGATGTGAGCCTGGGAAGAGAGGAGAAGGGGGCAGGAAGGAGGAGAAAGGAATAAAAGGAGGGGAAAGGAATAAAAGGAGGGGAAAGGAATAAAAGGAGGAGAAAGGAATAAAAGGAGGAGAAAGGAATAAAAGGAGGAGAAAGGAATAAAAGGAGTCAGGGAGGAGTAAAAAGTAGAAGAAAGGAGGCAGAAGGGAGGAGAAAGGAGTCATAGGGGGGGCAGAAAGGAGTAAAAGGAGAAGAAAGAAGAAGAAAGGAGGCAGAAAGAAGGAGAAACAAGTCAGGCAGGAGTCAGGAAAGAGCAGAAAGGAGTAAAAGGGAGAAGAAAGGAATAGAAAGGAGGAGAAAAGAGAGAGGAGTCAGCAAGGGGGTCAGAAAGGAGGGAAAGGAGAAGAAAGGAGGAGGAAGGAGTCAGAAAAGAGAAGGAAGGAGTCAGAAGGGAGTGCAAGAGAGGAGAAAGGAGCCAGGCAGGAGCCAGCTGCCCTGCGGTGCCCCAGCAGAGCCGGGCTCTGACCAGGCTGTGGCAATTCAAAGCCGAATTTCAACCCTGAACTTCCTTCCCCTCCAAGGCTGAGCCCCGAGTGCCCCGCAGGGCATTTCTGTGCTCCCCAGCACCGCTGCCCAGCTGGGCTGGCAGCCCAAACCGGGGTGAACATCTGGATAACAGCTGCAGGTGTTGGGAGCTGGGCCGGCTGCATTCCCGGGATTGAAATCCAGCGGGATGTGCTCCACTCGGGATGGCTGCACACACGGGGATGAATCCGTGGGATCCAACCCCTTTGGAACTGCCCAACACAACCTGCTGGGGCAGGACAAGGGTTGGATGGGATTTGGGAAGGAATTCTTCCCTGTGAGGGTGGGGTGGGGCTGGGATGGAATTCCCAGAGAAGCTGTGGCTGTCCCTGGATCCCTGGGAGTGTCCGAGGCTGGTTGGATGGGGCTTGGAGCAGCCTGGGATGGTGGGAGGTGTCCCTGGTGAGCTGAGCTTTAAGGTCCCTCCCAACCCAAAGCATTCCATGATTTCAATGATCCCTGGAAAGCTGTGATCCTTGCCTGCTGGAGGGAATCAGGAGCATGTGACAGCCTGGGGGACGTGGGGACAAGGCCACACGGCCGGGTCAGCGTGGCCTGGCGGGAGCAGCGATCTCCCTTTGGTGTTCCCTGACCTGGAATGGCGCTGCCTTTGTCCTGCCAACGTGACTTTGGAAC
>NW_008236763.1:1753360-1758373 GCF_000691975.1 Corvus brachyrhynchos
AGCTGAACCTGTTACAGTGACCCTGGGGAGAAAAAAACGAGGGAGACCTTTCCCAGGAGAGAAAAAAATGAGGGAGACCTTTCCCAGGAGAGAACAGGATGGGAGGAGAGCGGGGGAAGCAGATGAACCTCACTGCTGTGCTCGCTCTGTGACAAATCTGGGAGGGGACAGGGGCAGATCCAGCCAAGGAATTCCCATTTCCAGGCGGAGCCCTGAGGGTGCAGGATGGGAAGCTCAGGGAATCCTTTCTCCTCCCACCCGAGAGCTCCGGGGGTTTCTTGGGTTCAGAAGAGGCAAAAGTCAAATTTGGCACCGGATTTTGAGTTCTCAGCCCAGGCAGAGAGACAAACCAGGGAGATTCACAATCCCAGAGCCAGGAAGAGGAAGGAAAAGGGAGGATAAGGAGGGGAAAGTAAAAGCTGCATCAAGGGCTGGAATTTCAAAGGCACACCGGGGTTTTTCTGTCCAGGCTGTGGAAGAAGCAGGGGCTGGAATTGGGAATCTGCCCCTCCTTTCCAGGCTGGATGAAGATTGCCCAGAGCTCAGCTTTGGCCACAGACACAACACACAGGTCTGGGTGTCTCAAACAAGTTTCCCAGAGGGAATAATTTGCGTTTTCCCGCTCTGCTGGATAACAGGATGTACAACAAAAATCCGTTCTCGATGCTGACAGTGAGAAGTGCGCATTGGGAAGAGGCAGGGATTCATTTCCCAGCTCTTTCCTGCCTTGCTCAGAGCATTTCTCTGCTCCAGGCCTCAGTTTCCCTCCAGCCAAATGGGATAAAGGAGATCCACGGATAAAGGAGATCCACGGATAAAGGAGATCCACAGAATTCCGCCGGACGCTGCAGAGGTGTGGAATTCTAAAATTGGCCGTGTTTACCCTGCAAGAGGCTCCCTCCTGCTGCCCTTCAAGCAGCCACGTGGGATTTCATGCCATGCACAGGGACACCCTGGCAGCGTCTCCCAGCCCCAGCACCCCCTGCCAAAGCCCCCCGAATCCTTGGCTCCACAGGAACTGCTGGAGGGCATCGGAGCAGCTCCAGGGCACGAGGGTGAAGAGCAATTTTTCTGTCCCCACTTGGGTTTGGGGTCCTGGGGGGCTCCCTCAGCCCCCGGAGCAGGCGCAGCCCGATGCGGAAGGGCTTAAATTCCCAACAAAAGCCGTGCCCGGCGCCGGCGGAGCCAGGAGCAGACTCTGCTTTAAAAAACCCCAACAAACCAGCCCTTTCTGCTGGCAGCAGCAGTGAGAGGAAGGAGATCTGGGTCTCCTGAGCAAACTGCTGGGGCTGGGAGTGCTTGAAAGGTTTCCTGGAGACACCAGCACAGCCCATGGCAATGTTTTCCCATCGGGAGCAGCGCTCCCACCTCGCTCTTCCCGGTGCCCCGAGCGATGCCCGAGCTGGTGGGGCTGAGAGCTGACAGCCAGTGCTGGCTCCTGCCACTTCCTCTGGGGCCTGCCATGCCAGCTGCTGGCAGGGGGACAGGGCAAGAAAGAGCCTGGATATTGTCTGGAGGGCCAGGGGGGTTCTCAGAGGCAGCGGAGGAGAGGTGAAACCGCAGCCCCGATAACGGTTCTTGCAAATCATCCCTGGGCAGGTCCTCCTGCCTTCCTGGCTCAGCTCATTGCAGCCTCTGCCACTCTCAAACCAGCCCCAGCTTTCAGCAGCACGGCAATTTCTTATTTTCTGGTTTCCTGAACAAGTTTTCCCGAGAGAAAAATGAGGGTTTTTTTTTTTTTCCCCACTAATGTGATGTATAATAAAAATATGCAATCAGTATTTAAAGTCCATGCTGGGAAGAGTCAGGGTTTGGGGATTCATTTCCCAGCTAGTTTTTGCTTTGCTCACAGCATTTAGCTGCTCCACGCCTCAGTTTCCCTCCAGCCAAGTGAGATCCATAGAATTCAGCCACTCCAGGTACTCTAAAATACTCAAAAATTGACTGTATTTATTCTGCACTTCCAGGGCATGAAGCCCATCCACATTTAGGTGATCAATCATTAATGGTTTTCTTTGATTAAAGGTAATAAAGGCCTTCGGGATGGTAGAAAATTCCCAGGTGGGAGATGATGCCTTCAAAACAACTGCACAAACACAGAAACAAAGGATCGAATTCCCCCTGAAAATGACATTGTGCACTGGAATGGCTGGATCAGCCCCTTGGAAAGGCACCTGGTAATTAACTCGGTGTAAATTAATCAGCTTCAGACAGGATTTAGGGACTTTCATAGCCGAGCGCTGCCTTTTGTAGTGACAACTCCCAGGAGGACTTTGAAGTCCTGCCTGCTCCAAGAGGTGGCACAGGCTCCGGGATTTGGGAATATTTTTGCTTTACAAGGGGGATAAAAGCATCCTCAGCCCAAAATCTGAGGGGTTTTTTTTTTGGGCTCTGTCACACACAGGAGGTGCCAAACTTGAGATAAGGCGGACAAAGGAGCTGCCTGAGACGCCAGGGAAGCGGGGGGAATGTGGGATCCGATTTCCTGGGAGAAGCTGCCAAAGGGTTTGTCCTGCTTTGTGCTGCCTGCCCTGGCCTGGCTGAGGGAGCTGTGCCAGGGCAGGGACAAGGACAGGACCTGGCTGGCTCTGGAGCGTGGGCACAGGCGACAGGAAAAGGGATTTCGGGAGAATTTGTCTCAAAATCAGGTGGGCTCCAGGCAGATGAGAGCTTTGCTGCTTCCACCACCCAGCAAAGGATGTTGTGGTGGTGAAACCATTTCGGTGTGACTGTATTTAAATCAGGAGAAATGTAAAAGAAACGGGGTTGATGTAAAGTGGGACTGGATTTGGGTAAAAGCATCTCGGTGGTAAATAAAGCTCCCCCAGCTCAGCAACAGGAGATTCCTGAGCTCCAGAGGTTCCCACACACGGAATAATAACAGGAATAAGGAAATGCTCCTTATTAGAAGAAACACACAAAGTGAGACTCCTGCAATTCATTAAAAACCAGATCAGAGCTGCCTAAATATTGGGTGAGCTAAAAAAACAAACTGGTGGGGGAAAAAACAAAAGAAGAAGAATCTCCAAAGATAACTATCAGAGACTCCACCCCAGCTGCCCCCGAGGCACCCCAGGACGTGGCACTGGGCAGGGTGGGGCTGCCAGCATCCGTGCTGGGGATCTGTCCTTCGACAGGGAGAGAGGCCTCAGAGAAACCCCAAAGCTCACAGGATGTTTGTCTCCCAAAAGGCTGGGAAAGGGCTTGGTTTTTCTACCTGAAAAGAAATCTGTGATTTTGTGTCTGTGAATCCCTCTCTCCTTGTTTTTCTTCGTGCTTTGTGCAGGAGCAGGGCTGGGCTGTGATGCCATAAAGGGGAATTTGGGGTGAGGCTGCAGGATGTGGAGCCTCCCTGTGGGGCACTGCCTGTGGGTTCCCCACGCTGGAGCTGGGCAGGCAAAATTCCTCCCATCCCACAAAAATCTTCCTTGCTGGCCATCAGGATGGACCCAAGGCTTTGCAGAACTTCTGGCCTCGTTTCAGCTGCCTGGCCTCCCTTTCCCATAAATTCCTCATCCTTTGGCTGATTTCTGCCCAGCCTGACCTGACCACTGGAGGCACCACGGTAGCACAGTCCCACAAGTGTCACACCAACAGGGCACTCAGGAGACACTCAGATCCCACTGAGGAACGGCTGCAGCCCTTCCAGACACGGATAATCCGCTCAGGGGCTGGGGTTTTGTGGGAAAGCAGCTGGGGAGCAGTGGCTGGAGAGCTGTGCCACATCTGGTTGTCACCAGACCCTCGCAGGTGGCACCTCGGTGTCTAATCCTGCCACCCCAGCCCCGGCGTTATCAGGGCCCTGTGACCACCCTGAGACCAGAAAGGGCAGAGATAAAGCAAAAAGTCCTTTTTTTTTTCTTTTCTTTTTTGTGCTCCTGCAGCTCCAAGCCTGGGTTTCTCAGAATCCAGCTGCCCTCAAAGGAGAAATGAGACAAACAAATGTGTGGGGACAGGGACAGGGAGCGATAGCGCTGCCAGGAGCCCCTGGCACTGTCCCTGTCCCCAGGGGTGCCCTGAGGTATCACCACCCTGCACATGGAGCAGCTTAAAGGGTGAGGAAGAGCTGCCTGCACCTCCAGAGGCAGCTGTGCAGGGTTTGGAATGGAAATCCCACGGTTTTCCTCCAGGAAATCCATCCTGCTGCAGTCTCTGCGTGTGAGAGACTGGAAATAACCTCAGATATTGATACTTGCACTTTTCTTGCTCAGGCCCCTGCCAGGGCAGCTCCTGAGCTGTTGGGAAGTGATGCCAAGTGCTGGAATTGTTTCAGGACATGGCTTGGGATCTGTCTGAAGGAGGGGGACACATCCAAGTGGCAGCTCTGGCTGGGAACACCCCAAGCAGAGACCCAGAACGTGCCCTGGGAAGGGGTCAGGAGCTGTGCTCAGCTCAATCTGACATCCAGAAAAACTGGAGATCCCTCTTTTTCAGGGATACACTGCTCGAGATTAATCTTATCCTAATTAATAAACTGGAAACAAGAAATAAACTGCATTCTAAGTAATAAACTATATCCTATTAACTATAAACAGGGACCGTGCATTCGGCCTGAACCCCACAGGGCTCTGCTGTGAAATGGGGCTGGGAAATGCTGCAAGACACCCTGAATTCCCAATTTTTGCAGCTCTAACCACCAAAATCCTGGATAATTCCTGCCCTGATGGAGCCAGGAGAGCCCTCAGTGCCTGCACACCCAGCATGGTGCCCCTGTCACTGATGGTGGCAGGGAGACAACAAGAAATAAAAGGTTTAAAGACAAGGCTGCCTTTGCCCCCACAGATTTCAAGGGGTCCCCACAAAGCCTTTCTCAGCCCGTTGAGCCCCACAAATTTATTTTTACCTGCCAAACACATTCAGAGCATTCAAAAGTGTTTATTTACTTCCTGCCCAGTGAAAGTGGAGTGGGAGAAAATAGATGCTGAGCAACGATCTCTGCTCACCTGCAGGGCCCCGCTGGTTGGGTGCACAGCTGAGAACTCCAGGGGTGCCCCCAGAGCAGTTTTTGCACCC
>NW_008236763.1:1758446-1759514 GCF_000691975.1 Corvus brachyrhynchos
GTCTGGGGGAGGCTTTGAGCTCAGCCTGCAAAGCCACGGCGGCTCAGGGAGCAGAGATTCTGCTGGGGGGGAGGGTCCTGAGCTGCCTGTGAGCTCTGGGCTCAACCCCGAGCTTTGCAAAGCTCGGCTTTCACAGGGTTTAAAGGGTTGCACCAGGTTTGAAAAGCAGCTGCAAGAGAGGCTTGAAAGATGTGGCACAGGAGGTTTGAGGAGTGTCACATCCCAGAGCTGGCAGGAGTTGCTGCCACATTTTCCCAGTCCTGGAGCTGCTCTGAGACTCCTGCAGCTCTTTGCACTCGGGGTTTGGAGCATCCCAAATATTGGGATTGCATCTTTCCCTGCCTTGATAAAGCCACGGAGGGAGCCACACGTGTCCCCTCACCAAATTCAGGCTGGCTCTCTCCTCTGCAGCATGATAGGAAATTGCAGAGATAAAGAGAAGATGGAGAATTTGGGGAAATCTCTGCAAAATCTGAGACTTTTTGGGGTATTTCCAATGGTGAGGCTGATCCAGGCTCTGCTTGTCGATGTAATTGAAGCCATCAGACATCAAAAAAAAGGGCAAAGCTCCCGTTTTTATTGATTTGTTTTCTGGATCAGGCTAGAAATCCAAGCAGGGCTGGTTTGGAAGGTGCTTTCCGTGAGCCTGGAGCCCATCTGAGCCCTGCTCCCACCCAAAACCTGCCCACAGAAACCTGAGCTGGGCTGGGGAGCACCAGCCCCTGAACACCTGAGCTTGGAACAGCCTTTTTCCAAGGGAAAAACCCTTGGAAGAGGAAAAGAAAGACAAAAACTGCACAAAAGTGCTGGGTTAGAGCCTGCAGATCCCCATCCACGAAGCAGGGATCTGCTTGAGCCAGGAAATGCTTCCCAGGAGAAGGAGAAATGCAGGATGGAACCACTTCCAAGGGATTGTTGCTCCTCACCTCTCCTGATGCTGATCCAGGTGGTCTTGGCTCCAAGCCCACAACATTTGGGCCTGATTTTTGGAGGTCTCACCCCCTGGACATTCCAGGCAGAGGCACAAAGTGTTGTTTTGTTGCTTTCCAGACGGAATTCGGCACAAGG
>NW_008236763.1:1759556-1761011 GCF_000691975.1 Corvus brachyrhynchos
AGGAATTCGGCACAAGGAATTCAGGCCACGGACACTTTGAGATGAGCCCAGTGAAGCTGCACAAGCAGCAGGGCTGGTTTGGGGGCTGATGCTAAAAAAATAGAACAAAACACTTGAAATATTTGAATTTTGAGGGTTTTCCCTCAAAAAGATCCCATTTTTCCAAGCTGTGGCTCCTGCACTGCCACACTCAACCAGCTGCAAGGAGGAGGGAAGGCAGCACCAGGCTCCCTGCACCCATCCAACTTCTGCTCTCGCATAGGAAGTTGATAAAAACCTCACTGGGTTGCAAAAAAGAAAATCAGATTTCAAAACCGCTGCTCAAAGGGCTCCAGAGGCTCTCAGCAGCCCTGGATTAACCCTTTCCACCCTTTCCAGAGGGTCCCTTCCAGCTGGGGATGCCAACAAATCCTTTGGTGTCTTTGCTCAGCTCTTTGGGGGCTTTTTTTGGCCCTTTGTGTTCTATTTTGATGTGGATTTTATCTCGGGGCTTATCACCTGTCCAACCTGCTCTTATCAACGAGCAGGCTGGGGAGAGGAGGGGATGGAGGGAAAAGCTCTGTTAAAATGCTCACCTGCTGCAAAGGGTGAGCAGAAAATGGGGAAAAACCAGTGGAAGTTTGGCTGGAAAAAGCCATCAGCCTGTCAGAAAACACTTGATCCAGCTCCTGCTGGGAAGATCCAGCTCCTTGGGGATTCCCAGTTCTGGATTCCAACCCCCCAAATCCTCATTCTCATGGAAGAACCAAGTTCCCACTCTTTTGTGTATTTTCCACCCGTTCTGGGAATCGTTCCTGCAGCGGTGACGCAAAGATCTGTGTCCTGCCAGCCTGGGAATGCACTGATCCACGGGATCCAGCTCCCCCAGGGATCCCAGAGGAACGACAGCTGCGGATGGATCAGCATCCCAGAGGATGGATCAGCATCCCAGAGGATGGATCAGCACCGCCGTGGCTCTTGGTGGACAAAGCAAAGACAGATTTGGCCTCACTTCACTTTGGGAAGTTCCAATTTTAGCATCCTTCTCACCAGGCAGGAAAAATGCCACTAAAGAGGGCCATTTTGGGGTTTTTTTTCCCCATTTCCTGCACCTTCCCTGCCGTTTTCCCTGGAGAAGAGCCCTAACACCAGCACCACCAGCTCAGCCACCTTTTTTCCATGCCTGCTGCTCCTGGAAGATCTGCTCCCAGCCTGCTGCAACCTGCCAGGCACTTGGGGAACAACCTGGGGGAGGAGATTCCCTGGATTCTGGGATCTGAAATACGGGATTTGTCCCACTTCCCATTCCATGGGCCTGCACCAGCCCTGCCACGTCCCTGTCACAGCAGGACAGCTTTGCACAGCTCCCAGCCGTCGGATTTTCCTGCCAGGAGGGAGCTGGGCACTTCCCTTCCCGCTGCTTTGTGGTTTTCCTGGGATGGGGAGCAGGTGGCCTGGGCTTGTCAGACCCTGCCT
>NW_008236763.1:1761691-1764973 GCF_000691975.1 Corvus brachyrhynchos
GTCCCCCGCCCCCGCCGCCAGATGTGGGGACCTGCTCTGTCACAGAGGAGAGGCAAACAGCCCCAAGTGACACGGGGTGACAGAGGTGACAGTTGTGTGCACGTGAAGCGTGGCCTGGCCCCCCCACCCCCACCTCCCCCCGGGTGCCCCGAAGCCGCAGGATCTTTGCTGGGCCCGTGGGAAATGATTTTATCAATCTTTAAATATTTCCCCCCAAAACAGACCCTGCTCTGGTGGTGAGGCTGAGGAAGGGCCTGCTCTGTCCCTCAGCCAACTTTCCCTTCTGGAATCTGGGAAAAGCTCAGTATTCCTGAGCTTTTTCCAGCTAAAAACCCCCTGCTCTTCCCCAAATCCATGGGGATATCAGACCTCTTCCCTTTCCTGCCCAGCTGGAGGGTTCCAGAGCATGGAAAACCTGCTCGGATCCGTTTTTGGGGTGCCACCAGCATCTCCTTGGCCTGATGGAATTCCTCACCCCCAAATCTCACACCAAATGGAATTCCTCACACCAAGGGACACGGCCTGAGGGAAATGTCCAGGGATGTGATCCAGGATCAAGATTTTATCCATAAATATTTTCTCCGCTTACTTTTCCCTCTTCAAAATTGCATTTCCTGGGATAAAGGGATCCTTAGGATGGGGATCTAGGGAGCTGCACAAGAGAGGGACAACGAGTGGAGCCAAGCCAGAAACTTCCAGAGGAAATGATGGAGAATTACAGAGAAATCTGCAGCTGAGAGAGGAAGAGCTGGAGCCGGGAGGGAGGGAGGGAGGGAGGGACACGATCTCTGTCCCCATGGCCAGGGCAGGGAGATGACAGCACAGGACCTATCGTGGCCTCCCAGCTGGTGCAGCTCCAGCCTGTGGCTCTCAGGGCTGAAATCCATGGGGACTTTATCGGGGCTGTCCCTCCTCTCCTCCTGTCCCGCTCCTGCCCCTCGATTTCCAAAAAGGGCGGGAGAAGTCCCGGAATCAGCGGCACATCCTGAACAGCTGCTGCCACCCTCTATCTGTGCCTCAGCCCTGGTGTCTCCTTGTGGCTTCTGAAGCCCCCAGAGACACCAAACTGCCCTGCCAGGCTGGTGGGGAGGGGTGATGACCCCAAAAAGGCTGCAGGGGTTTGTGGGTTCAGGTGGGAAGGGGTGAGAGAACCCCAAAAAGGCTGCAGAGCTTTGTGGGCTCAGTTCTGGGCGGGAAGAGCTGAGAGGATGATTTTTAGGGACATGGCTCCTTCTGAAGTCAAGAAAAGCCATTAAAAAGCCAATTTTTTTGAGGGAGGAGGGGATTAAAAAGGTCCTTGAAAGAAAACCAACATCATCCAAGTGATTTAACAAACCTCCCTCTCCCCACAGCCTTTTGCAGGATTTTTCCTGAGAAGCCTCCCCTTTCCCTGAAGATCCTGGGGTTTTTTTTTTGGAGCACAGATGAATAAACTCCAGGCTTTGTTCTTAGCAAGGATCTTTTATCAGCTCCTTACCCTCATTTCATCTGCAAATGGGGACGGGGAACTGATCTGATCAAACAAGAACCAGTCCTAACCCAAGCTCTAAACTCAGCTTGAGCTGTTGAGAGTGTCCAATGAGTTCACACAACTTCCTGCATTTCATCCATCCCGATTCCTTCTGTACTTCCAGGATCCCACTGGGAAGAAAAAAGGGACTTTTCATCAGCCTCCCAGCTCGGATTTAGGGATTTTCTCAAAGTGCTTTGCTAAGAAGCGACGGCAGCTTAAAATGACAGATTTAATGAGCAAGAGAAGGTGACAACAGTCGCTGTCACCCCCGTTATTGTCACCCATCCTGTCACACCGAGGAGCTGCTCAACTCTGCCACGCAAACCCTGCTGCTGCTTCAGTTCTTTCCCTTCAAACCCTTCCAAAAACCAGCTCATTTTAGGTCCAAAGATCCCCCAAGGCTCCTATTCTGGTCAGGGAATCCCAACAGCAGAATTTGCCCCATATCCCACTGTGGGAAGCATCTCCAAACCCCCTCGGTCCATCTTGGGAGGATTTTTGCATGGATGAGACTCAGAACCATCTGGATAAGTCCCCTTGTCCGTCAGAAATTGGGAATTGCTCATGAAAGGACCCCAAACCCAGCTGGGATCAGCAAACCCTGGCACACGACCACGGCTCAGAAGAGTTTCCCAAACTTTCCCAGAGTTTCCCAAACTTTCCCGTTGCCCTGCTCTGAAGCAGAGCCAGCCTGGGATCTACTGCAGGAATGGCTCTGAATGCTCCATTCCAGGAGGGAATTTGGGCACAGCTGCCCAGAGCCCATCCCAGCCCCAAGGAGCAGCAGGATTCCTTCCCCCACCCCTGCCCTGAGGAGGCACCACCCTGCCTGTGGTTTCCTGTGGTGACAGTGGGGTTTTGTCACTCAAATGTGGCTGCTCCGGGGCCAGGATGTCACCCCGTGGGGCCACCAACGCCTCCCTCTGCGAGGCACCGAAGGGATGGGTGACACTGCTGTCCCCTGTGAGCTGAGGTGGCTTCCCCTGCCGGCTCCCACCTCTGATCCCTGGAAAAATCCAGGCAGGCACCTGGGATGGGCTCCTGGCCCTGGGCAGAACGGCCAAATGTGGATAAAACCAGGGATAATTCTGGGATTGCTGCAGTTGAATGTGGTCTTTGCACCTGCCTGGTCAAGGATGAGTGGGAAGAGGAGGATTCCGGGAGGTTCTGGTGAGGAATCCATGCCAGGAATGAGGCAGAGCTCTCTGTCCCTGCTCCCAGAGTCTCTCCAAGCAGTTTTTTTAGGATCCCTTAAGGGACCAGCTCATCACCATCCCCGAATAAAGCAGGAGAGGCTGGGCCAGACAAGGCCTGGCTCTGCTGAACGTGGGGATCTGATGATTCCCAGCATCCCTGATCCCAAGGGATTGCCTTGGGCTGTCCCATCCAGCCTCTGGCACGTCCAAAGTGGCTGCACTTAGCCCAAAGTGACAATGACAATCTGCAGGTGGCATTGGGCAGAGAACTTGTCACCCTCTGCACTTCAGGGAGCAGGTGGGGAGCATTCCCATTGGAAAAATCCAAGGGATTGAGGGGATTGGGGAATGCAGAGAGCTAAACCTGCAGAGCTCCTCTGTTCCCTCAGCAACCCCAAATCTGCTTTTCCACAGAAAATAAAGTTCCCATCTGAGCCACACAAAAATAAAAAAGCAGCTTGGATCCATCTCCTCATCCCTTTGGATCCCAGAACTCCAGGCAGGGGGACAGGAGGGAGCAGAACATTCCCTGAGCCACCAGTGGGGCTGGAGATGGCTGGGGGGGGGGGGGGG
>NW_008236763.1:1764991-1768407 GCF_000691975.1 Corvus brachyrhynchos
TGAGAGGTGGCCCTGACTCAGGAGCTGAGGGAATGGGAAGGAACAGATTTGACATAAATAAAAAATAAAAAGCCCAAAGCAAATATCCATCAAATCCTGGGAAAAAAGCAGGAAAGATCTCTGATATTCCAATCTGGCCAGAGACAGCTCCTGGGATCTGCTGCAGGCTCATCCTCATGGAGCAGGACTTCCAGAAAGGGTGTCCACGCCACACAGGATTCCCTGGGAATACCTGGGAAGGGTCTCCTGCCTGCCAGGGGTGGCTGTGAACCCCCCAGCTCATCCTGGGGATGAATTCCAACACTCTCCAAAGAGTTTTGTGGTGGAGCTGGATATCTGGGAGAACGCTGCAGCCCTGAGGAGCCCAGTTCCCTGTTTACTTCCTGCTGCCCTGCATTCCCAGCAGCTGGAATTTTTGGGATCAAAGAGCCCCCAGCGCAGGCGGCTTCTCCCCCGTGGTTATTTAGAGGTTTGGATAAACCTCTCCAAGTTTTCCTCTGGGAAAATTCCCCCCTGGAATATCCCAACTCCCACCCTGAGAGGTGTTTGGTATCCTGGAAGCTTTTCCCCACTCTCTGTGCCTGTGGCATCTTTGGAAGAAGTCTCAATTCCAGCTGGGACTACTCAGAGCTCATCCACATCCCCACACCTCACTGGGAATTCCTTTCTGGATCAGATTTTCCTCTTCCAAATAACAAATCCAGGGAGAAAACTCCAAGACTTTCACTTCCAGAGTCTTTAATATCCACCAACTGCCAAGAATAACACTTTAGCAAACAAATAAGATTGCTCAAGTATAAAAAAAATGGCTCAAAACTCCAAATAAAATATAAAAACCAACAGTCCCATGGCTTTAAACTCTCCATGTTGGAGTTCTCATTCCTGCAAGGCACAACCCAATGTCCACATGGGGAAAAAAACCCCAAACATTCCCAGAAATTCCGTTTATTCCCTCCTAGCCCAGCAGCAGCTTCTGGAGCACATCAAGTGTTTGTCACTATCAAACTGCACCCCAAAACCCCTCCGATCTGGTTATCCAAGGAATTTGGGGGGGCTCAGAGGAGTTTTCAGTATCAAGAGGGAGCAGGGTGGGTTTGGGTGGATTTTTTGGGGGATCCTCACAGCTGAGGGGTGAAAATCGGCATTAATTCAGCGCTGGTGATTTGGGTTCTGAAGGAAGCGGCTCAAAAATCAGAATCTCGCGGTCCCAACGTGCCCTCTGCTGGCAGCGGGGCTGGCGCAGCCAGGAAATCCTGGGAAAGAGGGAGGGAACCAACCACACAAGATCCTTTTCTCCAACCCCATCCAAAGCACATCTCTGGGAAGCCACAGTGGGATTTCAGGGACAGGAGATTAAAACGGCTTTCCTCTGGAAAATTCCCCACTGGAATTTGCACCCTGAGAGGTGTTTGGCATCCTGGAAACTCCTCCCCACTCTCTGTGCCTGTGGGAAAATGGAATCTAAATCCCAGATGGGAGCACTCATGGAACAGGGATGGACACAAGGTGCCAGCAGGGTTTTGCTTCCAAATTCTGTCCCTTTCAAATTGGATTCGTAGAATCATAAAATCATGGCATTGTTGAGGTTGGAAAATCCCTCCGGGATCATCGAGTCCGAGCTGTGCCCGATCCCCACCCTGAGCACTCAGTGCCACGTCCAGGTGACACCTCCAGGGATGGGCACTCCAAACCTCCCTGGGCAGCCCTTTCCAAGCCTTTCCATGAGGAAATAAAAAAAAACGGAATTTCCTTCTCATCTCCCCCCTGAGACACCCCGGGCCCAGCCTGAGGCTGTTCCCTCTCCTCCTGTCCCTGTTCCCTGGGATAAGATCCCAAATCCCCCTCGGCTGCCCCCTCCTGCCAGGGACCTGTGCAGAGCCAGGAATTCCCCTGGAGCCTCCTTTTCTCCGGGCTGAGCCCCCCTCAGCTCCCCCAGGATTCTCCAAACCCTTCCCCATCTCCCTCTCCTTCCCTGGACATTCTCCAGCCCCTCCATGTCCCTCTTGCCATGAGGGCCCAGAACTGGACACAGCATTCCAGGTGCCTCAGCAGCTCCCAGTGACATTCCTGGACATTCAGCAAAGGCTCCTTTGTGCTGGTCCCCCCTGTCCCAGCTGCTCTCAAAGCCACTGCAGGGCCCCTGGATCCCTGGAAGTGTCCCAGGCCAGGTTGGATGGGGCTCGGAGCCATCTGGGATAGGGGAAGGTGTCCCTGCCCATGGCAGGGGGTGGAATGGGATGAGCTTTAAGTTCCTTTCCCACCCAAACCAGTCTAGGATTGGTTGTTTCCATCTCTCCATGTCCTGAGCCCACTCTGGGGTGACCCTCGTGTCCCCCACCCCTGGCACGCACAACACCCACAGGGAATTCCCGCAGGGAATTCCCGCAGGGAAACCACAGCCAGATCCCCAGAAATCCATCCCAAGGAACATTCAACATCCTTGGCACAATCCAGAGCACAAAAGGCAGGAGATTGCCCTCAACAGCACCTTGTCAGCCCACACACCCCTTCTCCTCCTACCTTTGCTGCTCCAGAAGTTTCCTTCGCTTCAGCTTGGAACAATCCAGCTCCACCTCCCCGTGCCTCCTCATTTCCCTGCTTTTTCATGGATTTTGCTGCTCCTGCAGGGGAAACCCAGCAGCGTGAGGGAGCCGTGTTTCCATCCAGCCCCAGGACCTTTAATTCCCGGCGTGGCAGCTGTTGTTTACATCGCTTTTCGCCCCTCTCTGACGCTCAGCAATTGGCTCTCAGAGCGTTCTGGCTGTCCCACACGTGTGCTAGAACAGGAAGCGAGGGGTGGGAGCTGCAGCCTGGTGGTTTCCTGTTCTGGCCTCCCCAAACACTTCGGGGACAGCAGAGCTTTGATCTCGGGTACACCGAGGTGCAGCTCAGGGTACACAGGGCTTTCAACAGGAAACCCTCGCTGTTCCCATGGTTACGGGGCTTTCAGAGGGGTTTTAGTGAATCATTTCCAAGTGGGAACGTGGTGCTGTGACAGGAGGTTTGTGGTCCTTGTTGCAAAATAAATCATGGTTATCTCAAGGCAGGATGTTCTTTGAGGTCGGGTCTTTGTGCGCTTTCGAGCCTAATCAGTGAGAAAGGAGAGTTAATCAGTGGAGCAGGCACAGGTACATCCCTGGCTCAAGGACATCCCGGAATTAACGAGCTCTAAGGATGTCATAAATCAGGATGTCCACGGACACTTCGCCGACTTGGCAAAATCCCCGCGGTCCCTGTGCCCTGTGGAACCCCGGAACGGTTTGGGATGGACGGGACCATAAATCTCATCTCGTCCCACCCCCTCGGCATCCACATGTGAGGGGCGGGAGGATCCAGATGTTGCCCCGCCTCCGCACTACAACTCCCACAACGCCCCGCGTTCCGCTCCACCTGCACTACAGCTCCCACAATGCCGC
>NW_008236763.1:1768660-1770148 GCF_000691975.1 Corvus brachyrhynchos
GGGCGGGGAGTGCGGGGGTGAGTCCTTAAAGGGGCCGCGTCCCAAAAGTGTCTGAGGAGGTTCTATAAGGACATGTGTGTAAAAATATATATATGTGTATATATCTATATATGTGTGTGTATATATATGTACAAACATGCCCATGTGTGTGTGTGAATGTACAGGAGTGTGCTCCTGCTCCATTCCCATTATTTGCTCCCAGACCCTTCCCATTACCTGCTCCCAAACCTTTTCCAGTCCCTGCTCCCAGACCCTTCCCAGCATCTGCTTCCCTGACCCTTCCCATGTTCCTTCCCAGTCCCTTCTCCCAGTCCTGTCCCATTACCTACTCCCAGCCCCTTCCCACTCCCTGCTCCATGTCCCTTCCAGCTGCTCCTGGACCCTTCCCAGTCCCTTCTTTAGACCCTTCCCAGTCCCTTCTCCCAGATCCTTCCCACTCCTTGCTCCATGTCCCTTCCAGCTGCTCCTGGACCCTTCCCAGCCCCTTCTCCCAGCCCCTTCCCACTCCCTGCTCCATGTCCCTTCCCATTACCTACTCCCAGACCCTTCCCAGGAGCTGCTCTTCCCTGGCCCATCCCAATCCCTGCTCCATGCCCCTTCCCCCTGCTCCCAGACCTTTCCTTTTATCTTCTCCCAGCCCGATCCCATTATTTGCTCCCAGCCCCTTCCCAGCCCCTGCTCCACGTTCCTTCCCCCTGCTCTGTGACCCTTCCCAGTCCCTGCTCCCAAGCCCTTCCATTACCTGGAAATGGAACCGTGCCATAAATCAAGTCCCTCCTGATGGGAGAGAATTTGCTGAAAAGTCCTTGCAAGGAGTTTCAAAGATAAACCCAGACTTTTCCTTGAGTTTCAATGCTTCCAGATAGTTGTTTATGAAGTCTTATCAGAGGAACAGAGCCACCAGCGTGACCCAGGTACAGCACAGAGCACAGAAAAGCAGGAGTGAGGCCTCCCTATCAAGATTTACACAGCCTTTTAAAGATATTTTAACCAATAGTTACTAAAAACGTACATTATTTTCACTTTCCTACCAATTCTTCAGTAACACGGGCAGGAACTGTGGAATTCTCTATCCAGTCATCCCAAACTACTTTTACTGCAGAATATGGAGTAGTAGAAGAAGGAGAATTTTGATATTTTTTTGATATTTTTTACTCTTATCTATTTACTACAAAGAGAAGCCCAAAACCTCTAAATTTTTCACCCTGTGCCAATCTCACATCGTAGTCTATCACCTAATTCACACCACTGCATTTTCTAGTTCTTGTCTGACCATTGGTAATTTCTTCCAAGGCTGTAGATTAAAACAGTGTTGTTCAGGGGGGTAAGAACCCTTAAAAACAGGCAGAGAAATATTCTTGGCACTCTGAGTTCCTACACCATCCCATCCCATCCCATCCATCCCATCCCATCCCATCCCATCCATCCCATCCCATCCATCCCATCCCATGGATCCCACCCATCCCATCCCATGGATCCCATCCCATC
>NW_008236763.1:1770724-1777020 GCF_000691975.1 Corvus brachyrhynchos
ATCCCATGGATCCCATCCCATCCCATGGATCCCATCCCATCCCATCCCATGAATCCCATCCCATGGATCCCATCCCATCCCATGGATCCCATCCCATCCCATCCCATCCCGTGTCCCTTCCAGCCGCTCTGGGGCCAGCCCTGCTTGCTCGCTTCTCCTGGCGGGTTCCAAGATGCCTTTCCCCATCTCCTAACGCACCATTCCCGAAATTCCAGCGGGCAGGCAGCAAGCAGGCGGGCACCCCCGCGGACAATTACCACCTGGCACGGCGCCGGACGCTGCAGGTGGTGGTCAGCTCGCTGCTCACCGAGGCCGGCTTCGAGAGCGCCGAGAAAGCCGCGGTGGAGACTCTCACCGAGATGATCCAGAGCTGTGAGTGCCCCCAATGGCTCATCCAAGGATTCCCCTGGGATTCCAGAGGGGTTTGATCCCGGTTTTATCGTTGCTGAGGGCGTTGTGAAAAGGAGGAGGTTGGGTTGGTGGCTGGAGCACAGCACTGGAGGTGCAGATTTCTGTGGATTTCTGTTTATCCCAGCTCAGAAATCTGTATTTTTTTTACTGAGTGGTTGCTCATTAGATACTCCCAGGAGCTCCATGTTGCTGGAATAAACAAAATTCCAGATATTTGGTTCATGAAGGCTCTCGTGGAGCAGCTCTGCTCCTTCCCGTGTGGGTGTTGTTGAAAGCCTCACCTACAGATTGTTCTGAAATCGAGAAATGATCCAATTCTGGGTTTTTTTTTCATGTTTTAGATGCAGATTTGCATTTTGCCCTTGTGGCAAACAGTGATTTTTTCATCTTTAAACACCCAGCCTGCAAAGTGCTCCATTCCAGGGGTTTTTTTTCATTCCTTGCTAAATTTGTCGCAAATTCCCATCCCTGGAGCTGCCACAGATGTGTGATCACTGCAAATTAAACGGGTGGTGGTTTTATCCCGCAGATATTTCGGAAATTGGGAGGAGTGCCAAGTCCTACTGCGAGCACACAGCCAGGACCCAGCCCACGCTCTCGGATATCGTGGTGACCCTCGTGGAAATGGGTGAGCAGCTCCCTCTTCCCACTCTTCCCACCTTTTGCATCGGGAAATCTGCCCCTGAATCTGGGATTTGGGTGGTGCCCGCTGCTGTGGACACCCACAGCTCGTGGTTTTCCTTCTTGTTTAATTTGGAGCTGTTGGGAAAATTCTGGAGAGAGGGGAATTTGGACAGGAGAAAAACTCCTGGAGTGATTCCTGTTTCTCTCTTCTGTCTTCCAGGGTTCAATGTGGAAACTCTTCCCGCCTATGCCAAGCGTTCCCAGAGGATGGTGATCACTGCCCGTACGTGGGGAGCTGGGAATAGTTTGGAATTCTTCTCTGCTGCCTTCCAGAGAGCTCCTGATGAGCTTTCTGAGGGATGATGCCAGGAATTCAGGGCTCCTGTGGTGACACTGCAGGAGGTGAAGGGACCTCAGTCACTCGGGGGAGCCTTCAGGGTGGTTTTGCTGCAGGACAGAGGGGCCAAGGGATCCTTTTGCCTTCTGGGATGCCAATCCCAAGCTCGTGGGATGTGCTCCATCCCTTGGATGGAGTCTGGGATGGGCTCACAGCGCTTTGGGGTGAGCCTGGGCGGGAGGAATTCCCTGATTCCCGTGGTTTCCCACTGCAGCTCCAGTGACAAACCAGCCCGTGACTCCCAAGGCCCTGACAGCTGGGCAGAACAAGCCTCATCCGCCCCACATTCCCGGCCATTTCCCGGAATTCCCAGATCCTCACACTTACATCAAGACACCGGTGAGTGAAAACAACATTTCTGTGCTGTTTGAGGTCTGTGTGAAGTCCAGGAGCGGGGTGGTTTTACTGCAGTGCCATTTATCCAAAATATTGCTTTTCCTGGCTTAAAATAGTCCTTCTTTGTGGGTTGTGGGCATCCCTTGGCATTCAGACATCAGGCAGAATCCCAGGATTTCTGCCTGATTTTTGTGCTGGTTGGGATCTGTTTGAAGTCCAGAACTCCAGGAGTGGTGCTTTTTTACTGCAGTGCTGGTGCCATTTATCCAAAATACTGCTTTTCCTGGCTTAGAATATTCCTTGCTTGTGGGTTGTGAACATCCCTTGGGATGGGATCCTTCCCATTACCTGCTCCCAGACCCTTCCCAGTTCAGAATTCCTGGCCCATCCCATTATCCACTCCCTGGTCCATCCCATTACCTTCCCCCAGACCCTTCCCAGCACAAAATCCCTGGATTCCTGCCTGCTGGACCTCTGTAACTCTCCAAAAACCCGTGGATACTGAAGAGCAGAGCCTGCAGCTCCTCCATCCATGTGATATTTGGAAGTGGAGCTGCTCCATCCCTTTCTTTCCCTGCTCCAGACCTACCGGGAGCCGGTGTCTGACTACCAGGTGCTGCGGGAAAAGGCGGCTTCCCAACGGAGGGACGTGGAAAGGGCCCTCACACGGTTCATGGCCAAGACTGGAGAGACCCAGAGCCTCTTCAAGGATGATGTCAGCACATTCCCACGTCAGTGATTCCATCATTTTGCATCCCTGCTTCCCCTCCCCTGTAGGGTTTGGGAATTGTCCTGTGGTGTTTGCCCTGCTGAGGTGCTGGAAGGTCGGGAAAGGAGGGATTTGGGGGTTCAAATGGGGAGGAAAACCAGAAAGCTGCTCCTAAACTCCTCAAAGCTCCCTTTTATCTCCTGGTGAAGGCTGAGAGGGGCTGAATCCAAAGCTCATCCCAATCCTGGCTCCACCTCCTGTAACCTGAACAAGGAATTTCTTCTCTCTGCCATTTTCCTGCTGCTGGAAATTTTCCTGTCTCTCTGCCTGCAGAGCAGTGGTGAGAATTCCCACTTTGCCAAGGCTCTCTGACAGCTTCCCTTAAGGGGAACCCAACTTCCCAGATAATTGGGATTTTATGGTGGAGCTCAGGAAGGAATTTTTGTGTTGGAACACTGCTGTGTCCTTGGCTGGAAACATAAAGAGGCTCCAGAAAATTGGGAAGTAGAGACTGCCATCTTTTAGGGATCAGGATTTCCTTCCTGATCCTTGGGAACAGCAGGAAAAGGAAGCGTGTCCAAACCCAGAAGCAGCGAAATGTTCGATCTCTATAACTTTGTGCTTCATTTTTGAGGGGAGGAATTTTCTCCCAGCTTCCTGACTGTGTGTCCTCTTCTCCCAAATCCCAGTGATTGCTGCCAGGCCTTTCACTGTGCCCTACCTGACAGCTCTGCTCCCCTCCGAGCTGGAAATGCAGCAGATGGAGGAGACGGATTCCTCGGAGCAGGACGAGCAGACGGACACCGAGAACCTCCCGCTGCACATGAGCACGGTAGGGCCACCCTGGGGGGGCTCCTGGGGGCCATTCCTGCAGCTGGGAAACCTGGATGTGCCTCCTGGGAAACGGGAAGTGGAGCTGGACATTGTCAGGGGTCTTGAGCTTGGAATTCTGGCTTTGATTCCTGGGAAATGGGAAGTGGAGCTGAACATTGTCAGGGGTCTTGAGCATGGAATTCTGGCTCTGATTCCTGGGAAATGGGCAGAGTGGGTGGGAAATGGCAACTAAAATCATTGTGGTTCTTCAGCCTGGAAAACCTGGCTCTGTTTCCTGGGAAATGGGAAATGGATCTAAACACTGTCAGGGTTCTTGAGCTTAGGAAAACCTGGCTTTGTCTCTTGGGAAATGGGAACTGGATCTGAACATTGTCCTGGCTCTTCAGCTCCCTGCAGAGTTCAGTGCAGAACGAGGCTGGAGCAGGAGCTTTCAGTACATCCCGAATTTCAGTGTCAGGGAAGAGAGTTCTCCCTGGATCCCAGCTTCCCAAGGGATTTTCTTGTGTTAGAAACCAGGAGGCCTGGCCTTTAATGCAGCTCCTTGTGTGCTTGGCTGTTGATTATCCCTCCTGCCCACAGGTTCTGGGGCTCGAACTTGGAATCCTGGAATCCTTTGGGATGAGAGGGACCATAAAAATCTTATCCCATGGGCAGGGACACCTTCCCCTATCCCAGGGTGCTCCAGCCTGGCCTCAGACACTTCCAGGGATGGGGCAGCCACAGCTTCTGTGGGCAGAAGGATTTCTAAGCCTGACTTTGGTTTTTTATTCTTGTTTTTGACTGTGCCAGGATGATTCCGGACCCGAGAAGGAGAACACCTCAGTGCTGCAGCAGAACAGCTCCCTGGCAGGCAGCAGGAACGGGGAGGAGAACGTCATCGACAATCCCTACCTGCGGCCCGTGAAGAAACCCAAAATCCGCAGGAAGAAGTGAGGGGGGAGCTGGAATTCCTGTGGCTGCTCAGAGAACCACAGAGGAGGGGTGAGGAGCTGGAATTCCTGTGGCTGCTCAGAGAACCACAGAGGAGGGGTCAGGAGAGGCAATCCAGCTGAGGAGGGATCTCTCTGCATGGTCAGCTCCACTCCCATCCTGCTTCCCAGGGCTCCCTCTTCCCTCTGCTCGCTGGGATGGTCCAGGAAAGCCACCTGGGAATTGTCTGGGGGACTTTGGTTTCCACAGTGGGGAGGATTCATTTTCTGAAGAGCTGGAGGACACAGGGCTTGGATTTGGAGCTGTGGGACACAGGGAATTTTCCTGCTCCCACTTCCCAGCAGAACACAAAGGCGTCGTTGGTGTGTCGGTGCCTGGAAGGCTGGAAGAGGAACTTCCATCAACCCTTAAATCCAAGGATTGTGTATTAACAAAGAGAAAACTCCCAGGGAGGTTCTTCCTTTTGCATTCTTGGCTGGTGAAAGCAAACAAATCTTTTCTTTTGTAACCTGAAGGTGTTGGTAAAGGAGTGAAGTGTAAATACAGAGAGCTCCAAGGACATTTTATTCCCACCTTGCAGCTGCCCTGGGGACTGGAAACCTCTCAAGTGTGGTGGTGTTTACCCTGCCCTGCTCTGAGAGCATTTTCCTGTCACAGCTGCTTCGGGCTCCTTTGCAGTTCATTGTTGTTTTCCACACAGCTCAAATCCTTGGAGAGTTCCTGCCTTTCCCCCCTGTTTCTTTGGAAGCTGGAAAATGGAACAAAGCTGCACTGATGGCAGCAGTGATCACACTTCTTGCATTTTATCAGCTCTCAAATACGTGCTTTTATCAGCAGAAGTTGGGGGTTTTTCCCCCCTGCTTTATTTCACCCTTTTATTTCCTTTATTTTTATGGGAGTGTTGTCATTATTGGCTGGTTCTGGAGGGGTTTGCTTTCATTTTCCTTCAGCATTTTTTTTGGCAAAATATGGGTTAAATATCCTTGAGAAAAGACTCCTGTGGTTTGGTCCAACCTTCCAAGAATCCCAAGTTCACCTCCATGCAGTTAAAAGGATCCTCCCTCTTCCCCCATCACCAAGGGAGGAGGAAAATAAAAAGAAGCTCTTCATTTTCAATGAAAATGGAGATGTTCCTGCCAAAAAATCTGAAATTAAATCTCAGAAAACCCCCTCTGTGTGTGCCATTGTCACTTCTGCTGGTGCCTTGCTTGTACAGAATGACAAATGTACAGACACACCCTGTATATGTTTGTATATATCCAAAAGTTTTATCTTTTTTTAACTTTTTTTTGTTTCTTCAAGGAGAAAAATCCCTCGCTGGGTAGGGGAGGAAAAAAAAAAAAAGTGGAATGAAAATTGTAATTTTTATGTTCATAATAAAAGAAATTTTATCTCCTACGAGCAAGGCTGAGTCCTTCACATTTCAGGAGTGGGAAAGTGCCTCACACATCATTTTTTTTCTGGTTAGAAAGAATTAAGTGGAGATGAACCACGGTGTCCACCAGGAATACAAAAGTGAAGCCTTCAACAGCCTAAAACCCCCAGTTTTTAGGACAAGAAAAATTCCAGGGAACCTAATGTTGCTTCAAAATCTTGCACCAAAAAGGGACAGCTGTGACTCCAAAAGTCAGGCTGGGAGCAGCTGCGAGAGCTCCTGAAAGTGAGAATTGGAAGAATAAATGTTGGGTTTATGGCTAAAATTGGGCTGCAGGTGAAATTTGCTACAGAAACAATAAATAAATAGAGGAAATTGGAAGAAGAGTGGAGCTCGAATTACACCCAGAGGGATTTTGCCTCTCCAGGGTCTCTGTGGGATTGGGATCGGACACATCCGTGGGAGGGTTTGGAAACAGAGAATTCTCAAAGGTCTGAGGGGGAAACAGCTGCCCCAACACCAGGAACTTTCTGTTTCAGGCCACATTTATTTTTGTGGCCAGATTCTCAGTTCAAGCATCTTTCTTGTTGGCTTGAGAATATTTTTGTGTCATCAGGGAGGGAGCCAAAATGCAAAAATCCACCTGGTGAGGCCTGGTGGGGCCCGTCCCAACGCAGCCT
>NW_008236763.1:1777045-1782561 GCF_000691975.1 Corvus brachyrhynchos
CTCAGAAGTTTTCAGGATGTTATTTTGGGCACAAAGACATTAAACACCCTCTGAGGGTACCAAAACCACCTCAATATTCCTGATTTTTCCTCAGGTTGTGGGGAAACCCCTTGCACTGACCTGGATATGATGAGAAAGTTGGTGGGGGGGGAACAGCAGGAAAAGCTGAGGGGAAGATGGGGATGTTCATTCCTGGCGCTGAGAAAATGGAGCAGCTGCCCTTTGGCTGTGGTTATTTGGCTCCTTTCCTGCCTCAGGAAAAGCTGGATTTTGAGGGAAAAGTGAGGAAATCCATGGAAGGAGGGGGATGAGCTGAGGGGGGGACTTGGGGTCGTGGTTTCCAAGCCCCTCGCAGCCGCTCGCTCCCTCTCCAGAGGGATCATGGAGAGGGTTTTTATTTATTTCCAGCAGGATTTGGGAGAGACTTGTGAGGGGAAAAGCTGGAAAACTTGCAGGTTGAGACAAAGGTGATTTAATAGGGCAAGCAAAGGAAAACAAAGAGTTGATTCCCTGCTTCCCACAGGCACCTCCAGGAGAGCAAGGCCTCATCCAAGGCGGTCATGGAATGACTGGAAAAATCATGGAATGGTTTGGAGCCTGTGACTTGTGCAAATATCCCCCAATTCCTCCCCTTTCTCCCCCATTTCATATCCTGAGCAGGATGGAATATCCCTTCATTTGTGTCTCCCTCAAAACTTCCCAACTTCTCCCTCAGGAAAAGCAGGAAAGGCCCCAGTGCTGTGGAAGCAATGACCAAAAAATCCCAATATTAACCAAAATATCCCAATATTATTGACCCTGTGTTCAGCACAAATCCAAACTACAGCCTTATTCCAGACACCAGGAACGAAATCCCTCTGTTTGAAAAGATTTTATTTGGATTTTATTTTTTTACTTTCATTTATTTGGATTTTATTTCAGTTCATTATTTTCAATTTTTTAAAAAAATCTCTTCAATATATTTAAACCATATTAAAATATTTTAAGACCTCTTTAAACTATTTTAAAACAAATTCTGGAGTTAACTTTCTTCCCAAGTGGCTGGAATGGGGCTGGTTTTGCACTTGTGCTGAGCACGGGGTTGAAAATATTGAGCTGTTTTTGTTACAGCTGAGCAGAGCTATTTTAAAACATTTAAAATATTTTAAATATTTGATTTATTAAGCTTGGTGGTGCAGGTGAGAGTTTCCAAAGGAAGGAGGCTGTGGCACAGTTGGAATCCTCAGCTATGGTACAGCTTCAGGTAAGCTTGTCTGGCCTGATTTTTCCGGAATTTTTTATCCAGGGTCATCTAAAAAACACCAACTTTTCATTAATAACAACGAAAATGTTCCAGAAAAGGAAGGGATGAGACCTCGACCTGTGCTTTAAATGAGATTTTCTTTCCAGCAGAGCCACACAAGGCAGTGGAGGCCTCACTTTGCTCCCTTCGGGAGTGGAAACTTCCAGAGGAAATTTCTGAATAAAAAGGGTTTTTTTGGAAGGATTTTGCAAACAGGCATTTTCTGAGAGAAAATAACTTTGTCTCCTGTGGCCCAGGCAGGAAAGGATAACAAAGAACAGTGAAAATACAAACTGAAAAGGAAATTTCCTCTCTCAGAAGCAGGAGAGGATAACAAAACATGGCGAAAACGGGAAGTGAAAAGGAAATTTCCTTTTTCAGAAGCTTTGAGGCAGGAATAACAGCCCCTTATCCCCATCCTCACCTTCTGGATTTGCAGTTTCACCATCCTCTGGGGTAGTGCTGCCACTGTGGCCCAGTCTGGAGCCCCAAATTTCATCGGCCAAGTGACCCTTCTGGTTAAAGGCTGTTCTATGTTGTAAGTTCCAGGCCTAAAGCAAACAGGCACCAGATATCTCAGTTTTGGAGCTGGTTTTTGCTGGTTTGTAATTCCTGAATTTACCTCCGTGGTCAGCTAAAATACAATTATTCATTCACAGCAACAATAATGCCTCAGAAAAGGAAGATGTGAGGCAGCATCGAGAACCCTGACCTGGGTTTTGAAGCGATTTTTTGTTTTCAGCAGAGCCCCACGGGGCAGATCCATGGGAATTCCATGCTGTGGTGTCCTAGTCATCGTCGTAAGCTAAAGCCTAAAGCAGAGGCAGCTTTTTGGAGACAAAAAGCCTTTTTTTGCAGCTAAAAAGCTTTGTTTGGAGATCAAAAGCTTTACTGAGAACTCCATCCCCACCTCCCATTTGTGCATTTCTCCCTGCTAGGATTCCTGCTTATTGTGAGAAAACGAGTTAAATTACCCAGGGTAAAATTCCTGATCTGGAATCCTGGCTGGGAATCGTGGTGTGCTGGAGAAAAAGGGAACACGGGCAGGCTGGCACCTCCTCTCATCCCTCGGGAAGGGCCGGTACGCACCAGGGCCGGGGGTCACTGTCTGCAGGGAAAAAAAAAACCCTCAGGATGGAGGATTTGGTGCCAAACATTCCCAGAGCAGCAGCCAGGTGGATGTCACAGCCTTGCCGGGGAATATTTTGGCTGCTTTCTCCTCCTTTTTTGGCCCTCTCCTTACCCGGACGCTCAGCTGGAAGCGCGGGGCTGTCCTGGCTCCCATCACGTATCCCCGGCTGCTCATGGGTCGGGTGCTCATGGAGGATTTGAGGATGTTCTTCTGCAATTGGAAACCCAAAATGATGTATTGATGTTTTAAAGACACCCTTTGCAGGGCAGAATTACCTCGGCAGCAAATGTTATTCCTATTAAAGTTATTCCTAATAATTCCACTAATTTCTCACTGCTGCAGAGCCTCAAGGACTGGTTGGGAAGAGAGATAATTCCTTTTTCCAGGTGGATGTGGGGACATCCTGCAGTGGGTTTGCAGGGCAGGAGTGCATGAGCAGCAGATGTTATTCCTACTACAATTATTCCTATTAATTCCCCTAATTTCTCATTCCTGCAGAGCCTCAAGGACTGGTTGGGAAGAGAGATAATTCCTTTTTCCAGGTGGATGTGGGGACATCCTGCAGTGGGTTTGCAGGGCAGGAGTGCATGAGCAGCAGATATTATTCCTATTAAGTCCCCTAATTTCTCACTGCTGCAGAGCCTCGAGGACTGGTTGGGAAAGGCGAGAATTCCTTTTCCCAGGTGGATGTGGGACATCCTGCAGTGGGTTTGCGGGGCAGCTGTGGCCCCCTTGCTCCTGTGCCTTCTGGGAAGGAGCCCAGAATGGAAGAACAACTCACCTCTGGCCCCAGGTAACAGCCCGGCCCCAGGAGAGGGTTTCCCCGCACCGCTGCCACCTCGATTCCCAGCCTGTCTGGGGCGTAGTAGTAGGGGAACATTTTCCGTTCTTGGGTTGTCCCGAAGGAGATGCTCTTCTGCGCGGCTGGGGGACGAGCAGAGGGAAAATGCCACCAGCGGGATGAACAAAACAGAGAGAGGAAAGAGAGAAAACAGTGACCACTTGCTGCTCCCTGCCTTCATCTCCCACGTGGGAACCTCCCTTGACCCTGGGTATTTGGGAGGGATCTGCCCTTCGGCTCTGCTTGATCCCTCCTGCCACAAGGGGCTGGTTTTCCCCAGCCTGAGCAAGGAATTGGGATCAGCCCCGTGGTGGGGAGGTCGCTGGGGAAGCCGATGCATCCGGGGAGGTGAAGGAGAAGAAAACACAGCCCCCTCTGGGTGCCCCCAGCTCGCCCAGCTCTCACCTTTTGGGTCCTGCCCCGCTGCCATCCTGCCGTGCCTGATCTTCCCGGGATGGGCTCTGCGTGCTCCAGTTGTTATAGCCATGGAGCAGGGGGATGGCAACCCATGGAGGGAGCAGGAGAAAGCTGAGGATTCACATTTCCCTGTGGAATGTGCTGGGCTGGCTCAGGAGAGCAGCCTGGGATTGTGATGTCACAGCTTTGGGGATGTGACAACAGTTCCTCTCCCGGTTTCCAAGTGGCTGCCAGGGTAGGGCAGAAAAAAACCCCGGGGAAAATGCCAGGCTGGGATTAAATCCAAGCCCTTCCCCAAGCACAAGTGTGAACGTCCTGATAGAATCAGGAAGAACCGAAATATAAAGGATTGAATGAGTTGAAGCAGGAAGTGGTTGCTTTTGCAGAAAGCTTTATTTAATCATTCTTATTGTGTGCAGTTGGATCAGAGGATCAATGGGCTGGAACAACATCGGGATCTCCATGGCCGGTCCCCACCATCGGCACTGCAGCTCCTCCCACACCTTGAGCAGCTGCAGGGCCGTGAGGACAGCGCTGTGCAGAGCTCTTGCAGCCTGAAAAGAAAGCAGGATTTTCCTTGGGGAAGGGATGGTGTTTAAATGCCCCCCCCTCCCACGGTCCCACGGCGTTCCCAGCCCCGCGGCCTCTGGAGCCGGCAGAAGGGGCACGAAGCCCGGCTCCCTCCCGGCTCACTCACGGCGCGGTCACAGCCCCAGGCCCTTCTTCAGCGTGGAGATCAGGGGGTATTTGCCCTCGTGGCAGAAGGTGCCGGTGAAGTCATCCAGGTCGATGGTCCAGACCATGGCCCCGCCAAAGTTGTTCTTCTTCAGCCAATCCACCTGTGGGGAGGAAAATCCCAGTGAGCCCCAGCAACTGATCCCACAGAAGGCTCCGGCCCCGTCCCAGCACAGCCCCGCTGCCCCCAGACCTTGAGGCCGAAGCTCTTGACGTTGTCGTAGCCGATCCATTCGCTGCCCTTGTAGGCGTAGGGCACGTCCTGGGGTTCATCCCAAGCCTGGGTGGCTCCGGAGTTCAGGAAGGTGCAGATCTGGGAAAAAGGGCAGAGCAGGACAATCAGCGAGGGGCTGCGGAAAGGGCAGTGGGAACGTGGGCCGGGTTAGGAGTTCCGTGCTGGGAAGTCCCAGCAGTGTCCGTGCTGCCCTTGCAGCAGCGGGGGCGAGTCCCACACGCACCTCGTAGTAAGCCAAGAGCCCGGCCTCCTTGGTGTAGGGTCCCGCAGGACCAGGGCCGGAGGTTGGGGCCTCGATGCCGGTGTTGGATGGGTTCTGCAGGGTGAAGGTTTTCCCGTAGGTTGGGAATCCCACCAGGAGCTTCTGAGCTGGGGCGCCGTTGTTCTTCCAGTAGTTCATGGCGTATTCCTGCAGAAGCCAGCACGGGTCAGGGCCGGGCTGGGATGGGCTGGCAGGAAGAGGAGCCCTGGGCCAGAGGCCCCAAAGGCACTCACAACACTGAGGGTGCCGCTACTGAACAGGGGGCTGTTCTCGCCCGTGGAGCCGTCCCAGGGCCCGTGGAAGTCGTAGGTCATCACGTGGATGTAATCCAGGTACCTGCGGGGAGCAGGGGCTGCGTCCTGACCCGAGGCACCAGAGCTCTGGGGGCCCGCTCACCCCCCAGCCCCGGCCACAGCCCCTCCTGCTGCACATGGGGCTCCCTCAGGGGCTCTCTGGAGCTTTCCCTTGCAGGAACCTACCCCAGTCCCACCCATGAGCCCAGGTTTGCCACTTACTTGCCCAACTCAGCAATCTCATAGCCAGCTTGGATGGTGGAAAGTCCTCCGGCCACAGCGGCGGGGGCCATGAGCCGGGGGCGGGTGGGGGGGTTTG
>NW_008236763.1:1782775-1788038 GCF_000691975.1 Corvus brachyrhynchos
GTCGAATCCGTACTGGCGCAGGAACCTGACCACGGAGTTGATGAAGGTCTGGCGGTTCTGGGGTGTGGAAACCATGGTGGTGAACCTGGGCAAGCAGAGCGGGACAGAGATGGGGTTGGGTTGGAGCCTCTTCCTCCTCTCCCTCCCTTTCCTGGGAGTCATTATTGGAAAGAGCTGGATTGAACTCACTTCTCTGTGCCGAAATTCCATCCTCCAATGGCCAGAAGGGTCTTCAGGTTCCTGTTCCTGCAAGGAGGGGACAGGAACCGGAGTCACCCCAAGGCTTTGGTGTCACTGTGGCCTTTGCAGGCCGGGTCCTTTTGGTGGGAAAGGCCAAGGGCCAACAGGCAGCGCCCGGAGCCACTGTCCCCGAGCTCAGGGGACAGGTCTGTCCCCCTGCCCTGCCCAGCAGCAGAGGGAGCAGCAGCCCTGCCCGAGGCTGCCAGCACTCACTGGTTCTTGAGGCCGTTGAAGGACTTGTACAGGGTCTCATCGTTCCACTCGTAGGTGGTGATCTCGTTGTTGTTCATGCCGGCGAAGGCGTAGATCAGGTGGTTGCACAGGTTGGGGTCGATGTTCTCAGGGGTGTATTTGCCCAGGCCAGGCCTGTACTGGGCCCAGTTGGTGAAGTAACAGGTCAGCACATAGGCAGTGCCTGCGGGGAGACACAGGGCATGGAGGGGCCTGCAGCGCCCTGGGCACAGCCCGGCCCCTGCGGGCACAGCGGCCGCACGGAGCCGCGGGCAAGCAGCGGGCACAGGCTCCCTGTGCGGGCCAGGGGCTCAGGGAAAGGGCAGCAGGGCTGGCGATCCCTCGGACGCTGCCGGGCTCCCCGGGACAGCCCCGCAGCGGGCGCCTTCCTCCCCTGGCCCTGGGGCAGGGTCCGTCCCGGCGCCTCTGGGAAGCACCTACCGACGTGGGCGTTCAGCAGCAGGGCCAGGCCTGGCGGGGCACAAGGAAACAACAAAGAGGTCACTGCTTGCTCTTAGAAATGCAAAGGTCTTGTGCAAGACTCTGCTCCCAAGCTGAGGCAGAGGAGGTTTTCTACAGAAGAGGCTAAAATCTGTCAAATCATTTCAGGTAAAAGCATAGCAAAGGACCCAAACAGGTGCCAAAGCAGTCATTTGACTTTCAGATTTATATTTCAAAGCCCATTTCAGTCCCGGCCTGCGATGGACTCTGTCCATGTTCAAAGCAGAACAGATCCCCAACAGCAGCAGCACTAAAGAACGGAAGTCTCCCTCCCGAAAGAAAATTGTGAAACCTTTGACAGAAAAGAGAGAGCAGCATTTTTATCCCTCCAACCCCCCTGTACAGCAGCAGAGTGCCAGTGGCAGAGCCAGCAGCCCTGGGCAGGAAGGCAGAGAGCTGCAGTTTGCAGCGGCACTCACCGGTGAGCAGAGTGAGCTTGGCCATCTTGGACCAGGACTGATGTGCTCGGGCTCTCTCCCACTTTTATACCCTGCTCCTTCCTCTGCCAGTCTTACATCAACAGCGACGGACAAACATGACGAAACTTGGCAAAGATCCCCATCGCCAAATCGGACACCAGGACAATGGGCCTGAGCACCCCAGCTGGAGGGGTCACTGGTGTGGGGCTGTGCCATGTCCTGGTGCTGCAAGGGCAGATAAAGAGTGGGATTAGATTTCTGTGACTGTCCAAATGCTGTTCTTAACAACAGCTTTGTGTCCCTGCTGGCGACTGCGCAGGGAGCGATGGCTGAAGTGTGAGACCTTGCGCTGTCCTGGAGCCCTTCCAGAGATGGTGGCAGTGCCAAACCCAAGCTCTGGGCTTTGCCAGGGCTGGGTGTCCTTGGTGGGACCGCCCCAAAGCAGGGCCGAGCAGGGCTCTGGCTCCCAGCACTGGGAATGCTGGAGGCTCTGGGATCTGGGCTCTCTTGCTGTGGGACAGAGGGACCTTGGTGGTCTGAGCTGTCTCTTGCCCACCCAGCTGAGGTGGGGTCTCTCAGGGAAGCAGAGGAAGTTTCTTTATTTCTTGGGGGTCAAACTCTACAAAGGAGGCCCCTCTCACATTTATCCTCTCCTCTTCCTGCTCAGCTCTTTCCCAATCTGAGAAACCCCCATGTTGCCAAGCATTCCTGTTTCTCCTTAAGTGCAGCTCCGACAGCTGAATGCCTCAAAATCTCCTTTTCACATTTTTATTTCAGCTTCTGCCCAGGTGGAGACTCCACACTCTCACCCTGTGCGAGGAGACTGGGAATTTCTTCCCTTTCCCCCACTCAGGAGTGGGACACAGTGGGGACACGGCCGTGTCCCTGCACTGGGAAAAAAAATTCCTGCTGGGGTGACACCAAGGTGACTTTCCAGGAGGTCACAGCCTGGTATCAGATGCTGGCCAACCTGCAGATTAAAATGTGCCAGCCTGAGCCTTCGGGATTTCGTGCAGGCACAGGGTGGGATACGGCTGATAACAGGACAACATCCTCGAGGGGTATTTTTCCAGTGTTTTTCTTGCTTGATAAAGTCACAAGGTACAAATTCAACTGGAATAGATCTGGAAAATCCCACCCTCAGCGACCTCTGGAGCCTTTTCAGCTCTGTTATCCATGGAAGGTGTTTTGGTGTGGAAAGGAGAGCGTTTGGGACAGGCCCAAGGGCTCTTGTCCTCACAGGGGGGGTAACAAATGAGAGTCAGGCAAATTCTGGAGTTTTCCTTCAGGACTTTTCCTGCTTTTTTCTGTTCTGACGAAGCTGCTTAGCTGTGGGCACAAGAATTGGTCCTTGCTGAAAGAATTCCAGTTAAAAAGAGCAGACGGGGACCTTCCAGCTGTCCCAGTGCTGGATTGCAGAGAGATTCCACCACTCCGGGCTGTTCCTGCTGCATCTTCCCTCTGAAACTGCCATCCCACTGGTTCCGTGGCTGTTGGGATTGAGTCTGTCTGTCCTTCCGCTCTTTCCCGACAGCTCATGGAGAGCAGACCCTGATGTTTCCTGGTATCCAAGTTCAGCAGTGCCCAGGTGCTCCTTCCAGGATGATTCCTTAAACCTTCTCCTCCTTCTTGTCCTGGAGGTTTGGCAGATTTAGGGATGGCACCGGCACAGCCAGAGATGTGTCTGTCAGGAAAAATCCCCAAAATCTGCTGTTTTCCCCCAAAACCTTGGGCACCCCAGCCCAGCTGACCTCCCTGTGCCCCAGCCATTCCTTCAGGGAGTTTGTTTGGCTCTCCCTGCCCTTGCTGGAGACACTTGGAATGTCACTGTGGAAAGCTCCACAGGGACAAGCGGGAAGGTCCCTGGAATGGCGCTGTGTCCTTTGGACATCATTGGGATCCTTATCGGGATGCAGGGAGGCAGGTCTGGCCTCCTGGAACAGGGACACTGGAGCTGGCAGCTCCCAGAGGGATTTGTGCCGATGGCAGGGAGGTCCTTGGGGTAGCCGAGATCCAGCTTGGGATTCCCACATGGAGCAAAGGCGCCGTTGGGTCTGGATGCGAGGAGCTGGATGAGTTTTCCAAGGAAAACTTTGGGAAAGCCAGGCCTGCTTTGGGCTGCTGGTCTGGTGCTCCTCAGTGCAGGCAGAGGAGTGACAACCACCCCAGGGACAATCTGTTCCCAGGATGGATTTAGTTTTTTAGTGTGGAATGGTGTTCTTGGGAATTTTCCTGGGGGGAATTATCCCAAAAATGTCATCACGTGGATGTAATCCAGGTACCTGTGGGGAGCAGGGGCTGTGTCCTGACCCGAGGCACCAGAGCTCTGGGTGCCCGCTCACCCCCCAGCCCCGGCCACAGCCCCTCCTGCTGCACATGGGGCTCCCTCAGGGAATCTTTCACTTCAGCACTTCCAGGAAACCCTTCAAATCCCAGCACAGGGAGCGATGGCTGAAGTGTGAGACCTTGCGCTGTCCTGGAGCCCTTCCAGAGATGGTGGCAGTGCCAAACCCACTCTCTGGGCTTTGCCAGGGCTGGGTGTCCTTGGTGGGACCGTCCCAAGGCAGGGCTGAGCGGGGCTCTGGCTCCCAGCACTGGGAATGCTGGAGGCTCTGGGATCTGGGCTCGCTCGCTGTGGGCAGCGTTGGGACAGAGGGACCTTGGTGGTCTGAGCTGTCTCTTGCCCACCCAGCTGAGGTGGGGTCACATTATGGAAGCAGACAGGAGGAATCCCATCACTAAAGGAAAACCAGAACAGTTTTTACTGAGTCATTCTCCACCTGATAAAGAAAAGTTCTTCTGTAAGAAACATTGGTTTTGTCATCTTCTTTCCCCAGTCTCCTGACACCCATGGTCACAAGAACAAGTGGGAGGACAACGCAGCAGAACCTGATTCTGATTCACTTTGTTTCCATCAACACAAGGAGACCCAACCCTTGCGCAAATCCTTTGTTTTGGCAGTGCCACCATCTCTGGAAGGGCTCCAGGACAGCGCAAGGTCTCACACTTCAGCCATCGCTCCCTGCGCAGTCGCCAGCGGGGACACAAAGCTGTTGTTAAGAACAGCATTTGGACAGTCACAGAAATCTAATCCCACTCTTTATCTGCCCTTGCAGCACCAGGACATGGCACAGCCCCACACCAGTGACCCCTCCAGCTGGGGTGCTCAGGCCCATTGTCCTGGTGTCCGATTTGGCGATGGGGATCTTTGCCAAGTTTCGTCATGTTTGTCCGTCGCTGTTGATGTAAGACTGGCAGAGGAAGGAGCAGGGTATAAAAGTGGGAGAGAGCCCGAGCACATCAGTCCTGGTCCAAGATGGCCAAGCTCACTCTGCTCACCGGTGAGTGCCGCTGCAAACTGCAGCTCTCTGCCTTCCTGCCCAGGGCTGCTGGCTCTGCCACTGGCACTCTGCTGCTGTACAGGGGGGTTGGAGGGATAAAAATGCTGCTCTCTCTTTTCTGTCAAAGGTTTCACAATTTTCTTTCGGGAGGGAGACTTCCGTTCTTTAGTGCTGCTGCTGTTGGGGATCTGTTCTGCTTTGAACATGGACAGAGTCCATCGCAGGCCGGGACTGAAATGGGCTTTGAAATATAAATCTGAAAGTCAAATGACTGCTTTGGCACCTGTTTGGGTCCTTTGCTATGCTTTTACCTGAAATGATTTGACAGATTTTAGCCTCTTCTGTAGAAAACCTCCTCTGCCTCAGCTTGGGAGCAGAGTCTTGCACAAGACCTTTGCATTTCTAAGAGCAAGCAGTGACCTCTTTGTTGTTTCCTTGTGCCCCGCCAGGCCTGGCCCTGCTGCTGAACGCCCACGTCGGTAGGTGCTTCTTCCCTGCAGCAGCTGCCCCGGAGCTCCCCGCTGGCCCCCC
>NW_008236763.1:1788108-1788937 GCF_000691975.1 Corvus brachyrhynchos
GCACAGGTAGCCGCGGCCCGCTGCTTGCCCGCGGCTCCGTGCGGCCGCTGTGCCCGCAGGGGCCGGGCTGTGCCCAGGGCGCTGCAGGCCCCTCCATGCCCTGTGTCTCCCCGCAGGCACTGCCTATGTGCTGACCTGTTACTTCACCAACTGGGCCCAGTACAGGCCTGGCCTGGGCAAATACACCCCCGAAAATGTCGACCCTTGCCTGTGCAACCACCTGATCTACGCCTTCGCCGGCATGAACAACAACGAGATCACCACCTACGAGTGGAACGATGAGACCCTGTACAAGTCCTTCAACGGCCTCAAGAACCAGTGAGTGCTGGCAGCCTCGGGCAGGGCTGCTGCTCCCTCCCAGTCCTGACCTGTGCTTCAGTGTCTGCACGGTGGCAGCGGTTCTGGGTGAGGGATGCTGAGAGAAGAGGGACGGAGACACGGACAGGGCGGGGCGGGGTGACAGCCCGGTCCCCTGAGCTCAGGGACAGCAGTTCTGAGCGCTGTGGACTTGCAAGGACTCCGGTTCCTGCCTCTTCCCTTTCAGGAACAAAGACCTGAAGACCCTACTGGCCATTGGAGGATGGAATTTTGGCACAGCCAAGTGAGTTCAAACCATGTCCTGCCCTAAAAAGCAGCGTGGAAAAGAAAGGAGAGGAGGAAGAGGCTCCAACCCAACCCCATCTCTGTCCCGCTCTGCTTGCCCAGGTTCACCACCATGGTCTCCACACCCCAGAACCGCCAGACCTTCATCAACTCCGTGGTCAGGTTCCTGCGCCAGTACGGATTCGACGGGCTGGACCTGGACTGGGAATACCCAGGCTCACGGGGA
>NW_008236763.1:1789097-1789978 GCF_000691975.1 Corvus brachyrhynchos
CCCCGGCTCATGGTCCCCGCCGCTGTGGCCGGAGGACTTTCCACCATCCAAGCTGGCTATGAGATTGCTGAGTTGGGCAAGTAAGTGGCAAACCTGGGCTCATGGGTGGGACTGGGGTAGGTTCCTGCAAGGGAAAGCTCCAGAGAGCCCCTGAGGGAGCCCCATGTGCAGCAGGAGGGGCTGTGGCCGGGGCTGGGGGGTGAGCGGGCACCCAGAGCTCTGGTGCCTCGGGTCAGGACGCAGCCCCTGCTCCCCACAGGTACCTGGATTACATCCACGTGATGACCTACGACTTCCACGGCTCCTGGGAGAGGAACACTGGTGAGAACAGCCCCCTGTTTGCCGGCCCTGCTGACACCGGGGACTACAAATACTTCAACGTTGTGAGTATTTTTTTGGGACGTTCACAACTCTCAGATCCCTCGTGGCTCCCCCGAGGAGGTTTTGAGGAATTCATCCTCCAAATCCCGGCAAAGACTTGAGCAGGACTGGTTTCTTGCAGGAATACGCCATGAATTATTGGAAGAGCAACGGTGCCCCAGCTGAGAAGCTCCTGGTGGGATTCCCAACCTATGGAAAGAGTTTCACCCTGCAGAACCCATCTGACACCTCCGTTGGAGCTCCAGCGTCCGGCCCTGGCCCAGCTGGGCCCTACACCAGGGAGGCCGGAACCCTGGCTTACTACGAGGTATGGATGTTCCCATCACATTCCTTTCCCAAATCATTTGAAGGAATTTATCAGGAAGCTCCCATGGAATTTTCAGACACCAAGCTGTCCATAGAATCGCTAGGAAAAAGTTAAATACTCAGAGGCCAGAGAAACGGCACAAAACCAGAGGATAAAGCCAAGACAACGGGCAAGCCTGGGCTTTTCCCTTTCT
>NW_008236763.1:1790549-1793963 GCF_000691975.1 Corvus brachyrhynchos
GAGCCCCCCCCACACCGCCGACGAGCGGCGGCTTCGGCGGCTCCGGCGGCAGCGGCTTCTGCGCCGGGAAACCCAACGGGATCTACGCAGACCCCGACAACAAGAGGAACTTCTACAGCTGCGTGAACGGGCAGACCTTCGTGCAGAGCTGTGAGCAGGGGCTGGTCTTCGACCCCGTCTGCTCCTGCTGCAACTGGCCCCAGTGATCCCAACCTTTTTCCAGCCATCCCTCAGATCCAATTGTTGGCACCGCTGGTGATTAAATAAAGCTTTCTGTAAACAATCCTCTGTGGTTCGACTTCTTTTTTTCTGGCTGGTTTTCACCAGCTCTTGGCTCTCCGGGAATCCTGGAGTGCGTGGCTATTAGAATTCCCGACGGCAGGTGTCAATGTTGCCTGCTCTTCTTCCCAGCCCTGTGGGGCTGGAGGGATTTTCCAGGAGTCTTCCGGCAACATTTGGAGGAGCAAAGTGGTTGCAGGCCAGAAAGCTGAGTCGTTGTTCCTCTTTGTTCAGTCACAGATCGAGATCCGTGGTGAAGAGGAATTTTTTTTGCAGTTTTGTATAGAAATGGAGCACTTTGGCCTTGCCATAGGTAAAAAAAAACCACGATAAAGGCAGTTGGTTTCTCCAGGGTTTTAAAGCCTGTGTAAGACATGGAATCATGGAATCCCAGCCTGGTTTGGGTTAGAAGGGACCTTAAAGTTCATCCCATTCCATCCCCTGCCATGGGCAGGGACACCTTCCACCATCCCAGGTTGCTCCAACCTGGCCTTGGACACTTCCAGGGATCCAGGGGCAGCCACAGCTTCTCTGGGAAATCCATTCCAGGGCCTCCCCACCCTCACAGGGAAGAATTCCTTCCCAATATCCCATCTAACCCTGCCCTCCTTCACCCTAAGGCCATTCCCCCTTTTCCTGTCACTCCAGGCCCTTGTCCAAAGTCCCTCTCCAAGCCATGACTAGTTCAGGGTTAAAGAGAAATTATTCAACATTTCCATCCCAAACCTCACCCAACCCTGCCAGGACGCCTGCTAAGGCATCCATCCATTTATTTACCCGCCCAGGAATCCCATCCCTTACGGCAGAGCACCCCAGAGCCTTGGCAGAGATAAATCCATCCCTTCTGCCCCTCTCAAATGTCCCATCACGTCATCCCTGCGCGTGTCCGTCCTTCCCTGGGCGCACACGGAGCTGCTTGTCATCCCTGCGCATGTCCGTCCTTCCCTGGGCGCACACGGAGCTGCTGGAAGGGGGGCGAGGAGCTGGCTGGAATGCTGGCAGGGCTGGCATCTGCTCAACTGCCTCGGGAGAGGGATTTGGGAGCTGGCCTGGTCCAAATTTCTTCCTGTTCTTCCAAGCAGAACATCTGGGGTCGCCGCAGGATGGAGGTCGCAGCTGCCGTGAGATCCATCCTGTGGGAAGCCCTGGATGAAGGCCCAGCATCGTTACCGGAGGTGCAGCACAGAATCCCAGAATCCCTGAGGCTGGAACAGCCCCCCAGGACCATCGAGTCCAAGCTGTGCCTGATCCCCACCTTGTCACCAGCCCAGGAGTGCCTTGGACACCTCCGGGAGTTCCTTGGACACCTCCAGGGATGGGGATTCCACACAGTCTCTCCAGGAGCACAGCAAATATCTGGCAGCTGCTTTGGGTCAGATTCATGGCAAGAAAACTCCTCAAATTCCCTCCTCCCAAAGGTCTTGGTCAGGAGATCCACGAAGTTCCGGGCATTCCTTGTGTTCGGGCCAGCCAGGAACGCTCCTCTCTCCCCGAGTCCCATGAGCTCCGTGGAAAGGGCTCCATTTTCCAGCTCTTTCCCCCAATCCCGACTCCCCATTCCTCTGTTCCCACCTTCCCCTGGCGTTTGATTTCCCTTCTCTCCACAGCTCATGCAAGAGGCGCTGATATTCAGACACCAGCCCTCCCCTGCTCCCGGGGAGGATTCCTGCCTCCCTTCCTCCCTCATTCCCAGAAATGCCAGCTCTGACTCACCCTGCTTACGAAATCCTGCAGCCATTCCCCCCCGCTGCCGCTTCTCCAGCGTGCTCTGCTCACCCCTCGTCCCCAGGGATGTTTCGGGAGGACTCAGAAGAGTTTTTCCACGAGGATTCCATGCGGCGCTGCCGTCTCCCATTGTCCATCCCTCCCTTCCAGCGCATCTTCCATCGTTCCTCGTCCCCCCCCCGGCGCTCAGCTGCTGCCATCAGGCTCTGTAAACAAATTTCGAGCCTCTGCGATGTTGCGAAACGCCTCCCACTCGATTTCTGACCGTCCTGTTCCCCAAATAACCCTGACTCTGCTCTGCTGGCATCTCCCTGACGTTCCCTGGAGCTCGGCATCGCCTTCCCCTGTGCCGGTGAGCTCCGGGCAGCTCCGTGCGCCTGGGAATGGGCTGCAGATCCTTCCACCTATCCCAAAATCAATCCCGACGTTATTTCCTGCTTTTCCAAGCCTTCAGACACATTCCCAAATCCCTTCCCTGCACATAAACGTATCCACGCTCAGCACAGGTGGGAAAAAGAACTCCAGAAATGCTGGATCCACAGGAACGAGCGGGCTCACGGGTGTTGTTTTGGCTCAGGAAATATCTCATGGATAATTGGAGCTTTGTTTCAGCCACTCTGGATTTTCCTTGATTTTTTTTTTTTTTTAATGGGCCTTATGTGGCATGAATTTGTATTTATTTGTTTATTTGTTTGTTTACTATAGCCTGATCTTTTAAAGATTGGATTTATTAAAGCGTGTAATCTCCCCAAATCCATTTAGGATTGGTAACACATCTCCCGGCCCGAGCTGATATCAGCTGTTATTTAGGGGGAAAAAAATATCAGCACCGGGCAGGTCCTGAACTCCTCCCAGCCAGGATTCCAAGTGGCAGCTCCCAGCGTGGAGCAGGACCCGTTTTCCTCATCCATCCCCATCACCGGGGAAGCACCAGATGTTCTGAACTGGGAGCTGAGACAAACTGGGAGAGCTGAGGGTTAATCCATCCCCCAACACAGGGATGTGGGGACAACATCCTGCATTTCATCCTGGGGGTTTTTTTTGGAGCTTTAGACCTCGCCAGGACCTCAGGAAGCGCCTCCCTTGTCCCCCTGAACCCTTCTGAGGATGCTCTGCCCCCACAGCCCCATCCCAGCTCATCTAATTACGGCCTAAGCCCTCCTGGTGAGGCAACATCTGCCCATTCCCGATTAATCCGTGTTCCCGAGCTCCACAACCGGAGCCATCTGGGCAGGGAAGGCGGATGAGCTTCCCATGAAACATTTACAGCAACATCGAGGCAACTGTTGCTGAGACAACCCAGCCCATCCCGTGTTTCCGACATCCAGGCTGCCAAAAAAAAACCCCCGGGAAAATAAAACAGAGGGGTCTAAAAAATAAAGGGATCATCACATCTCCCCTTGCCAGGGT
>NW_008236763.1:1794027-1804190 GCF_000691975.1 Corvus brachyrhynchos
CCATCCACAAATGCCTGCTGCGTTGAAAGAAAGGATTTGGAATCATTTAATGACATTTTGGGCTCTGCCTGAGCAACCAAATAGCCTTTAAATAAAACATTCCCTGCTGGAGCTGGTGCCCTTCAACCTGCTCGGGCTTAAAATAGCTCTGGAGTCAGGCTGAGCCCCCAGTTCAGCTTTCCTGAGCGGGGTTTAATGTGACCTTAATTCTGGGCTGGGGCGTTATCTCCGTCCCCACGCTGCAGCAGCCGCTCGGCCTTGTTTGGAAACAGCAAATTTCCCTTCCGAATCTTGCGGGATGGGGTTTATCTCCCATCCCTTTTTTCCCCACTCAAGGTTTATTTGGGATGGAATATCCCGTTCCCTCCCCAGTGGTGAGGTCAGCAGAGGGGGGAGAGCCTAAAAATCTGAATGAAAATTAAGGAATGAAGCCAGAAATTGGGAATATTTCCAGGGGGAGGGTTGGGGATTATGGCTTTTGAGGGTGTGAGGAGTTTATGGGGCCATGAAATTCCACAGCTGTGCTCAGTGTTGGGCTCCTCAAGACTTTGGGGAGAATGGAGCTGGAGAAGGATCTGGAAAGGATCCAAAGGCTCTTTTGGAAGAGCCGTTCCTCATGGATACAGGAGCTTCCTGTGCCAGGACCTTTGAGTCCCTTCCAACCCAGCCCTGTCTGGGATTCCTGGTGTCACCTGGAGCAGAGTCAGCAAAAAAAACCCTCTGGAATATTGCAGCCAGGAGAGAAAACCCCGGCAGGCCGAGGACTTGAAAGGAATAAAAGCAAAATTCCTCAAAGAAGCTGCCAATTACCCCGGCACTGCGGGCTGTGCTGGGAGCAGCGGGATCGGGGTGTGAATCCAGCTGGGATCAGGGGTTGTGGGAGTGGGGAAGCCGGGGAGAGGGAATTGCCCTGGGTTTTGTCTGTAATTCCTGGTTTTCACTGCTGGGCCTCTCCTGGAGCATCCAGGGAGGCTCCAAGGGTTTGTAGGGGAGAGGAGGAAGTGGGAGTGGAAATTTTTGTATAATAATTTCTTGGATCAGCCAACATTTTCCCTCATGGATCACACTCAGGGAAGGGGCTTCCCTTCTGTTTCCTGCTCCTTTATTTCACCCACAGGGCAGCGAACTCCCCGTGGTCCCACCCATAACGGGGACATGGAACAGGCCCTGTTTTCCCACCCACAATTCCCATTATCTGCCAGGAAAGTCCCAGACACCTGGCATGGGATCTCTCCCCCACTCCTTCCTCACTTCCAGGCTGCATTCAGCCCCTTGTTTTCCCTATCCCCCCTTTCCCACCCTGGAATATTGAATGCACAGGCACACATGGGTGTTGTTTTGCAGAACCCCCGGCATTCCCGGGGCTCCAGAGGCTCTCCCAGTGCCGGAATCTCGGCGGGATCTCCATCTTTGGAAGCGTGGCTGTGCTCCGGAGCCCTCGGTGGCAGGGTTTGGCTCCACGTCACTTGTTTTGGAGCGGGCCCTGGCAGCTTCCTGCTGCTCCTCTGACGTCCGTGGGGCCACGTCAGGCAGCGCGAGGGAAGCGCGGCCCTTTTTTGGGAGCAGAGGCTGTGGGATTCGGGATTCGGGAACAGCTGGGCTCTGTCAGTAATTCAGCACTCAGAGCTCCAGGGATAAACACTCCAGGCGTGCCAGAGCCGCCTCTTTTTTTCCCTCTGCTCAGCACAATATTTTCCTTTCTCTTTGGGAAGTGTTTCGCTGCCGAGAGTTAATTTGGGTGGAATTCTTCGCCAGAGTCGCTTTTAAATTTGCTTTTTGCCCCCATTCCAGCCTCTCCAAGGCAGCTGTGGCCCCTTTGGAAATGGGGAAGGATCCTTTGGCTCCTGTAGAATTTGGGAGTTTTGTGTCCTGAGGCAGAACTGGGGCACTTTTAGGGGGTTTTAGGAGGAAAAGAGGTGGAGGAGGGAAGGAGAATTGGAGATTTCAAATGCCTGGGAAAGGGGGATAAAAAAGGAGGGGATTAAAAAAAAGGAGGAGTAAAAAAAAAAGGGGGGATAAAAAATGAAGGGGGATTAAAAAAAGGGGAAATAAAGGGGAATAAAAAAGTAAGCAGGATAGAAAAAAAGGGGGATAAAAATAAAGGGGAATAAAAATAAAGGGGGAATAAAAATAGAAGGGGATAAAAAATAGAGGGGGATAAAAAATAGAGGGGGATAAAAAATAGAGGGGGATAAAAAGCGGGGATAGAAAAAGAGGATAAAAAGGGGTGTAAAAAAAGGGGGGTAAAAAAGAACAGGGGATTAAAAAAGGGGAATAAAAAAAGGGGAATAAAAAAGAGGGGGACAAAAAAGTGGGATTAAAAATAAAGGGGGATTAAAAAGGAAGGATAAAAAAAGGGGGGATAGAAATAAAAAGGGGGATAGAAATAAAAAGGGGGATGGAAATAAAAAGGGGGATAAAATCAGAGCACACTGACAGTGGCGCGTTATCCCAAACAAATCTGACACAAATGCAGAAATATTTGGAAATCTGAGCAGTTTACAACAAACCTTTCAGGCAGGCTGAAGTAAAATCCTCACCTGACTCCTCCTCAGCTCCTGGGAAAACCCCAAATCCATGACAAAGAAAGGAATCAGTGGGAAAGAAAGAACTCCGTGGGGGAAAAAATCAGATTACAGAGCCACGAGGAGGAGTTGGCTCACCTGGGACAGCCCCAGCTGGGGCACAGTGACACTGGGAGATGCTGCCTGCCTGGAAAATCCCTTTATCCCAACCTGCAGAGATCCAAAAGTGAGGATCACACCCAGGGCTTTCATCTTATCTGGGAGCTGGGAACCTGCTGGGCAGGGGAGGAGCAGGAGTTGGTCCAGCAGGAGCTTCTCACATTGGGCCAGATGTGGTCAGAGCCCGAGTGTCATTAGGGGTAATTAAGGCAATTATGGTGAATTTTAGCAGCCCACAGAGTAATTGGGGGCAATTTTTAGCATCTCCAGGGGCATTTAGGGAGCCCAAGGTGGCCCTGCTGATGATTTTCCTGCTCGAGCTGGGCTCAGGTGACACCTTTGAAGTGGACGTGGTTGTGTGCTGCTGCTGCTGGGATAGGGCTGGAGAAGAAAAATTTCGATTTCTCCCTTCCTTCTTGTTAAAAAAAAAAAGGGAATTTTGTCTCTTGTTTCAGCTCTGAAGCAAATGAAACCTGAGGCTCCGGGTGGGAGCGATCCCGGTTCAGGTGGGAGACAACGGAAAAGGGATGGCCTTGGAGCTGTCACCCCCCAGGGCACAATGTGAGGCTCATTTTGTCCTCCCTCCCTCGCTTTGGATGAGAAATTCCAGCCTGGCTCCAAGAAACCTCCCCCAAAAAACCCCAAAAAATGGGAAAAACCTCCTTGAAGTGTTTGGTTTGCAGTGGGAGGATCTGCCCGGTTGTGCAGATCCCTCCCTTAGATCCTGCTCTTGGCAGACAAAAGGCAGCTCCCTGCTTTTTCCCAGCCTTTTCCAGGTTCCTCCAAGGAATTTTATCCCTTCCCTGCCTGAGGAGTGACCTCTGCGACCTTCCTGGGGCCACTCAGATCCTCATCCCAGCTCCAAATCCGGCTCTGGCCTCATCCAGAGAAATCTGAGCCCCTCTCTGGTCGTCAGCACCTGATCCGGAGTCACCTGAGCACCGGGAAGGGCAAAATCCCGAGGGTGGGTTGGGAAAAATTGCATCAGGAGGGAGGAAAAGCCCTCCTGGCTGTGCTTGGAGCAGGGGGAAAAAAAGGGGACCCAGCTCCGGGGTGAGGAAATCCTGAGCATCTCCCTCTGCTCCCCATCCAGGTATCCACAGGGAAAAATCAGGGATTTAATGGCTTCTAAAAATCCTTAAAATCCCAGTGGTTTTACTCTGGCTGTGCTTGGAGCAGGAGGAGCAGAAGGAGATGAAATTCTGGAAATTCTGGTGTGAGGAAATTCTGAGAATCACCTGTTCCCTCTGCTCCCCATCCAGGTATCCACAGGGAAAAATCAGGGATTTAATGGCTTCTAAAAATCCTTAAAATCCCAATGGTTTTGCTCTGGCTGGGCTTGGAGCAGGGGGAAAAAAAGGGGACCCAGCTCTGGGGTGAGGAAATTCTGAGCAACTCCATCTGCTCCCCATCCAGGTATCCACAGGGAAAAATCAGGGAATTTAACAGCTTCTAAAATCCCTAAAATCCCGGGGCTTTTTCTTTACCCTCTCCCCACCCTGAAACACCACCAGCCCAAAGGGAACTTCGGGGTTATTCCTCATTCCCTGCTTCCCTCAGCTGACTCCTGCGGATCAGCAGGACCAGTTCCCATTCCCAGCTTTTTCCTCAGCCATAACCATCCCTTAAATTATTAAATTAAAGCCTCACCCCTCACGGGGAGGGCGGGCAAGAAAAGCCTCAAACGGGGCAACGTTTGAGGAGCTCGGAGCTGGAATTCCTGATGCTGGAGCAGAGCCCTTGGAGCACAAGGCGGCCTTGCTGGAAAAAGGGGGGGGAAAATCCCCATTTATGGCTGACAAACGTGGCCAGGGGCCAAGGAAAACCCTCCTGGGCTCTGGATCCGGCAGGGAGAGGGGGTGGGGGTTATTTTTAGCTGGATTTTTTCTGCTCCAGAGGCCTTTCACTGTTGCCTTGAGCCCTGCGAGAGCTGCTGGGCTCAGTTCTCCTGAGGAGGAGGAGGAGGAGGGAGTGGAAAAGCTGGAATTTGAGACCCTTTTAAGGTCTGTTTACTCTTCCAGCCTCCGCAGGTTCCAAGGGCACGGCCCTGAGGGATCCGGAGCGGGTTAATCTCGGGAAGGGCTGCGGGCACAGGAGGGAAGGGAGAGCCTCGGAGCAATCCTGGGGGATTTTTCCCTGCTCCACCAGGCCATTCCCATCCCAAATGTCCCTGATCCCGGCTGGGAACGGCCCCTCTGGAAGGACCACAGGGAAAAAAAAAGCCTGGGATGTGTTTTTCCCACGGTTTGCTGCTCCAAGGAAAATGGATTTTCCCCCTCCCTTCCCCTCTTGTGCAAGGTTTGGCCTTCCCAGGCTCAGCCTCTTTCCAGGCCTTGCCTCACATTCCCAACGCCTTCTCCTCCTTTGGAAATGCACTTTTCCAGCTTCTCAAATCCCCAGGTGCTTCCAGAGTAGGAAGTGAACCTCCAAGTGCCTCAGGAAACCGAGGATCGCTGAGTTTTAGCAGCCACGGAGCTGGATCAGCCCCGTGGAGCGAGTTTTCCAAGGGAAACGGGAGGAATGGCATTGGGATAAGGGATTTCAGCCTGGCTGCACGCCTTGGGATGGGCAGCAAGGATCCAGGTGGCTTTTGAGGCTCCACAGGGTGGAAAACCTGGATGGATATCCCCAAAATCCTGTGCTGGGAGCTGTAATTCCTGGTTTATCCTGTCCATGGGAGCTGTAATTCCTGGTTTATCCCGCCACAGTATCCCCAGTGCTGAGATCCAGGTTTCCCAAATGCTGCTGGTCCAAGACGCTGCAGTTTAACCCCAAACAGTGACTTCCCAAATCATGGATTATCCGAGATTCCACATCCAGGCCCGAACCTGCCCAGGGGGAGCAGACCCAGGGGCTCTGGATTTACTGGGAATGCGTGAGCTGGTGGTTGGGAATCTGAATTTTGGGAGAATATCTCACTCCAACCCCTGGCTCCTCCCCTGGGACTCAGTTCACCTCCTGGGAAACGGGGACAAGTAATTCCCTAATTTTCAGGCTGATTTTTGGGGGGGAGCTGGGTCACAGACACTGCAGGTTTCCCGGGAATTCAGGGTGAGCAGGATGGGGCTGGAACGGAGGGAAGCAGCAGGACCCATCCTGCTGGGACAGAGGGGCTCCATCGCCGCCTCCGCCCCCGTCCCCTGCCCTGCTGGGGGAAGGTTTTTCCAGAGTGCAATTCCCTCAGCCCAGGGAACAGCGATTTCTTGTTGGGCGCTGGTTTTCCAAACCTCCCTTTGTTTCCTAAGGAATGTGGCTGTAAATCCTGGCTGCCAGAGCCTCTGGAGGGTCCTGCTCTGACTCCAGGGGCTGCTGTGTCCAACAGGGATCCGTGTGAGTCGTTTTTCTGACACCCAGGGAGCTTTTCCCCTCGGGAGAATCCCACCCCTCCAAGTTTTCCCACATTTCCTCCTCACAGCTTTTCCTCTGCCCATGCTCTGGATCTCCAGTTGTCCTTGGCCTGCCTGAGCCACCTCGTTTGTTTCCTGCTCAAATTCCAGAGGTGCCAGGAGATCCCAGGCTTTGGGAGACAGGGACAGAGCTGGAATGGGACTGTCCCTGCCATTCCTGGTAGCTGGGGGACAACTGGGGGACAACTGGGGGACAACTGGGGGACAACTAGGCTCCCCAAAATGTCAATTATTGCGTGAGCTGATGGTGGGGGATGATCACTCCCAGGAAATTTTGGTGGATGAAGCATCCTGGGATGGTCCCTCAGGGTCACCTCTGTCCTGGTAGTGTCCAGGTTTTTGGCCAGCACATCCCTGGAGGAGGCTATTCCCAGGATATTGAGGCTGTTCCCAGGATATTGAGGCTATTCCCAGGATATTGAGGCTATTCCCGGGATATCGAGGCCTTTCCCAGGATATCGAAGCTATTCCCAGAATACTGAGGCTATTCCCAGGATATCAAGGCCGTTCCCAGGATATCGAGGCCTTTTCCAGGATATCAAAGCTGTTCCCAGGATATCGAGGCTATTCCCGGGATATCGAGGCCGTTCCCAAGATATTGAAGCTATTCCCAGGATATCGAGGCCGTTCCCAGGATATCGAAGCTATTCCCAGAATATTGAGGCTATTCCCAGGATATCAAGGCTGTTCCCAGGATATCGAGGCTGTTCCCAGGATATCGAGGCTATTCCCGGGATATCAAGGCCATTCCCAGGATATCGAGGCTATTCCCGGGATATCGAGGCCGTTCCCAAGATATTGAAGCTATTCCCAGGATATCGAGGCCGTTCCCAGGATATCGAGGCCGTTTCCAGGATATTGAGGCCTTTCCCAGGATATCAAAGCTGTCCCTGGGATATCGAGGCCTTTCCCAGGATATTGAGGCTCGAGGCCATTCCCAGGATATCGAGGCCGTTCCCAGGATATTGAGGCTCTTCCCATGATATCAAAGCTGTTCCCGGGATATCGAGGCTGTTCCCGGGATATCGAGGCCTTTCCCAGGATATTGAGGCTCTTCCCAGGATATCAAAGCTGTTCCCAGGATATCAAGGTTCTGTTTAGCTCCAGCAGGTTTAGGTGTTCCTGGTTCATTCCCACCCCGCTCCCACACGGCCTTTTGGGTTTTCATGGAGCGAGACTCAAGCTCAGAGCAGAAGTTGAGCGATGGATCCAAACCTGGAACAGGCCCCAAGGCCTGACCCGAAAGCGGCTCAGGAATCCGGCCCCACCTCCCTCCCCAGCTGCACACTGATAAAAATCACGACTCCCTGAATTTCCTGAGTGGAAAAAATGCCCCCGGAGCCTCTGCCAAAGCCTTGGAAACACTGAAATCCGAACAGGGAGCGGCTCCTGGGAGGGATCCCTGTGGCTCTGACCTGAAATTTGGGCTCCAAACCCAGAGGACTGCGTGTGATCCAACCCCAGATCTGTGAGGAGATGGCCCCTTCTTTAACAACTCCACAACTCCCTCCCTGGCCGCTCACACCCAGCTCCAGCTCCCAGGCCCCGTTCCTGCTCCGGCCTCCCGGATTTTCTGGAGTGACAGAACTTTTCTGTGGGATTTTGGGGCCAAAAGCACATTTGCTTCCTCCTCGGAGCCTTCAAGAGAGACAGAAACACTTGGAGGGTGATGCTCAGCCCGTCCTTGCTCCGGTGCTCATCCAGCTCTCGGAATTCCCTGCGGAGCAGATTTGGGCGAACGTGGTGGAGCTGCGGATTTTTCCAAGGAGTTTTCCAAAGCTCTGGAGGGCGAACCCATGTGGTTCACCCTGCCCATGCATCACTCCAACAAACCCAACCCTCCCCCTTTGCCAGGGAAGGGCGAGGACTTCTTGGGAACAGCCCGGAGCCATCCCACAGAGTCCCCCTGTACCACCCAGGAGGGATCTCCCCAAGCAAGGATCAGCTTGGGAAGAAGCACCACCCGGATTTAAGCCCGGCCTGGGTGTTGCCCGGCTTTATCTGGGCCTCCTTTGTGCCCTAATTGCTGCTTGCAGGGCCTGGGAGCCCGGCTGGGCCCTGGGAAGCCGAGGCCTCTTTCATATTTTGTGGGTGTAGCCTGAGAAGAACCCCCAGGACCTTCTCCCAGTGTCCCTTCCCTCCCACGCTGTCCCCCCAGGACAAAAGTCCACCATGGATTTGGAGGCTTGGGCAGAGGGGTTGGACTGGGCAGAGCTTTATTATTCAGATAACTCAGATTATTCAGATTTATTAAGTCAGATTAATCCAGGCTGTGGAGGAAGAAGGGGCTGGTGAGCAGGGAGAGGAGGGGAAGGTGGATCCGTCTGGGAGCCTGTGGAGGGAATGAGGTCTGGAATCAGCCCTGGATGGGTCAGTTTGCCATGAACTGGCCCAAATCTGCAGTCTGGAGCCTTCTCTTCTTCTTATCAGCACCTGGGACTGATTTGATCCCTTCAGCCTTGTGGGAAAGCACAGAACATCCCAGAAAAATCCCATCCGGACACCATGCATCCCACAAAACCCTGCAGCACAGCACAGGCCTGTGGCGGCAGCTCAGGCCTGAGCTGCTCAATAAAAATCCCTTTAACCTGTGACCGTCTCCCCCTCCAAAATGGGCAGAATAAACTGCTTTTCACAGCCTTTTAAAAACCACATTCAAGCCCAGCCGAGGCTGCAGGCAGCTCTGACCAGGCTCAGGAAATTCCCTTCCCAGCTGCTCCAGCCACGGAGGCTTTGGTGCTCTTGGCCTTGTTTTTGTGCTGGTGATTGGGGTTACCATGGAGCTGCACCACACGTTCCCCTCTCTTGGTGCTCCCCGAGCAAAGAAACAAGCAAAAAAACGCAGATTTCAGGCAATGTGCTGCCTTGGCAGCTCCTCCCAGCCTGGTTGAGCTGCACTTTGGCAGCCCGGTCACATTCTCAGTGTCTTTAAAAAAAAAAAAATATCAAAAATTCCTGTCTTGTGGTTTCAGCCAAAGAGGTTTTGGGGTTTTTTTTGTATAAACTTCTCGTTTCTAAGAAAAGCAAAATCCCTTTTTCGTAGCTGCGTGTCAGCAGGGAAGGGGGAAATCCTTAAATCCATCCCTGCAGCCTGCCTGCCTTAGAAGGAAAGGTGTGGATAGACTCGAGGAGGAGGGAGGGAAGTTTGGCCTGAAAAATTCAGGGAGATGGGAAGAATTTGGCCTCTTATCCCACCGGTGCCGTGTCCTGCCTGTGTTTTGTGGCTTGGGACAGGACGTGGCATCTCCCAGGCTCCGTTTTCTCCATTCTGAGCCCACGTTGGCCCCGAATTCCTCTGCCAAAGCCTTGGAAACGCTGAAATCCAAACAGGGAGCTGCTCCTGGGAGGGATCCCTGTGGCTCTGACCCGAAATTTGGGGCTCCAAACCCAGAGGATTGCGTGCGATCCTGTCCGCGGGTGTGAGGATTTTGTGCCATCCCCAGCGGAGTCGGCGGTGGCTTCACCTGTCCCCAGGTGTGTGGGGGAGGGAGCGGCTGTTTTGACTGGAGCTCGTGTTTATCCTGGGAGTTTCCAGAGGGGAAAGAGCAAGGCCTGGCTCGGCAGCCACACCCCGATAAAGGGGAATTACCGAGGGGCAATTTGCTTGTGCCCAGCTGTGCCCCCATGTGCTGTTTACGCTGGGCTGGGGGAGATTTTATCACCGAGGCCACAGGGTTTGGGGTGGGGCAGCACCCAGGGCACGTCTCACCTCCGTCCCTTCCCCCTGCTCCCTTTCCAGGGCTCTGGAGTCCCTTTTATCTCCTGGTTTCCCAGCTGCCAGCTTTCCCTGGAGCTGCCTGTGCAAACACCTCCGTCCCCAGCGCTGCTCGCTGTCCCCTCTGTCCCCCTGTGACAAGGACACGGGTGGGTGGAGGCGGTGGCGTCGTGCAGAGAGGATGTGGAAAATGAACAATGAACCGAGCGCAAAGAACAGGAAACCATCTCTGAGCTCATCTCCACACCTTCCCCGCCGAGGCGGCTTCGGGAGGAACCCAAGGCTGAGGCTTCCTCTCCGAAAATGCCGAGCTCTCAAACAAATTCTTCTTGCCCAACACGACGTCAGCAGGGCCTC
>NW_008236763.1:1804236-1810760 GCF_000691975.1 Corvus brachyrhynchos
CGCCCGGGGAGCTTGGCAGCGGCAGAAAACCAGGTCCAAAGTCCTCGGGAGGGTGAAAAAAAGAGCGATATTTACTTCCCAAAACACTCCAGAGCCGATGGGATGTTGGCAGTGGGGCAGACAGGTTGTTTTCCATAAGGGAATGGGGCACGGAGGAGGGAAAGCGGAGCAGAGGTCGTTGTGTGAGAGGTGGCTCTGAGGGACCGCTGCCATCCCTGCCATGGGCTCCAGAAGCTCCTGGCTGTGTGGAAATCCAGCTCCCAGCCACACAAATCCACCCAGGAGCCCAGGGGAATATTTAAAGCTCCTTTATAGGACGAGGGAAGCTGCCTGGACATGCCCCGAGTGTGTCCTGGCATGTCCCGTCCGCACATCCCAAAGTCCCCAGGGCTCCCCTTACAGGCGACAAACAAAGGACGGAGCTGACAAAAGCCTCCAAAATCGGCCTGGAGGAGCAGAATTGGGGGCTGAGAAGTTCCTGGAATTGCCTGGAGTGCCGGGAATCCAGACGTGCTGCGGGCCACGGAGCAGCCCCGGGTTTGGTCGGGTTGGGTTGGGTTTGGTGGCCCTGTCGTGCCTTCTTCCCCCCGTTTCACACGGTTCCCTCATTTCACAACCCTGTTTGCAAAGGCCTCATGAGCCCTAAGTGTAGGCTGGGCTTGAAGCCCTGCCTTATTGTTTACCCTGCCTGCCAGGCCCGTTCCTGGGGTCAGAGCCGGGTTACCAATTACAGCCGCGATTAAACGTCTTAAGCCTGGCTTACCCCTGGGCTTCTTTCCCCTCAAATTCCCACTGATTGTGCTCAACTGGTGTCACCAACCAGGTGGCTGCTGGCACTGCTGGCACTGTTGTCTGTCCCTCCTCCGGCACAGCCACATAATGAGATTTAAACTGGGCCAATACATCCATTATTTTTATAGTTCTGGACCGTTCCCAGCGATTTCCACTCCCCGAACTTAAAGAAAAGCAGCCCTTGGCTGCTCTAATCGACAGAGAGAACCTTCAAATCCTTCCCAAAGGTTGGGGTGGCTGCAGGGGAGGTGGCAGCTGATTTAGCAAGTGGGGCACGGCTGATGAGCAGGATTTGAACGTTAATTCTTCATTCTGGGGCTGTTTTCCTGCCGGTGACAGGCGGTGCAGAGTCCCCGTGTGGCCCCGTGACAGGCAGCTGGCTCTGCTGGGATTCCAGGACAGCTGGGAATTGGGGTTTTGTGCCTCATGCCCTATAAACTTCAGACTCAAGGGTGTCGTCACCCCAAAAAAAACCCCCACAACGAGTCCGAGTGCGGCGTGGGAACTGCTGCCTTTTAGGTGAGCATAAAACACCCCGAGCTGCTGACTTGCAAAGCCTCAGTCCCTGCGAGCAGCTCGGGTTTTAACCCTTGATTGAAAGCCAAATATTCCCCCCTTTTTTTTTTTTTAATTGTAAAATTTCCAGCTCAACTGGTTTGCAGCCTCATTTGGATAAGCAGGAGTGTTTGGGAGCCTATCTGAACTCCTGGTTCCTGTCAGACCAGTTCCAGCCCCAGCCTGGCCAATCCCTGGGCAGAAATTTATTGAGTTTGGGTCGTTCTTTTGGTTTGGTTTTTTTTTTTTTTTCCAAATTGAAATCGAAATGCTCTCAGCGAAACGCAGAGTGGAAAACTCGCCCAGCCAGAACCGCCTCAAACTCAGCTCTCTTTTTTAAACCGAATTTTATTTTCTGATGGTTTGTTTGCTCTGTAACTCCTCCGAGCGCTTTCTGAGGGTGCATTAAGCCTCATGCTCTGCCTGAAAAACCCCAGCCTTGTGACAGGGCCAGAAATTAGGGGCACATAACCCGCTTAGAGGGCCTTGAGCTCCACAGGAAATCTCCTATTGGAAGGACTTAACGGGGCCAAGCTGATTTGGGAGCGCTGTGTCCCACCAGGAATCCGGAGCGAAGGGGGCGACTGGGAATAAATGGAAGCTGAGAATTTGGGGAATGGTGCCACCATTTCCCTCCCCATCCTGGGGAGACCAGGGGAACCTGCTGGGTCAGGTTGGCTCATCCTAAACGAGCACAGTTAGCCCCTAATGGCCAATTAATAGCCCTGGCTATTAGAGCTATTCCAGGCAGGCTGCAAAAGACCTCCTGCTCCAATCCAGTGACTCAGGGCTGCAGGATTCCATCCCAATATTCCTTCGGCTGGCAGAAGCCAGCTCTTCTCCTGGCTGCCAGCTTGGATGAAAAAAACCCACCCAAGCTCAGCTCAGTGAAAAAAAAAACCAAAAAAACTCGAGGAATTTTAAATTTTTTATATTTTTAATTTTGGTTTTTCCGGCTGTTTTCACACAGGGATGTCTCCCACCTTTGCTGGATTCCCACTTTTCCCGCTGATCCACGCGCCCTGAGCGTGGCTGCCTGGCAGCACAGGTGTGTTCAAAGCTCTGGATGTTTATCCAGCCTCTTCCAGGGGCCTCTGGAATAACCAACCCCACTCCGGCTCTCCCAGGCCTCTTTCATGTGCGGTGCTGACTTTAAAAGAAAAAAAAGAGGAAAAAAAAAAACAACCTCCTTAGACTTTAATCCTTGGGTTTATTTCAAAGCTTACAAAGGCAAATCTGGTTTATGGCAAGAGATTTGCTCGATTTCTTCTGCTCTGGGGATGAATGGGGTGGCAGATGGAGCGGGGAGGGGAGGATTTGGGGACCCCTCGGTGCTGTCTCCTCGCAAACCTGACCCTACCCAGGGCCTGCTGCACTTTGGGGCTGCCCAGGGCACGAAATGGGGTCAGTGCAGAGCCCTGCTTGGGCAGGAGCTGTTGTATCCCGCTCAAAAAAAGGCTTCCAAAGCCGTTTTCCCTTCCCCTGATTCCCGTCTCATTCCCGATTCCTGTTCCAGTCGCTGCACAGCCCTCGGCTTGTGCGTGGGGTGGGAAACCCCGTGTGCAGAGTGGGAATAAAACCAGCTGCAGACCGGAGGGAAAAGGCCTCAAAAGATCCTATTACACCCCAGAATCCTGGGAAATAATCGGGAATTTGAGAGCTGCAAAAAGGAGGTGCTGGAGAACCTCGATGCCATCCCCACTTTTGGGGTGGGCACGGGTGGGGGGGATGCTCTCAGCGAGTCCATAACAATTTTCCAGTGGGACAGGACCCCGAGGAGCTTGGGAAGAGCCCTGGAGAAGTGGGATGTGCTGGCAAACCCCGTGCCAGCAGCCACAGCTCCTCCTGCTCCGGGAATGCTGCGCCAGCGCCGGGAACGGCACTGTGGGAACAGCCACGGGGCAGCTCCGCGGGCACGGCGAAGCCTCCGGAGCTCCTTCCCTGCCCCAGCTCATTCCAGCTGCTCCCAGCGCTTGTGGAGATGCCAAATGAGGCCCCAGCCGCGGGAGGAGAGGGCGTTTTCCTGGGGATCACAGCAGAGCTGTGGCTTCAGGTCCTCCCCCGGTGCAGGAGGAGGATGCCAGACATCGGCTTGGAACAATCCCGGTTCTCGGGCAGGGAATATTCATCCAGGATCCCGTCCTGCGTTGATAGGAACTCTCTCATGGTTGATCAAAGCAAAGAGCTCGGCCTCCCACTGCTCTTTAGCTCGGGGCCAGTTTCACCAGGAGCTCTCTGGGCAGCGTGGCTGGGCCAGCTGGGCCAGCTCCCGGGCTTGTGGTGGCTTCCAGGTGCTCCTGCATCTCCCACAGGATCAGAGCTTCTCCTCTCCCTCCTGCTGGGCTGGATGGAAGCACCTGGAGACTCCGTGTCCTGCTCCAGCCGTGCCTGCCTTGGCTTGTCCTCCCTGATTCCCCGGGATGGGACACGTCCTCGGCGCTGCAGCCGCCTCCTCCTGCATCCTGCTCTTCCTCCAGCCTGGATTGGGGCTGGAAGCTCTCAGCCCTCACTTCAGGCACTCCTCAGGCAGGGAGATGAGGGTGGTTGTGGCAGTGTCACCCCTCATCTCCTCCGTGGGACACTTGGAAAGTTCTCCCTTCTTCAGGCATCTCTGGGAAGGGGTTGGCCTTGTCCAAGGGACACAGATCCATGGACGTGTCTCGAGGAGGGAAATTTGGTGGTGGAAACACAGCTGGGAAGGGACTCCCCGCTGTGCAGGGGGGTTTCAGTGGGGTGGCAAAGGGCAGCTGGGCTGATCGGGCATCTGCAGGAGGTTTCTGGATGGGAGAGCTTGGAGCCTCTTCCAGGGGGCATTGAAGTTTTCCAGCACCTCCTTTTCCCGGTCTCAAACTCCCAATTATTTCCCAGGATTCTGGGGTCTGACAGGAGTTGGAGAGGGACCTGGTACACAGGATGGAGTGACAGGACAAGGGGGAACGGCTTCAAACTGGAAGAGGGAAGGTTTAGGTTGGATATTGGGAGGGAGTTGTTCCCTGTGAGGGTGGGGAGGCCCTGGCACAGGGTGATCCCTAGAAGTGCCCAAGGCCAGCTTGGAGCACCCTGGGACGGTGAAAGATGTCCCTGGCACGGACAGGGGGTGGCACTGGATCAGCTTTAAGGTCCCTTCCCCACCTCCGCCATGACTCGATGGTTCCATGCCCAGCACGGCTCTGCCCCCGCCCGCCCCCGGAGGGGACTTTGAGTACCGGCAGCTGCCCAGGAGCCCCAACCCCTCCGCAGGGGCCTTGCCGAGGGGCCCTGACGGGCTGTGTCCCTGTGTCCCTGTCCTGTCCCCGTCCCCGTCCCGGTCACCCCCAACCTCCCCCGGTAACCGCCCCCCCCCCTCCGCCGCCGCTGTGACGTCACCGCGCTGAGCTCAGGCGCTATTAGCATACCGCGATTTGCATTCCCTCATTTGCATGCGGCGCGGCGGCCAATGGAACGCCGCGGCCGCGCCGTGACGTCACATAGCCGCCCTCTATAAGGCGTGCGCGCAGCCGGCGGCGCAGACCGAGCGCCGTGGAGCCGCCGAGAGGTCGCGGGTGTTCCCCCCCCGTCCCCGCCGGGATGAGCCATCGCCACAGCCACCGCCGCGGCCCTCGGGCCGACATGGTGCCCGAGATCGCCGCCGCCGTGGGCTTCGTGTCCGGCCTGCTGCGGACGCGGGGCTGCGTCAGCGAGCAGCAGCTACAGGTCTTCAGCGGGGCGCTGCGGGAGGCGCTCACAGGTGAGGTTTGGGGAAGGAGAAGCGCGGCGACAGAAGCCCCGCTCGTGGCAGGGCTCTTCCCGGAGCCCTCGGGACCAGGCGCCCACTGGGGTCCCTCTCGAGTGCCCCCCGTGTGGCTTCCAGGACCTGGTGTCCCTCCCGAGTGCCCCCCATGTTTCTCTCAGGACCTGATATCCCTCCTGAGTGCCCCCCGTGTCCCTTCCAGGACCTGGTGTCCCTCCCGAGTGCACACTGTGTTCCTTCCGGGACCTGGTGTCCCCTCCCGGGGTGCTCCTCAGTGTCCCCTCGCCTCGGGCACCCACGGGGCTGGCCGCTGCCACCCGGCTGTGCCACTCCCGGTGCCGGCTCCCTTTCTGTGCCTTTGCTTGCCCGGGTGCCCACCCGAGTGCCCCTGAGGACCCCCCCGGTGTCCCAGTGGGGTCCTGGATGAAGCTGCCTCACTATGGGACCGCGCAGACCCCACAGATGATCCCAATGATGACACCGATGATCCCAAGTCCCTCCTGTGGGCACCGGAGCCTGGCACTCCCTCCCTACGGGCACGGCAGGATCTGGGTGGTTCAGGGGTTCCTCCCAGCCCGGCACAGCCCGGGGCTGTTATCAGCTCCAGGGAGGGATGGCTGGTTTGTGATAAGGGGTAGCAAAGTGCTCCTGAGCTCGGGGAAGGGCCTGGCTGGCGCTGTGGGATGGGGGTGCTTTGGGGTGGGCGATACCGTATCTGCCCCGGCCACCCCAGTCCGGTCCCCGCAGCCCCTGGCATTGTCCTGCCGGGGAATTTTGGGATTAACGAGCTGCACTTTGGGACAGGCAGCGGCTGAACACGGAGCACTCGGCTTGGGAGCGGGCTGTGGGATGGCAGCGGGCTGTGAGCGCCGCAGCACTTCCCTGCCCCCCTTGGGAAAGGGATTTGGGTCCCACCTCTTTGGTACAAAACTTTTTGCACAATTCAATTCCTGCTCCTGCCCGTTTCCTTGGGCACTCCCAGCGTTCAGGGAGGCTCTGCCCAGGCGTTGTTTGGGATTTGCCCTTTAAACCCCAAACTTGGTGGGAGCTGAAACTCCACCTGCCAGCTGGGAAGGAGCCTTTTTCTGGGCTATTCCTGGGATATTCCTGCTCGCCGCTTTTCCCCTTCCCCTCGCAGAGCGCTACAAACACCACTGGTTCCCCGAGAAACCCTTCCAAGGGTGAATCAAGCCCTCCTGAATTCCATAAAAAGGGAGTTTCGACCCTAAAATCATCCCAGGCTGATTGAGCCACGGTCCTTGAAGGAGATCTGGTGGCAAAGGGGGGTGCCCAGCCTGGGGAGGGGTCAGAGCTCCGAGTTCTTCACCCCCACCAACAGGAGCTGCTGTGACTCGGCCCCGGCTGATGATTTACCCTTTAAACCCCGAACTCAGTGAGAGCTGAAGGCCCTAAACTCCACCTGCCAGCTGGGAAGGAGCCTTTCCTG
>NW_008236763.1:1810838-1812951 GCF_000691975.1 Corvus brachyrhynchos
TACCGCTGCATCCGCATCAACCACAAAATGGACCCCATAATCAGCAAGGCCGCGAGCCAGATCGGACTGAGCCTCCCACAGCTCTACCAGCTCCTGCCCAGCGAGCTCACGCTCTGGGTGGATCCCTACGAGGTCTCCTACCGCATCGGAGAGGACGGATCCATCTGCGTCTTGTACGAGGCGGCGGCCGCCAAACCCCCCAGCTCCTACGGGATGCTCACCTGCAAGAACCAGATGATGCTGGGCCGTACCAGCCCTTCCAAAAACTACATCATGACTGTCTCCAGCTAAAGAAAAAAACCACCAAAAAAAAAAAAACCAAACCCAAAACAACAACAAAAAAGCCAACAAAAAAACCAACAAAACAAAAACCCACCAAAAAAAAAAAAACCAAAACCAACAAAGAAATCTCCTCTTTGTCCTTACACTGCCAAGACACAGGCTACTGTAATACCTCCAGCTGAGGATCTATTTTTAAGATGAAGAGCTATTTATATATTTTTAAAAAAAAGAAACAAAACAAAAAACCTCCAGAAAATCCAAAATTAAAATACCAGGCGCCGCTCTGAGCCGAGGCGGTGCCCCAGGTGCCTTTTCTAAAGCTGTTGCAAGCTTGTGAGTTCGTTTTTACCTCCCCAGCTGCTCTGACCTCGCTGGGGCCTGGATTTGGTGCTGCCTCGGGGCTGGGTGATTGTGGGGACGCTGTGATCCCTCTCCTGGAGCCACTCTGGGAGAGCTGCAGCTCTGCCCCGCTCCCAGCCTGTCCCCAACCCCTGGCATTGTCGGGGAAGGGATGTGGAGCACGGCAGGGATGCGCTGGGAATGCCCCCAGGGTGACTCGTGGTGGCACTGGAGGGGTGTTCCTGGTGCTGCCAGTCCCCTGCTGTCACCCACCCGGAGCAGGGTGCTCCAGACCCCGGACCAGCTGTGAATTCCAAAGCTTTTCTGCTCCGTGGGGCTCAGACACCAGCCCAGCCCTGCCCTGGTGGCCTCTCTGTGCCCCAGGGGCTGCTGCCGCCTCCTCTCCATGTCCCTTCTCCCGAAGATCCGAAGCCACTCCTTGTCCTGCCGAGGTTGGTGTGTGACACCCCCTTTTTGCTGCCCTTTCTCCTCAAATTGGGGTTTTTTTTCGGGAGGAGGGGGATTTTCTGTGTGGGATTTTCAGATGTTTTGGTGCCCTGGTGTTGCTTTTGAAGCCGCAGCACTTCCCTGTCCCCTTCCCCTGCCCCCCTTGGGAAAGGGATTTGGGTCCCACCTCTTTGGTACAAAACTTTTTGCACAATTCAATTCCTGCTCCTGCCCGTTTCCTTGGGCACTCCCAGCGTTCAGGGAGGCTCTGCCCAGGTGTTGTTTGGGATTTACCCTTTAAACCCCAAACTTGGTGGGAGCTGAAGGCCTTAAACTCTACCTGCCAGCTGGGAAGGAGCCTTTTTCTGGGATATTGCCTTTTTCCCAACCCCCTGGTGCTCCCCCAGGATCCTGGGAGAAGATTGGGGCACGGACGTGCTCGGTTGTAGCAAAACTTCCCGGATTTTTCTCTCAGCGCGCTTTGAACCTTCCCCTTTTCCTGACCTGGCAAAACCGGAGTTGTTCTCACCCAGCCCACGATGATTCAAGTTCTCAGACATTTGTGCAATAGATTTCCAAATCCTGGGTGCTCTGGGAGAGGAAGGAAGCTCCCATTATTTAATAAATTAAAGAATCCAGCCCCACAACCCAGCCCTGACTTCGAAAATTCAGATTTTTTTTTTTTTTTCCCCTCTGCAAGCTCCAAACCCTCAAGTCCAGAACTGGAAAATCAGCCTCAATCCTCAAATCCTTTTTTTTTCCCTAAACATCAGCTGTTGTTTGTGCCAGAGGAGATCAGAGCAGAGTCTGGAGTTGCATCACTTCCTCCTTCACTCGAGTTTCTCACGTCAGCAAAGCAGAAACGAAGCACTGGGGGCTTTTCCCGGGGTGAACTTGTGCAATAAAGGTGACCTCACCCACAGGGCAGCACCTGGCAACGGCCAGAAAAGCAAATTCATTCCCTTTTCCAGGAAAAGACACCTCAGTGCTCTTTTTTTTTGCTTTTTTTTTTTTTTTTTTTTGCTTTTTTTGGTTTTTTTTTGGC
>NW_008236763.1:1813027-1815860 GCF_000691975.1 Corvus brachyrhynchos
CGCAATTTGGGCAGGCTCAAAGCAGCCCTGAAGATTGCCACCCCCCCCTCCCCCCCTCTTTATTCCTCCCCTCTTCCCAAACTTTTCCAGGACTTTCCCACCAAAGGAACATCCCAGAACCGAAACAGCCTCATTTCTCCTCAAGGTGTCCTTTTTTTCTTTTTTTTTTTTTAAGCCTCAAAACCAACCAAATTTGGGTAGAATCCACTTCTCTCTCGTAGCTGGTGACACAAAAAGCTGTGAATTCCTGTGCTCTGTTGCCTTTTGCCTCCAAGCCTGATGCGATGTGGACTTTGAGACAGCGTCTTTTTCAAGGGGGTTTTTTTCATTATTATTATTATTATTATTTTATTTGAATTTTTTTTTCAACCAAGCTGGACTGTTGAACGGGACCTGCTTTTTTTTTTTTGGGAGGGGGGGGGTTTTCCTTTCCTTTTTTTTTTTTTGTTTTTGTCGTTTATTTGGTGAAAATGGTCGGAATTCTGCGAGGGATCGCAGCAGGGAGTGGCTGGTTCCTGATGTACAGTAGTGTTTTATACCCACAGTGTACAGATCCGGATGCTTTTTGTTACTTTAATAAAAATGTAGCGTTGGAACCCGGCCTGCCTCGTTCCTGGGAGCTGCTCCGGGCTCACAGAGAAAGTTTGGGATTTGGGATTTCAGCCCAAACACCCCCCCGTGGTGGGGGTGACAGCGAATTTCCGGCTGCGTCAGCAAGGAGGGGCAGCAAAAAGCTGCTGACTCAGCGTGCTGACTCCGAGCCTGGCCTCCTGAACTCCAGGAATTCCAGCTGGGAATGACTCAGGCAAGGCTGTGGGTCTCCTTCCCGGGACTCTGGGTGGTTCCGTGTGGAAATCCTGTGTCCTGCCAGGCTGTGAGGGCGTTAAAAACCTTGCCGGAACTCCCCATCCCAATCCCGGGAATAGCTGAAGGGAATGTTGGAAAGCGGGAATTGAGGACAGGGCCTGGTGAAGCCTCCCTGCCCTCTCTGTCCTTCCAGGGGTGAGGGAGGTGGGGCACGGGGGGGAGGATGCTGGGCTCTGTCACCACCTGAGTCACGGCAGCTCCTGTTGGTGGGGGTGAAGAACTCGGAGCTCTGACCCCTCCCCAGGCTGGGCACCCCCCTTTGCCACCAGATCTCCTTCAAGGACCGTGGCTCAATCAGCCTGGGATGATTTGGGGGTCCAAACTCCCTTTTTTATGGAATCCAGGAGGCTTTAATCCCCCTGCCAGGCTCCCTGCGGGGAGCAGCGATGCCCGAGGGGGGCCCAGCCCTGCTCCCCCTTTTTCCCTGGAAGCCACCAAGCAGCTCCGACCCTGACACCACCTCCGAGGCCAGGAAAACAAATCCGTGGGCGGATTCGGGTGCTGGCTCAGAGCCGCTCCTCTTTTTCGAGCTCAGCCCTTCATTAGCTCCCGTAACCACACCCCAATTATCGCTGCTGGGGCCCGACCAGGCGCTTCAGGAGCCCATTACCTGCCGAGTCACCCGGCTTCAAAGGCTCCGCCGCTCAGGTGATGGAGCCTTTTCCTCCTTCTGCCTTCCCAGCTCCAGCCCGGACCTGCATTCCGGGCTCCCAGCCCATTCCCAGGCTGCCGTGGCCAGCCCGGCGTGTCCTGAGCCGTGGCTGGCATTTGGGGCATCTGAATTCCGAAATTTGGGGTTGTTGCCAGCGCAGATAAAAATACGGCTCTGACAGCATGGGCAGGGTGAGGAGTCAGCAGAGCCCGAGCCCTCCCCACCTCTGGAGTGCTGACGGAGCTGCTATTTTTAATTTCTCCGTCATTTTTGTCCTGGTAGGATCGCGATACCTGCGCTGGCAGCTGGGTGAGCTGAGGGCTCCATCTCTTTTAGCCCCCCCCAATCCCTTTCCAGGCTGGCTGAGATCCACAGGATTCCCCCCCTCAGGGAATGTGGGGGACGTGGATACCCCTGGAGCTCTCGGAGCGGCTCTGGAAAGGACCGAAAGCAGCAAAATCCTCATCCCCAGTCGCTCCCGGTGTTCCCATCCCCACCTCAAAACGCTTTCCCTGGAGCTGGGAACAGATCCCAGCCCCTTCCAAGTGGCTCGGAAGGGAGGAAAATGAGTGGGGACGGCGATGCACCTGCTGAAATCTGGGATTGTTCCCCGCTGCTGGGTTCCTGTTGGGATTTTTTTTCCCAATCCAGGCGGGGCAGGGAAGTGTCTGGTTCCAGGAGCTGGGGCAGGGCTGGGATCGGAGATCCGGGAGTTGCATCAAGGAGCCTTTGCCTTTGATGTGTCCTCGCTGAGAGCTCGGCCCTGAGCTGCCTGGGTTTCCAGCTCCTTCCCGGGATCCCTCTGGAGACAGGAACCCAGGGAATCCAGGATTTCTATCCAGAGTTAATCCCTCTCTGTGTGAATCCTGCCTAAAACCGGGATCCCCTGGCTCTGGGAGGGGGTGTTTTCCTCAATTCATGCCTCATTTCTTTGATTTTTGGGGTTTTTTTCCTCGATTCATGCCACATTTCTTTGATTTTGGGGTTTTTTCCTCGATTCATGCCACATTTCTTTGATTTTTTGAGTGTTTTCCTCCATTCATGCCACATTTATTTGATTTTTGGGGAGGTTTTTCCTCGATTCATGCCACATTTCTTTGATTTTTGGGTGTTTTCCTCGATTCTTGCCACATTTATTTGATTTTTTGGGTGTTTTCCTCGATTCATGCCACATTTCTTTGATTTTGGAGGTTTTTCCTCCATTCATGCCACATTTCTTTGATTTTGGAGGTTTTTCCTCCATTCATGCCACATTTCTTTGATTTTGGAGGTTTTCCTCGATTCATGCCACATTTCTTTGATTTTGGAGGTTTT
>NW_008236763.1:1817121-1817515 GCF_000691975.1 Corvus brachyrhynchos
CCGGTCTCGCTGCCACTGCAGGTGCTTCCTGCCCGTTTTTTTGCCCGCGGGGCGGTGGGAAGTGACGGCGTTTTGGGGCCAATCCGGCCGTGCCGGGGGTGCGGCCGCAGCTCCTGTATCTGGGGAGAGCAGCCCAGCCCCATCCCCGGGGTGCTCCAGAGCCGGGAGGAGAATCCCAGGATCTGCCAGAGCTTCGGGAACTCTGTCAACCCTTCAGGAACTCTGCAAAAAAAACCCCCAAACCACGTGGCCCGGCAACGGGGAGGTGGTTTGTGGGTTTTGGACCCTCTTGGGGCCGTGCCGAGCCCGCGGCGCTTGGGGCTGGAGCTCTCCGGCATCGCTGCTGCTGGGCTGCAAAAATTCCAGAAATCCCAGTTTGCTGCCGGTGTGGCGC
>NW_008236763.1:1818620-1819562 GCF_000691975.1 Corvus brachyrhynchos
GGGCGGGGCCCGCGGTTTTGTTTCTCCTTTCATGCACCACTAAACTTTGCACCTTTTGTTTCCCCGGGGAAGGGCCGGGAGCCGGGGAAAAGAGGCCTCAGCGCCGCACGGGTCAGGGCAGAGCCCGCCCGGCCCCCCGGGGGGGGTTTGGAGGGGGTTTTTTCTTTATTAAAATGGGAATTTTGTTGGTGTTTGAAGGGGGCTCTGGATGCTGAGCCCCTCATCCCACCCAGCTCACCCGCAGGGAGGTGCCCGGACGTGTCCCTGTCACAGCTGCCCGTGCTGTGTCCCTTGGAGGGACAGCGGTGCCCTGCCAGCCCTGAGGGTGCTGTGCCCTTGTCCCCAAGGGACACTGGGGCTCTGTCCCCAAGGGATGCTGTGCCCCAGTCTCCAGGAGACATCATGTCCCTTGTCCCCAGGGGATGCTGTTTTTCCATTTCCAAGGACATCGTGTCCCCCGTGTCCCAGGGATGCTGTGCTCTTGTCCCCAAGCGAGACTCTGCCCCCGTCCCCAAGGGACATCCTGTCCCCAAGGGATGCTGTGTCCCCATCCCCAGGGAATTCTCTGCCCCCACCCCCAAGGAACCTCCTGTCGCTGTCCCCAAGGGATTCTCTGCCCCCATTCCCAAGGGACATCCTGTCCCTGTCCCCAAGGGATGCTGTGTCCCCATCCCCAAGGAATTCTCTGCCGCCATCCCCAAGGGATTCTCTGCCTCCATCCCCAAGGAACCTCCTGTCCCCATCCCCAAGGGATTCTCTGCCCCCATTCCCAAGGGACATCCTGTCCCTGTCCCCAAGGAATTCTCTGCCCCCATCCCCAAGGAATTCTCTGCCCCCATCCCCAAGGAACCTCCTGTCCCCGTCCCCAAGGAATTCTCTACCCCCATCCCCAAGGGACCTCCTGTCCCCATCCCCAAGGGATTCCGTGCCTGGAACAGCAGG
>NW_008236763.1:1819598-1820933 GCF_000691975.1 Corvus brachyrhynchos
TGCGGGGACACAGTGTCACTGCCACACCCGCTCCTGTTGGGGACATCCAGGAAATGTCACCGGGAATGGGCTGAAGGGAACAATATCCCTGAGCCCGCGGCGTTCCCAGCTGCCAGACGGAGGGCGAGGCTCCTTTCCCCTCGGACAATGCCCTGGGAGCGGGGAGTTTGTTCCCATTATGGCACGGGATAAAACAGGGAAGGGCAAGGCCGCGGCTGGAGCGGAGCAGCTGCCCCGCCTGGCTCGGCCGCTGCTTTGTTGGGATTTAAAAAGGCTGGATTGGGATGAGGCGCGCCTGTGGGGCTCCCTCAAAACTCATCCCTCCTTCCCAGAGATTGTCCCTCTGGGTGCCAATCCTGCCTAAAAACCGGGATGCCCTGGCTCTGGGAGGGCGTTTTCCTCGATTTATGGTGCATTTCTTTGATTTTTAGGGGGTTGTACCCCACAAATTCCCCTCTGAGTGCTCAGCACAGATTTTGAGGTGCAACCACGGAGCTCCGCCCCAACGTTCCGGCTAAAAATTCCCATTTCTCCCTTTTTTTTCCCACTTGGTGACGGGGTTCAGCCCCATCCCAAGGCCTTGCTCACGGATCCCATGGATGGTTGTGGTGTCAGAGCAATTCCCCTCTCAGCACCACCCCAAAACCTCCTGGGGCAGCAGGAGAGGGCAGAAGGGCGATGCTGAGCCCGTGTCCCCCAAACCAGAGACCCCTCAGTGCCCCGTGGCCGTGCCAGCCCCCAGCAGCTTTAGGGGGGCCTTTAGGGGCCTTTTGGGGCAGAGACAAAGCCCGGCTTGATATTTATGGCACGCGCAGAGGGAGCGTGGGGCGAGCGGGGCCGCGGGACAGATGGCCGGGGAACAAAAGGGGCGGCAAGAATGGGAGCTGAACGGATCGGGAATTTCCTGCCCAAACCTCCCCCTCCCCGATGCCAAAAACGCTGCTGGCGGGGGGGTTTGGGGAGCAGGATATTCCCCATGGACCCCACAAAGTGTTGGGGATGTCAGAGGGGGCAGCGTCTTCCCAAGGTGGATGGAGACACCCGGAATCCCAGCTCGGTTTTACTCCTGATGTGGAGCTGCACAGATCGGGAATTTCCTGCCTAAATCTCCCCCCTCCCAAACCCAAAACGCTGCTGGAAGGGGTTGTGGGGAGCACGACCCTCCCAATGGTCCCGACAAAGCGTTCGGGATCTCAGAGGGGGGAACTACGCATCTTCCTAGACTGGAGACCCCCCCAAATCCCCCAAATCCCAAAATCCCGCCCCAATTTTGGAGCTGTGGGAGCAGGACCCACCCCCCCCATCCCTTCACTCCTCAGCCTCTTCCAGGAGTGG
>NW_008236763.1:1821063-1821469 GCF_000691975.1 Corvus brachyrhynchos
CACCCCGTGTCCCTTTGTCCCCGGCCAGGAGAGGTTTTGGGTTCAATCCGGGAAGAATCGAGCAAAGGGAGCAACAGAGGATGCGACAGCGGTGACACTTCCCTGCCTGCCAGCACCGCTTTGGGGCACGTCCTGAGCTCCTGTCCCCATTCCTGGGGGGGGTTTTCCATCCTGGATCCCCCTGGAAGCGCTGAGATGATCCCATATCCCGCTGCCTCGCTGCCTGGGTTTTTTTGGGTTTTTTTTTGGTTTTGTTTTTTTTGTGCTTCTCCAAAAAGGAAATATTTGGAGGGGTTGTTTTCCAACAGAAATTGGCGCTTCCTGAGGAAACATCCTCCAGGGAATGTTTACAAACAGTCTGGGAAGTGTCGGAGCTGAGGGAGGGAGGCTGCAAAGGGGAGGGGGA
>NW_008236763.1:1821800-1824799 GCF_000691975.1 Corvus brachyrhynchos
CTTTGGAGCTCCTGGGTTTTGTTCGTTCCCTTCCCAGATCCCCCTGAAATGATCGGGGCTCCCTAAAATTTCCCCAACCCCTTTGGGTCCTGCAGGCCGGGATTTGGGAAGGAGTTGCTGGATTTCTGGGACACAAACCTGAGTCGGGAATGAGGGGAGATGGGATCCCCAGATGTTCCCCCGAAAACCCCAAATTTCACCTCTACTTCTTTCCACGTTTTTCCACCCCATAATTCTCCTGACTGTACTGGGCACCCCTGGGAGCAGATCCCAAACCTTGGCGCTGCTCCCTTGGGGCAGGGACACCCAGGGCCACCCTTCCAGCCGGGAGAGGAGCCTCTGTGACATTCCCGGGGTCCTGGGGTGTGGCGGGATCCCAAATGAGGGCTCCTGGTGCCTCCAGGAGGGTTTGGATCTCTCTTTGGGACGGGGTTTGGGAGGATGGGATGAGGATGCGAATGTCCTTGTGGCACCCTGGGATGGGGAAGGGGTGTCCCAAAGGATTTGGAGCAGGATCTTCCTGCCTCTCCTGCCTGGCTTCCCAAGGAGTCTTGGGGGGAGTTTTGGGGCTGCTCCCAGCCAGGAATTGGGGTTTTTGGAACCCCAACTCCTGCATCCCACAGAATCCTGCGGGCTCTGCCTCCCTGGCTGCTCCCATCCAGGGATTTGGGGTTTTTGGAAGTCCAGCTCCTGCATCCCACAGAGTCCTGCGGGTTCTGCCTCCCTGGCTGCTCCCAGCCTGGGCAATGGCACTTTTTGCTCCCGTCCATGTGAAATTCCTAATTTTTCCCCCCTATTTTTTAAACGTCCCCCAGCTCAGCTGTTAAAAATCCTCAGGCACGAATCCTGAGGGACCAGGAAAACACCTGGAAAAAACCCCGTCGGTGGTGCCTCCCTCCCTCCCTCCCTCCCTGCCTCCCTGTCCCCGCTGACCCTTTCCCGGGGTATTTTCCCCGGAATTTCACCGGGATGCGGGTGCTCCTCGGGAATGCTCCTTGCCATGCCCGGGACAGCCGCTAGACGGCAATTCCAGCCTGGATTTATGTCTGGAAAACCCTCTGGAGCAGAGGAGAGGCTGCAGAGCTCCCGGGACGCGCTGGGTGCAGGTGCGGGAAGGGTTTTATTGATGGGTTTGGGGTTTACAGTTCATGCTGGTGAAATTATAGGATTTTGGGGGGTTTTTTATTTTTAATGCTCTTTGCATGCAGGAACAACGCGGAGGGGCCACCTGGGCAGGTCACCCCCAAAGCTCAGCTGCCCCTTCGGTCCTCAAACTCAGCCGGCCGAGGGTCCGAGTTGGGGAATTCGGGGTTTTTAGGGAATTCCAACGTGGATCTGTGATTATTTGGGGGGTTTTAATTGGGATATCCCGGGGGCCTGGGCAGGGAGGGAGCTCAGGGAGGGGTGCCCAGGCAGCCGGGGGTGACAGCACCAGGAATTTCCCCATCCTGCCCTGATCCAGGGGTTTGGGAGGAAGATTTGGGACCCCTTCCATGGCCAGGCTGTTCCTCAGGGGGTTTCCCTCTGACCCCAGGGAAGGTTTCTCTCTTTTAGGGTTTCTCTCCATTAATTCCGGAGCAGGAGGCTGATGGAAAAGGGGGAAAAAGGAAGAGAAGGGGTGGATTTGCCCCTCCTCGTCCCACTCTGAGGGATCCTCCAGCCTGGAGATCTTTAACCCTTCACTCCTGCAGCTCCCAACCCCTTGGATGCTCCTTCCAGGGATTGCTGGCCCAGGGGGTTCAGATCCGGTTTTGGGGTCAGGATTGGGATCAGATGCTCAGGGCTGGATTCCCAAGGTGGGACGAGCCCCATCCCTGCTGTGCCCCACCCCGATCTGGGGGAGGAGGTGACAGTGGGCACGGGGCTTTGTGGGGTGGCTGTGGCGGGGTCAGAGAGGGCTCAGAGCCGGGATCTGCCCCACCCTGCATGGGAAGAGGGAGAATTTAGGGCAAATTGGGCGCAGATCGGAGCACCCTGTGATTGCACTGCTGCGAAGCCGAGTCGGATGGGAAATGAGGGATTCCCTGGGAATGAGGGATTCCCTGGGAACGAGGGACACAAGTCCTGAGGGCGGCGGGGCCGGCTCAGATCTCGATGACGGTGGCCCGGCGCAGGCACAGCGGCGCGTCCGGGGGCACCGCGTTGCGCTTGATCTCGTTCCCGTCGAGCCGCAGCACCTGGAGCCGGGAGTAGTTCATGACATCCACCACGGAGCAGAAGCTGCTGATGGAGAACTCTGGGAAGGAGAGGAGATGGAGCTGAACTCCCTACAACCTTCCCCACAGGGCTGATTTTAGGGGATCAGCGTGGGAAATGCTCTGTCTGCGGGATCGACCTCCGAGAGCTGCTTTGGGTGGAGGCAGGCAGGGAAAAAAAAAAATGGGAGCAGCCCAAATTCACTGATTTTTCCCATGGATTTGGACTCAGCGCCTCAAACTCCAAGGGCTCCTGGTGCTCCTGGCCGCAGCCAGAAGGAGCAGGAGGGTTTGTGCCTATCCAAGGCTTTGGAAGCAGCGCCCTTGGCTCCCCTGGATGGAGCGCTCGGAGGGTGGAGTCGGATGGAAAACGTCGCTTTCCATCAGGATTTGCCTTCCCAGCCTCTTTTGGAGGCTCCCTGTGCTGCAGCCTCCATCCCCTGACCCCCCTGGCCACCGTGGGACCCCCGGGCAGCGTGTCCAGGAGCAGGGATGTCCCTGTCCCCATCCCAGCCGTCCCCTCTCTGCCCCTCTGCTGCCGGCGCCAGGCAGGGAAATTCCAGCGCAGCCCAGGCCGGCTTTGGAAGCGGGAGATGGAACAAACTCCAAAATATATTTAATTTGTTTTTTTTCTCGCAGGATCTGGGCCTAGAGGGCAGCAGAGCTCCAGGCCGGGATGCTGCTGGAAAAGGCAGCGGGATGCTGGGGGAGCCACGCTGGGATTTGGGAGGGGGCTGCACCCCCAGAGGGGACCCTCGGTGGGGCGGAAGGGCACGACCGCGGTCTGGATGCTCCGGAGGGGTT
>NW_008236763.1:1825225-1838162 GCF_000691975.1 Corvus brachyrhynchos
AGAGGACAGAGGAGCTGTGCTGGCCCCGAGCACTGGGGAATGTCCTTGTGCCCTGTGCTGGCCCCTGGGCACTGGGGAATGTCCCTGTGCTGGCACTGCCCAGGGTGTTCTGTGTCCCCAGAGTGGCTCTGCCCACCGCTGTGACCCCTGGAGCCACAGACTGGGGTCGTGGGAGGGACTGAGGGGGCTGTGCTGGCATTGGGCACTGGGGAATGTCCCTGTGCCCTGTGCTGGCCCTTGGGCACTGGAGAATGTCCCTGTGCCCTGTGCTGGCACTGGGGAATATCTGTGTGCCCTGTGCTGGCCCTTGGGCGCTGGGGAATGTCCCTGTGCCCTGTGCTGGCACTGGGGAATGTCCCTGAGCCCTGTTCTGGCACTGGGGAATGTCCTTGTGCCCTGTGCTGGCCCTTGGGCACTGGAGAATGTCCCTGTGCCCTGTGCTGGCACTGGGGAATGTCCTTGTGCCCTGTGCTGGCACTGGGGAATGTCCTTGTGCCCTGTGCTGGCCCTTGGGCACTGGAGAATGTCCCTGTGCCCTGTGCTGGCACTGGGGAATATCTGTGTGCCCTGTGCTGGCCCTTGGGCGCTGGGGAATGTCCCTGTGCCCTGTGCTGGCACTGGGGAATGTCCCTGTGCCCTGTGCTGGCCCTTGGGCACTGGAGAATGTCCCTGTGCCCTGTTCTGGCACTGGGGAATGTCCTTGTGCCCTGTGCTGGCCCTTGGGCACTGGAGAATGTCCCTGTGCCCTGTGCTGGCACTGGGGAATGTCCTTGTGCCCTGTGCTGGCCCTTGGGCACTGGAGAATGTCCCTGTGCCCTGTTCTGGCACTGGGGAATGTCCTTGTGCCCTGTGCTGGCCCTTGGGCACTGGAGAATGTCCCTGTGCCCTGTTCTGGCACTGGGGAATGTCCTTGTGCCCTGTGCTGGCCCTTGGGCACTGGAGAATGTCCCTGTGCCCTGTTCTGGCACTGGGGAATGTCCTTGTGCCCTGTGCTGGCCCTTGGGCACTGGAGAATGTCCCTGTGCCCTGTTCTGGCACTGGGGAATGTCCTTGTGGCCCCTGGGCACTGGGGAATGTCCCTGAGCCCTGTGCTGGCACTGGGGAATGTCCCTGAGCCCTGTGCTGGCACTGGGGAATGTCCCTGTGCCCTGTGCTGGCACTGAGGAATGTCCCTGTGCCCTGTTCTGGTGCTGCCCAGGCCGTTCTGTATCCCCAGCGTGACTGTGGGGACCCCCCAGCTCTGCCCAGTGCCGTGACCCCTCCTGACCCCACAGACCCCTCCCCAGCTGGTTCATCTCCCACTTTCTGCCATCTCCAACCCCAGGAGATGCTCAGGCTCCTGAGAAACACCCCAAAAACCAGTGCAGCGATCCCACAGGACTGGGACGCAACATCTCCCACCTGTGCCTTGCCCAGGACCACTTGGAATCCTCACAAATCCCAAATTCCTGCTCAAACCACCACCCCAGGCAGCTTCCTGGGGGTTTTTCACCCCCATTCTCCCGGCCCTGCTCACCATTGATCTGGTTGCCCTGCAGGTAGAGGTTCTCCAGGTTGGTGTTGACCCGCGGGATCTTCTGGAGCCGGTTGTAGGACAGGTCCAGCTCCAGGATGCTGCTGCTGTTGAAGGTGTTGCTGGAGAGCCCTTGGTTGGTCAGGCTGTTGTGGGACATCCTCACGTAGAGCAGCCGGGGGGACACCTGGAAATAATCGTCGGGGATGGCGTTGATGTAGTTGTACTCCAGGTACAGCTGCTCCAGGGACACCGGGAGCCCGTCCGGGACCTTCCTGAGGTTGTTGTAGCTCAGGTCAGCGAGGATCAACGACTTGAGCCCTTTGAGGGACGCACCCATCTCGAAGATGAAGTTGTGGCTGAGGTACAGCGCCGTGAGGTTCTCCAGCCCCTCCAGAGCGTTGGAAGGCACCTTGGAGATGTGGTTGTAGGAGAGGTGGAGCTCGCGCAGCGAGCGCGGCAGCGGGCTGGGCAGCCGCGTCAGGTTGTTGTTGTTCATGTAGAGCCTCTCCAGGCGCTGCAGCTTCCCAAAAACCCTTTTCCCCATCTTTTCACTGCTGATCTGGTTGTTGTGCAGCGCCAGCCACTCCAGCTCCGTGGCGTTGTCGAAGGCTCCCTCCTGGATGGAGGTGATGAGGTTGTTCTGGAAGTAGACGTATTTCATGCGCGACGGCACGAACGGCAGGTACCGCAGGTTGCGGGTGTCACAATACATGGCCGACGAGAAGTTGGGGGGACAGTCACACTCTTGGGGACACCGCCAGGGCGTGGCTTGCTGCGGCTCCGGTCAGTGGCGGTGACAGAGGGGTAGGAGTAAGCGTACGCGGGGCTCTCCTCCTCGTAGTAGGGCACGTAGTTGTAGGAGGAGACGCGGGACTGCCGCAGGTAGTACTGGAGCCACGCCAGGTCCTCCTCCTCATTGTACTGGCCCAGGGAGGACCCGCAGAGCCCGGCCAGGATGAGGATGAGGGTGGTGGCCCGAGGCATGGTGCTGGAGGGACCTGCGAGGGGACAAAGCCGTGGGAGGATGAGCTGGGGAGCGGCAGAGCTGGAGGATTGGGAGATGAGGGAATCCGACCCGAAAATCCCCGGTTGTGGACACTTCCCCTGTGAGCAGTTACCTGATCTTCCCCCTTTTCACCTCGGGGAAACCTCCAGCCCGTTGGAGATTTGGGAGAGGACTCCCTGACAGTGGAATTTTGGGAGAAACAAGTGGAGATTTGGGAAAAACCTCCATCCCCAGTGGAGATTTGGGAAAAACCAGCAGAGATTTGAGAGAAATCTTCATCCCCGCTGGAGATTTTGGAGGAAATTCCACTCCTGGTGGAGATTTGGGAGAAACCGCTGGAGATCTGGGAAGAACCTCTGTCCCCAGTGGAAATTTGGGAGAAACCTCCACCTGGGTGGAGATTTGCTTGTGAAATCCTGATTTTTGGGGTATTCCTGGTGCGATTTCTGGGTGGAGGATGGGGATTTGGGAGCCACGGGTTTGTGCGAAGTCACACGAGCCCTGATCCGAGGGGTTGGCTCTGCATGGGAGGGAGGAGAAGGAACTTGGATTCCCTTGGAGAAGGGATTTCAGTCCTGTGGCGGAGAGGGGAAGCTGCCAGCTCAGGGTGATTCTGGGAGCTCGAGGCATCGTTTGAAAGAGCTCGCGGCGTCTTTTGAAGGAGCTATTTATGCTCCGCTGGCTGGTGACAGGAATCGCTGTGGGTTTCATCCAGCTCTCCCTTCCCCCACGGAAAAGCAGGATGCAGATCCCGGTAAACAAATCCTGCCTCATTTTGGAGCTGAAACCCCTTCCTACCCTCGATTTCCCCAGACACGAGAAGGGGCAGCACCCTCCGGCCCCTCGGTGCGGCCGGGGAGAGGGGACATCTCCTGGTGACGGATCCAGAGGAGAGCAGGGAATGAGGCAAACCCTGACCCCCGCGGCCGCCTCCTGCCGTGCCCAGGTGGGGCCGCAGCGGGAGGATTCCAGCTCTGGAGTCATCCCGACTCCTCATCCCGGGATAAATGAGCGCACGGGGTGTTCCTGCAGCCAGGCAGCTTGAAATCCCTCCAGGAATTCCGCTGCTGGGAGCGGGAGAGGATCCTACGTGGCTGGGAGGGTGTCACTGCCAGCTCTGCTCTGGCAGGGACAGCAGAGACCAGTAAGGACCAGTGAGGACCAGTGTCCCCCTTTTGCTGCACCAGGGGTGGCCCTGAGGTCACCTGCTGACCGCTGGCCGTGTCCCCAGCCCGCAGCAGGGAGGGGACACCCGGCCTGGCACGCACAGAAGGCACAGAGCACCCTGCCCTGCCACCGGGACAGCCTGGCACAGGGAAAAAGAGGGATAGGGGTGGCGGCAGCCAGGCCTGGCTGCCTGGATTTCTCCCTTTTTTCCCTGCTTTTCCTGCTCTGTGTGCTCGGGATGGGGTTCTGCGGGATGCTGAGTGCCACGGGGAGCTTGGCAGGGGCAGAGGAGTTTCTCCTCCTCCTCCTGCTGCTGCTCCAGGGCTCTGTGCCTGCTCTCATACCAGAGCCGCCGGCTTCTCCACCCTCTTGGCAGCCTTTGCCCGGGGGCCCCTCTGGGGCAAAACCCCATCCCTGGGGGCAAAACCCCATCCCTGGGGGAAAAACTCCATCCTTAGGGGGGAAAACTCCATCCTTAGGGGGGAAAAAGTCCATCCCTGGGGGAAAATCCCCATCCTTAAGGGGGAAAAAGCTCCATCCTTAGGGGGGAAAAAAGTCCATCCTTAGGGGGGAAAAAGTCCATCCCTGGGGGAAAATCCCCATCCTTAAGGGGGAAAAAGCTCCATCCCTGGGGGAAAAAGCTCCATCCCTGGGGGAAAAAACTCCATCCCTGGGGGAAAAAACTCCATCCCTGGGGGAAAATGTCCATCCTTGGGGAAAAAAGTCCATCCCGGGGTGGAAAACTCCATCCTTGGGGGAAAATAACCCATCCCTGGGGGGAAAAGCTCCATCCCTGGGGGGAAAAGCTCCATCCCTGGGGGGAATGTCCATTCCTAGAGGGGAAAACTCCATCCTTAGGGGGGAAAAACTCCATCCCTGGGGGAAAACGTCCATCCCTGGGGAAAAAAACTCCATCCCTGGGGGGGAAACTCCATCCCTGGGGGAGAAACCCCATCCCTGGAGGGAACAACTCCACCCCTGGGGGAAAAAGTCCATCCCTGGAGGGAAAAAGTCCATTCTTGGAGGGGAAAACTCCATCCCTGGGGAAAAAAACTCCATCCCTGGGGGGTAAACTCCGTCCCTGGGGGGAAAACTCCATCCTTGGGGGAAAAAACCCCATCCCTGGGGGGGAAACTCCATCCCTGGAGGGAACAACTCCATCCCTGGGGGAAAAAGTCCATCCCTGGGGGAAAAAGTCCATTCTTGGAGGGGAAAACTCCATCCCTGGGGGGAAAATCTCCATCCCTGGGGTCCCCCCACCTTTCCCAGTGCCCCCCTTCAACCTGCTGGTGACCCCAAAACCTGTTCCCAGCAGACCCTACTGTCCCCTCGTTGTTTGTGGGGTTCACCCCCGGCTTTGGGGTGGGACTGAGGTCCCTGGACCCCTCCTGGTGTCCCTGCGCTGTGCCAGGAGCTGCTGGGACAACGGGGGCAGCTCCTCATTCCAAGGATTTGGGGTGAGGGACTTCCCGGACTGTGGCCATCCATGGGGTCATCCTGGTGCTGCTGTTCCCATTTCCCAGGGGATGGGATGGGATGGGATGGGATGGGATGGGATGGGATGGGGGGCACTGCCCAGCCTGGATGGACATCGGGGAAGGTGTCCAGATCCCAGATAAGTGGGCATGGAGATGGCAGAGGGGCGGGAGGGGAGATGGGCATGAGGAGAAGTGGGGACGAGGGGAGGTGGGATGGGGAGATGGGTGGGAAAGGAGATGGGCATCAGGAGAAGTGGATGGGAAAAGAGAGGGGCATCAGGAGAAGAAGGAGATGGGCATCAGGATAAGTGGATGGAAAGGAGAGGGGCATCAGGAGAAGTGGATGGGAAGGGAGATGGGCAGCAGGAGAGGCAGGGGGGAAGGGAGGTGGGCATCGGGAGAAGTGGGCAGGAGGGAAGTGCTTCCCTGGCAGAGCGGCAGCTCCGTCTCTCCAAGCTGTGCCACCCCTGGCGCTGCCAGGCGCTTCCCGGGGCGCGGGAATGGAAATCAGCTTTTAAAAAAAAAAAAACACCAACCAAAAAAGAATAAAAACTCCCAAAAAAATGGAAATATGGTACAATTTATGTAATAGCTTCAATAAGGAACTGAAAAAACTTCCATGAGCACCTCCTTCCCAGATCCCAGATCCCGGATCCCAGAGCAAATATTGAGCTGGCAGAGCACGGGCTCGGCCGGGATTTTCGGGAGTGACCTCCCAGCTGCTGCAGCTTTGCAGGAGAGACTGGAGAGCCCCTGGTGCTGCCTGTTATAAATAACCTGCGATTTCTTTCCTCCCTCTCTCTCTCTCTCTCTCTCTCTCTCTCTCTCCCGTCTTTTCTCTCAGGAGTGTTGGCACTTTCCAGGCTCCCTCTGTTTAACGACTTAGCGGGATCGGGATGTTGTTTTCCAGGGCTCTCCTGCGTTTCTCATCAGGGAGCCGTGAGGAGGCCGCTGGCCAGATTAGGGAATATCGGATTTTGGAGGTGTTGAGGATGAGATTTTGGGGAAAAATGGGGAATTATCCTTAATTTTTACACTATCAGGATATCGGATTTTGGAGGTGTTGAGGATGAGATTTTGAGGAAAAATAGGGAATTATCCTTAATTTTTACACTACCAGGATACCGGATTTTGGAGGTGTTGAGGATGGGAATTTTGGGAAAAATGGGGAATGATCCTTAATTTTTACACTACCAGGATATAGGATTTTGGAGGTGTTGAGGATGGGAATTTTGGGGAAAATGGGGAATTATCCTTAATTTTTACACTACCAGGAGGGGAGAGGTCGGTCCTGCTCCGACTGCTCCCCAGGAAGCCTCAGTTTGTGCAGTGCTGCCGTTAAATATTTGGGATAAACATTTCCATGAACGATAAGGCGGCAGCATCCAAGGTAAATAAATTCCCGACCAAAGGGGCCACTGTGACAGCGGGAATTTGTCTTGGGCTTGGCAGCACGGGGATGCCAGGCTGGCATTTCTGCAGGCTGGGAAAATCCACCGTGGACTGAGGGGGAGTCTCATCCATCCCCCTGGAACTGGGGGGTCTCATCCATCCCCCCACGGCTGAGCCAGGGTGGGAATGTGGGGATAGGGAAGAGGAGCATGTCCTGAGGGTGGTCCATGGTTGGGAAGAGGGTTTGGGGCTCATCCCGGTGTCCCAGAGCTCATCCCGGTGTCCCAGAGCTCATCCCGGTGTCCCAGGGCTCATCCCAGTGAGCAAATCTGTCACAGCTCCCCCATCCCTGTCCCCTCATCCCCATCCTGGCTCCCTGAGCACTTTGGAGCCGGCTCTTCCCGGCTTCTCCAAGCATTTCCTCCCGCAAGGAAAGGAAAGGAGGAGCCCCGAGCGTCCCTTGCCCAGCTCCAGCCGCGCTCCCGGATCCTCCCAGGAGCCTGGAATTGCTTAGCGGAGCTCAGCAGGTGCCAGCTCCCCCCTCTGGGCTCCGTTTCTCCTTGTTTTCCATAGAAAATTCCCAGCCAAAACATCCTCCCCGGGGGAGCCCTGCAGGGATCCCGATCGATCCCGAGCAGGAGGAGGAGGAGGAGCAGGGATGTGAGGGGAGTTCGGTAGCCCGGCTTGGAGGGACACGCTGTACACCGGGGACTTGGCCAGAAATCCCGAATATTTGGGAAGGGAAATGTGCCTGGAAAGCACAGCCCGTCTGCAGGGCGGGAGGATGTGGAAAAAGTGGAAAAAGAGGACAAGGGAAGGGAGGAAAACCCCCGGGAAAGGAGCTGGGGGGAATTTTTTTGCCCCCTCCGAGCGTTGCGGTGGCAGCTGGAGAAGGGATCCCACATGGAAGGGAAGGGCTGGAGGCTTTGGGATGATGGAGAGGATGGAGGGGTTGGATCCTGCTCCCAGGGAGCTGAATTCCCGGGAAATTGGTGTGAGGGCAGTGGCAGCCAGGACCATCTGCTGCGCCCTGCTCCGATGGCATCGGAGCATCTCCGTCCAACAGCTCCAAGGATTTCAGGGCCTGGCGGTTTTTCTGGAAAAGCAGACAGTGCCCAGCTAGGTGAACGAAGGAATTCCAGCCTCTCCAGCTTCTGGAAGTATCCACGATCCAGGATATGCTCCCTTTGGAGGAGGAACCTGCCCTGGTGGCTTCCAGTGGTGCCCTGGGAATGCTGAGGAGCCCTCCCTGCAGGAGATGGCTCCGAGTGGTGCCATTCCCTACGGCCACATCCCCTTTCCCAGCCTAAACCAGGGAATTTCGGCGTGCTGGAGCTCAGTCCGTGTGTTCCCCACTGAATCCAGGACTTTCTGTCTGATCTCATCCCAACCAGAACCGGGATTATCTCAGGGAAGGGAAAATTTTCCATCTGAAGAAGCCCATGTGGCTTCTCCCTTTTCTTCCCCATCCAACCCTGGAATCTCATGCTCCAGCCATCCCCCGTGTCCCAAAGTTCCTGGCAGGGCTCCCTTGGCACGAGCTGGCTGTTGATAGGACCTCGTTGCTCCCACTCCTTTCATCCCAGCTCCTCGCGCTTCCCGAGTGAGTTCCGTGAAATTTTTCCACATTTTTCCCCCAAAAAACACCAATTCCCCGTTGCTGGCTGCTCAAAGGAAGCCTGGAGCTGGTGACGGGAGCTGGGAATGTGCTGCCCTGGCTTCCTGGAGTCCCACGGTCCTTTATCAGTGCTCAATCCCATCTGGAGTGGTTATTCCAGGATCCCAGGCTGCATCTCATCCGTGCCTGCTTTGCTTTGGTTTTTCAGCCCAAACTGAGCAAGGATTGTTTTGGATGGATTTTTTCCAGCTGTTTTGATCAAATCCTTTGGAGCTTTGTATCTGGAAGGACCGAACCTGGCCCGGCTTTGCCTTTAATCCGCCAGGCCCGGGAGCTGGGAGCTTCCCCATGGATGGACACAGATTTATCGGGATGTGGGGACTGGATGCTTCCCAACAAAACAAAGCAACAAAACATTTCCCTGCTGCTCCTGCCGAGGCTGAATCCCGCCTGGATGGAGGGAGGACTAAACCCCGCCAGAGCATCCAGCGACAGCCGCTGTCAGCCTCGGCTCCTCCGGCAGCTTCCCTGGTTTTCACTCATGGAAATTTCTGCTCCTTCCACACTTCCAAGGCGTTTCAGCCTTGCTGTTCTGTCCTCCCGCTCCTGCTGGTTTTCCCTGGTGTCCCTATCCCGGGAGGGAGTCACCAATCCCGGGAGTTGAACATTTGTGTCCTGCGGGTTCCCTGCCAGGCGTTGTCCTTAAATCCCTGAGGATTTCAAGGTCCCAACCACTCTTTTAGGAGATTTCAGTGCTGAGATTCCCAAGTAGGAGCCAGGGAATCCATGGGCACCTCCAGCCTTGCTCAGGCAGGGTGTGGGGAAGGTTTTGGGATCACCTGAGTGGGGCAGGAGCAGTGAAACCACAACCCTGGGCCCCTTCTGTGCTCCAAGGTTTGGGCCACGGCCAAAGGCTCCCGAACTTCCAGTGCCTGGAGCTGGTGGCTCCCAGGTTTTCCTGGTTCTCCTGAACTTTAGCAACCTAAAATTCCTTTTCCTGCTAGTCCTGGCTCTTTCCAGACCATGTAAAATGCATCTTCTGGGGCTCTTCATCACTCCATCCGTGCAGGGAACCCTCTTCTTCCTCTTCTTCCTCTTCTTCCTCTTCTTCCTCTTCTTCCTCTTCTTCCTCTTCTTCCTCCTCTCCAGATACCTCTAGATCACTCCATCCTAGGGAATCCTCCTCTTCCTCTCTCCAGGTGCCGCTGGATCGCTCCATCCACAATGGAAATCCTCCTCTTCCTCCTCTTCCTCCTCTTCCTCCTCTTCCTCCTCTTCCTCCTCTTCCTCCTCTTCCTCCTCTTCCTCCTCTTCCTCCTCTTCCTCCTGCCATTCCCTGGAGAGCAAGATCTGGTCTCTGCAGGGCCCCTTGGAATTCTCTGTGCCTCAGGAACATCCCGATGGATTTACCTCACCTCGGACGTCCCCCCCAGGGCTCTGCCGAGGGCAATCCCACCTGGAACCCCCCCAGGGACACAACACGAGCAGGCAGCGGGAAGAGGGGCAGGGAAAGGGAATCCTGAGGGGATTCAGGGACCATGGGATCCCTTTGGGGTGGAGGGACCCGGCCTCGCATCTGGCCAACCACTGCAGGGCGGGAAGGTCAGCGGGAAGAGCCGAGCCAAGCCTCCCTCGACCTCCCCGCTCACCCCGAGCCTCCCTGTTCCCTTCCTTCCTTCCCAGCCACGCATTCTTCAGCCCAAACAACATTCTTGGATCGAGATTTGAGGGAATCTGGAGGGAGTCGGTCACCCGGAGACGGAGCAACAGCCGAGCGAGCGCTGGAGCGCTGCTGGAAACTCTGACAGGGGCTGCTCCGGCCCCGCGTCCCGTCTGGCAGCCCCGGATGCTCCCGGAGCTCCTGGAATCACCAGATTTCCATGGGAGGTGCTCCACAGCTTCCCTGGCATGGGGCGAGCTGCCCGTGCTGAGGGAGGGACGGCGAATCCCGCATTGTCCCTTCCCGTCCCTGGCTGGGAAAGGCTGGGAAAGGCTGGGAAAGGCTGGGAAAGGCTGGGGCAGCGGTTTCCCCGTCCTGCTGTAATTCCAGGCGTGGAATCTCGTGTGATTCCTGCCTGGTGTCTTGGGGTCTGTGGGTTGGTTGTGGGGTGGGCTCGGTGCTGGCAGTGCCCAGTCCCACGGAATGTCCTTGGAGCCCTATTCCAAACTCCCAGCCCCATGGAATGTCCTCACAGCCCATTCCCTGTTCCCAGCCCCATGGAATGTCCTCACAGCCCATCCCAAGCTCCCAGCCCCATGGAATGTCCTCACAGCCCATTCCCTGTTCCCAGCCCCATGGAAGTGCCTCTGGATCCCCGCTGGCCTCAGCGCGTGAGCTCCATCCCCTTCCCTGCAAATCCAAGGCGCTGGATTCCCTAAATCCCCACCTCCAGGCCGTGCAGGGAGAGGCGGGCTCGGCACGCAGAGGGTCAGAGCTTCGTGCAGCCACTGGAAAAAAGGGCTTGGAAAAGGTTAAGGGATTAATTTGGAGCAGAGCTGGAAACTCTGAAGCGTTTCCTCATCCCGATGTTCCCTCCTGTCCCTGGACTGCGCTGACACCTCCATGGATACGCAGCCAAACACATCTGGGCTTTCCAGAGGAGCCTGCCGGGATTATCCAGGGGCAAATCCCGCCGGGAGGACGGGAGGGAGCTGCAGAGGCCGCCAAGTCCCATCTGAGCTCACAGTTCCCTTCCCTGTGCCCGCGGTTAGCATGTGGATGTTCCCAGGGCTCTGTGGGCTCTCCAGGGCTGCCAGGAGCTACCAGGACCGATCCCAGCAGGATGCTGATCCCATTCCAGCCCCATTTGTGGGCACCCTGGTATGGATGTCCCAGCCCTGAGCTCCATCCCCGGATGGGATGTGGAACCACCTCCCTGGCCCTCGCTGGACACCAGGAGGACACAGGAAGCTCCGGGATGTTTTCCAGGGGGGGTTGCTCCGGGATTTCAGGTCACGGCTGCCTCTTCCCTCTGGGACATCGAGGCTCCGAAGGTCTCCAGGTGCTGCCTGCAGCTGTGCCGGGAGCAGCAGGAAAACCGTGGCATTTCCATGCCCAGAGCCCCCAATCCCTATTTTCCAAGTCCCGCAGTGTTTCCATGCTCAGAGCCCCCAATCCCTGTTTTCCAAGTCCTGCAGTGTTTCCGTGCTCAGAGCCCCCAATCCCTGTTTTCTGAGGTCTGTGGCATTTCCATGCCCAGAGCCCCCAATCCCTGTTTTCCAAGTCCCGCAGTGTTTCCATGCTCAGAGCCCCCAATCCCTGTTTTCCAGGGCCTGTGGCATTTCCATGCCCAGAGCCCCCAATCCCTGTTTTCCAGGGCCTGTGGTGTTTCCATGCCCAGAACCCCCAATCCCTGTTTTCCGAGGTCTGTGGCATTTCCATGCTCAGAGCCCCCAATCCCTGTTTTCCAAGGCCTGCAGTGTTTCCACGCTTGGAGCCCCCAATCCCTGTTTTCTGAGGCCTTTGGAATGCCTGGCTCCACTCTGCAGCCTCTCCTGGACAAACAGCAGGAGGGAGCAGGGTCATTCCAGCCAGGAATGAAGGCCGGAATGAGGCTCTGGATGGGGAAAATCCCGCATCGCGTTCCCTCCAGGCAGGGAGCCCCGGAGCCCTCCTGCCAAGGACTGTCCCCAAACGTGTCCCCAGCCCCGTTCCCAAACTTTGGAGCTCTCCTCTTCCTCCTCCTGGATGAGTTTGGTACCCAAAGCTCCCAGAAACCAGGGCTGGAGACAAACTGGGAATCAAATAAATCCATATAGGATTTAGGACAAATAAGTCCATATAGGAGACACATAAATCCATATAGGACAAATAAAATCCTTATAGGACAAATAAGTCCATATAGGAGACACATAAATCCATATAGGGCAAATAATTCCTATAGGACAAATAAAATCCCTATAAAACAAATATAAATCCATACGGGACAAATGTAAATCCATATGGGACAAATAAATCCCTACAGGACAAATAAATCCCTATAGGACAAATTTAAATCCCTAAAGGACAAATAAAGTCTATACAGGAAAAATTTAAATCCATATACAATGAATAAAATCGGTATAGGACAAATACAATCCATATAGGAGAAATATAAATCCATATAGGGCAAATAAATCCCTATAGGACAAATAAAACCCCTATAGGACAGCTAAAATCCTTATAGGATAAATAAATCCCTATGGGGCAAATAGAAATCCCTATAGGACAAATAAAATCCCTATAGTAAAAATAAATCCATACAGGACAAATAAATCCATATAGGACAAAAAAAAATCCTTGTAGGGCAAATAAAATCCATATAGGAGAAATATAAACCCATATAGGACAAACAAATCCCTATAGGACAAATAAAATCCCTATAGGACAAATAAAATCCCTATAGAACAAATTTAATTCTCTGTAGGACAAATAAATCCATATAGGACAAATGTAAATCCCTATGGGACAAATAAATAAATCCCTATAGGACAAATAAAATCCCTATAGGACAGATCTAAATCCCTACGGGACAAACAAAAATCCATGTAGGATAAATTAATTCCATTTAGAGGTTAATTAATTAAGAACTGCCCTTCCTGGATCCCCCCGGCTCCGGGGAGGTCACAGCCCCGAGCTGCCCTCCCGAACGGGCTGTTTGTGCCTGCAAAGCATCTCAAATATGAACCAAAAACCCCAAAAATTCCAAAGCAAATAAAGGGAAAAGAGAAACATCTGCTGCCTGGGGAAGCCATCAGCCTTCCTGCCTGCTCCCGCCCAC
>NW_008236763.1:1838209-1839060 GCF_000691975.1 Corvus brachyrhynchos
CCGAGGCACAGCTGACCCCTGCCCGGGCACCGCAGCCACCTCTGCCCTCCGTGCCCCGCTGCGGCTTCTCCCGAGCTGCGAAACTCCTCTGGGAGAAAGGGAGAAGGATTTGGGGGGATTTTTTGAAGAGAAAAAAAGCCCGATATAAAACTCCTTGGAGATAAACAGGAGGAAGGAGCGGGGCGTGGGCGGGCGCTGCCGCCGCTGCTGCGAGGCTGAACTGGGAAGGCTGGGGGGAACTGGGGGGGTCCTGGCAGAGATTTTGGGGATAAAAGGAGCATCTGGGAGGAGGTGGCACAGGGTGGATGTATCCCCTGGGGTTTGGGGTCCCTCTGTGCCGCGCCTCGGGTTCTGGGGCGCATCCCTGCTGCCCCTTGGAGGGCGGGTGCTGGGATTTGTAGGATCATTCCCATGGGGTTGGGAGAGGCTGGAGCAGCCGGGCTGGGAGTGGGTTCTGGGGTGTGCGGGATCATTCCCTCATTCCCTGGACCCCATGGAACTGGGAGAGGTTGGATTGGGGGTCCGTGGGCAGCCGCAGCCGGGCTGGGAGTGGGGTCTGGGGTGTGCGGGATCATTCCCTCATTCCCTGGACCCCATGGAACTGGGAGAGGTTGGATTGGGGGTCCGTGGGCAGCCGCAGCCGGGCTGGGAGTGGGGTCTGGGATATGTGGGATCATTCCCTCATTCCCTGGCCCCCATGGAATTGGGATGGGCTGGAGCAGCCGCGCTGGGGGTGGGCTCTGGGATATGCGGGATCGTTCCCTGGAGCCCATGGGGTTGGGAAAGGCTGGAGCGGGGTCCGTGGGCAGACGCAGCCGGGCTGCGGGCGGCCCAGGGGCCGCCGCGCACGG
>NW_008236763.1:1839151-1842656 GCF_000691975.1 Corvus brachyrhynchos
CGGGGGGGAGAACAACCCCCGCTGCCGGCTGAGCTGCTCCCAGGATTTCCAGCTCCAGCAATGGGATTTTGGGGGGCTGGGAGGGGCTGTGACTATGGACACAGCTCTGGGATGTCCAGGGTTCCATCGGCTCACCCCTGCCGAGACAAAAATGAGGGGAATGAGGAGCCTGGGAGCTGCTCGGGACATGGAGCAGGAGAGGAGGGGGCGATGGGGCAGCAGCCAGGCCAGGCCAGCCCCAGCTTCGGCCCCTCCTGCACTGTCCAGGGCTGTCCCCGCGGCCAGGTCACCTCTGTCCCCATCACAGGGCGGGGTTATCCCAGCTGGACATTGCACTGCCCCGGAGCCAGAGGCGGGCAGAGCTCTGCTCTGGGAGCTGCTCGGGACATGGAGCAGGAGAGGAGGGGGCGATGGGGCAGCAGCCAGGCCAGGCCAGCCCCAGCTTCGGCCCCTCCTGCACTGTCCAGGGCTGTCCCCGCGGCCAGGTCACCTCTGTCCCCATCACAGGGCGGGGTTATCCCAGCTGGACATTGCACTGCCCCGGAGCCAGAGGCGGGCAGAGCTCTGCTCCCTCATCCCGGCCTGGTTCCTCGGGATGAGCCGTGCCCCGGTCACGCCCCGTGGGTTTTGATAAATTCCCGTCTTGTTTTCCCTGGATTTCCGCCTCTCCCAGGGTTGTGGGTGTTTGATCGGAGCCGGGATGGCTCCAACGAGGCACTGCCGGCTCCTCCTGCCCTCGGGGGGCTGGGAAAAGCTGTTTATGGGGTTCAGCTCCTTCTGCTGCCCCGCTGGCCCCGTGTGGGAGCAGAGCTGTCCCCACGCTCTGCTCCAAGGGAGCACGCAGGAATCCATGGCAGGCCCCTGCCTGCAGCCTCTTCCCGGCCTCATCCCACTGGCAGAAGCATCTGGAAAAGCCCTTTTTTTCCCCAAAAAACGGTTCCAACAACTCGGCTTTGACCCCTCCACGTGCTCAGCGTTTGTGCCTCGGCTCCATCCCAGCCCGCAGAGCCCCCCCGGGGGTTGTCTCCCCCCTTTTTCCCCTCTCCATCCTTCCCTCTGGAATTGCACAAAGCAGCACGTTGTGCCTGGAAGCCTCTCCCTGGCTCCTGGGCTCGGTTTTATCTCTCCCTTCAAAGCCGGAGGGAACCCTCCGAGCCAGACACGCGGCCCCAGCTGTGCCGGGAATGAGGGAAGGCCTGAACCCGGGCCATGCGTCTGGATTTGGGATGCTCTGCGCGCTCCCTTTGCTGTCCCTCCGCTGTCACAGGGACACGGGACAGCCCCGGGGTGTGAAAACGCCGGAAATATTCCTAAAATTCCCAGGAAAGGCCACCCTGGCTGCCTTTGCTCCCTCTGGAAACACGAGGAAAGGGAAGGGGGTGCCCAAAACAAACACGGGGCTCAGAGGTGGGTGGGCTGCGAGCCCCCAGGAATAACGTCCTGGAAAACCGCTCCTGCTCCCGGGATTTCCTTGCTTTCCCATTTAATTTGGGAGCTCCCGCTGCTCCCTGCCGGCGCTGCAGGGAGGGAACCGCTTCCCTGCTGATGTGGAAGCGCTGGGTCTGCTCGGCTCCCCAGGTTCTCCTGCTGGGAGGAGGCAGCCGGCGGCCGCCCCTGCCTCCCTCTCCCTCTCTCCACGCTCCGATATTCCCAAATTTCCGCAGCAGGAACGTGCGGCTCCGCGATGATTTGCGCTGCAAGGAACAGCGCAGCTCCCACCGCCTCGTCCCTGTCCCCGCCGCCCGCTCCAGCAGCGAATCCTCCCATCCCAAAGCGATTTTTTTCCCCCAACGATTCTTCTCCGCTTCCAGGGAGTCTGACCTTTTCATTAATAACTCAGCCGCGTTATTGGAGGGATGAATAATTCAGGATCACACCCAGCCCCGCGCTAAGCGCCGGCTGTAAAATTTAATTAATCCTCTCACGGAACGCCCCCGAGGGCTGCGGAGGGCTGGGGATGGATGGGGATGGATGGGGATGGATGGGGATGGATGGGGACGATGCCAGAGGCTCCCGGCGATGCTCCAAGAGCATCCCAGCCCCGCTGATGGCTCCGGGATATTCCAGCAACGCATCCCGGTCATTCCCTCCGGCAATATTTTATTTCTCCGGGTGTTTTAAAGGGGGGAAATTCCCCTTCGCTGTGGAGCCACCGCAGGAAACCCCCGCAGGATCCTCTCCCCGAGCTTTTCCTCTGGGAAATAACAGCGGCTTCTTGCTTTTCCCGACCTTTTCCTGCGGCGGCTGTTAAATATCGGGAGATCCTGGGTAAATGTCTCCATCCAGGTGTGTTGAACAGGGAGCCAGGAGCTGGAGCCATCCCCGGGAGCCCCCCAGGTGTTGGATTGGGAATCACCCCCCAAAATCCTGGCAGGCTCCTTCCCTCCCGCTGCCACTCGGGACGGGTGGGAAGGGTTTTTCCTTGGTTTTGGATTCCATAAAAGTTGCACCCCTGGATGGAGCCGGGGACAGCGTTGGGTTGATCCCGGGGGGGCTCCTCTCACTCCCTGGGGGTGCTTTCCAGCATCTTCCTTGGCTCTGCCCTCCGAAATCCATGAGCAGGGGTGGGTGGAGGCCTGGCAGAGAAAGCCGCGGAGGCGCGGGGTTAATTAGACAGCAGCCTAATGAGGTCTGGTACTAATTAGGTGCCCCCTCGGCCAGGAAGAAGCTGCGGAGTGACGTGGCCGGTGCGGGGGGGTGGCTCAGCACCCACGGGTGCGAGGGGACCCCAATTCCAGCTCTGCCAGGGCCCTGCAGGGTTTGGGAAGCAGCTCCCACACTCTCCTTTTAGTGGACACCGGGATGGGGACCCCCACTCGTGCCCCCACTCTCCCGGCAGGGATCTCCCGTGGGATTTTTGGAGCTGTCCCGCAGCCGGCAGAAAGAATCCCAGGATGATTTCGCTTGGGAAACACCTCCAAGATCATCAGCGAGGGATGCGGAGTGGCTTTCAGGGCTGGCACTGATGCCGCCGATCCAGGGAAAGCTTTTTTTTCCCGGTCCCAGCAGCCCCGGAGGCTCCCCGGTCGCTGCCTCTCCCCCCTCCCCGAGCGGGGCAGGGAATGTGCTGGAAAATCAGCGCGTTTCCTGCAGCTCCAGAGGCGCAAATGTTGCCCTTGGCCGCGGCCGCTCGCGCGTGGCTGAAGGGGCTTTTTTGTTGGGAAAACGGCTGCGGGAATTATTTGGAATCTCCTTCCAGGTTTCTCTTCCTGCCCTGCTTCACCCAACCTTTCCCAAACACGACCCCGGGGGATTCGCGGCACTGGAGCATTACTGGGGCAACCCAAAAGCCCAAATCCCTGCACTTCCAGCTCTTTCCCAGCTCTTTTCCAGCTTTCTCCCCCGCTTTGCCCGGCTCCCTCCTCGCTCCTTCCCAACCCTCCCAATTAAACGCTTCCGAGCGAGGTTGTCTGGAAGCTCCGCAGCTCCAGAAATCCCAGCAGGTCGCCTCTGAGGAGAACTTTCAAAGGCTTTATCCGCTCTCAGAGCCGCTGCTGGAGCTCCA
>NW_008236763.1:1842683-1844836 GCF_000691975.1 Corvus brachyrhynchos
GGGAATGGGCACAGGGATAACAAAGGCGCGGCACAGCCCAGGTTTTTAGGGAATTCCAGGCCGAGATTCCAGCTCGCAACCCCTCCCGCATGGCTGGAGCCCGGGGAGCTGCTCCCTGGTGAGCCAGGACAGGGCTGGAGCATGGAAACACCCCATGATTGCATCCCTCGCTCCGGCTTCGGCTCCCACGGCTCCGTGAGGAGTTTGGATCCTGCCCCAGGAGCGCTCGGACACGTCCGGCTTTCCCTGCTGGGCTGTATCCATGCTCATTCCCAATCCTGCGGGAAACCCACGGAACCCTGCGGGGTTTTCCAAGAGCTGGTGCTCCAGGCGGGTATGGAATTGTTCCTCTCTGGGAATGTCAGGGAAGTTGGGTGTGGAGCGTCAGTGATTTTCCTTGGAGCTGGATCTGCTGATGTGGTCACGTGTCCATCCATCCATCCATCCATCCATCTCTCCATCCATCCATCCATCCATCCCTCCATCCATCCATCCCTCCATCCGTCCATCCATCCATCCATCCCTCCGTCCATCCATCCATCCATCCATCCATCCATCCATCCCTCCATCCCTCCATCCCTCCATCCATCCATCCCTCCATCCATCCCTCCATCCCTCCATCCATCCCTCCATCCATCCATCCCTCCATCCGTCCATCCATCCATCCATCCCTCCGTCCATCCCTCCCTCCTCAGCAGCCCCTGCCACCCCACACGAGCAGAAGGGGAGCACAGGGGCAGGGAGGGAGGGAGGTGAATCCATATGGAGACCTTTGGGATATTCCCATTGGGATCTGGGCACGGCCGAGGGCACTGTGGCCGCGCAGCCGCCGGAGCCCCTGGCAGTGGCGGGGCTGCTGGCGAGACACATCTGGACAGCTCCGCTTTTTTCCAGGCCTGTCTCGCTTTCCCTTTATTTGATGTGTTTTGATTTCCTATTAAAGCAGCGCTGTCTCATTTCCTCCGAGAAAAACAAGGCTCTTCCAGCGGGATGGATTCCTGCAGCTCCGGCAAAGAGCTGGAAAACAAACAGGGGGCACCTGCCACCTTCTCCGCTCTCCTCTCCTTTCCCTGCCCCTCTCCTTCCCTCTCCCAGCCCCACAACCCTTCTGGGGGATGCTGGATCCTCTTTCCAGAGGGAGATGGATGCAGATTTCCATCCATGCATCCAGCACCGGCTGCCGGTGCCTCCCCTTCCCTCCTGGAACCTTCCTTGTTCCGGGCAGGCTTTGGTGCTTTTTCAAGGAACGGGAACCCGCGATCCTTTCCCAGCTGCTCCATCCCTTTTCCCGCTCTGGGGGCTGCGGGAAAGGGCCTGGAGCATGCCCAGGCAGGAGGGATGGATCCTGGAGGCCTCGGGAGCATCTGGAAGCAGCGGCGCGGATGCCTCGGGGATGAAAACACTTCCTGCGCCTCCACCTCCACCTGACATTTGGGAACAGCGGAGCCGCGGCTCCCGGGAGCTTTCCAGATTCCTTTCACTGGAGCCGTCACGGGGAGAGGGAGGGAAGGAGGGAGGGAGGGAGGGAGGGAAGGAGGGAGGGAGGAGGGAAGGAGGGAAGGAGGGAAGAAGGAGGGAAGGAGGAGGGGAGGAAGGAGGGAAGGAAGGAAGGAGGGAGGGAGGGAAGGAGGGAAGGAAGGAAGGAAGGAAGGAAGGAAGGAAGGAAGGAAGGAAGGAAGGAAAAAAAAGTTGGCCGCAGCCCAGGGCCGGCTCCGGGGCTGGGTGGGTGCTCAGCTCCCACTCCCGATGTCCCTGATGCCACCACGGGCTGTGCCACCCGCGGGAGGGTCCCTGCGAGGGGTCCCCGGGCGAGAGGGGAAGGGTTTGTGCTCCTCTGTCCCCGTCCCACCCTCCGTCCCTGTCCCCAAACGCCCCAGGTGACACCAGCGGGGCTGTTCCCTCCCGGGCTGCAGCGTGTCCCCGTTTTGGGGTCAATCCCCTTTTTGGCCCCGCTGCAATTTGGCATCCCCACATTGGGAACAGAATTTGGGATGGTGCCACTGCAGCAGAGCGTGCTGGGGATCCCGGGATTTGCTCTGGATCTGCTCCAGCCTCTGGAAAACACGGGATGGGCATGGCTGGAGGACAGCAGCTCCCGGGAATGCTCCTGACAGCTGATTTTATGGGATTGGCAGCTCCGCTTCTCCCTCAGT
>NW_008236763.1:1845012-1846800 GCF_000691975.1 Corvus brachyrhynchos
CATCCAGAAAATTCCTGCCTGATCCCGGTTCCTGGGGGTGGGACGAGGTGAGGGATGCTGCTGGGATTGTTCCTTGGGAAGGGGAAAAGGACAGGAAGACGTGGGATGAGGCAGGTGGATGTGGCTTTGACTCCTTGCCAAGGTTTCCTTGGAGCCTGAGGGCCACAGGAGCGAATTCCCAAGGGATGGGGCTCGGGGATGCAGGGAGCTGGGAAAGGGGATGTGGCTGAGGTTGGGGACATCCGACATCACCTCAAACACCTGAGCCCAGAATTCCCAGGTGTGGGATGAGCAGCAGCTGAGGGACAGTGATGGCGTTGGCCGGGGAGTGACCAAACACCCTGAGCTGCTCCAGCTCTGCTCCTTCGGGATGGAAATTTGCACCTCCAGCCAGAAATTCCATCTGTTCTCCAAGTCTGATGACCCAGGGAAGGTCTTCACCCCAGGTTGGAGCTTTCCTGGGATTTGGGGACACCTGGGACAGCAGGGAGTGGCACCGGGTGAGGTTGGAGTCTTGTCCGGAGGATTTTTAGTCATGCCCACAGTCCATGGGCTGGGATTTGTTGTGGAAATCTTTGCGTGTCCATCCGAGGATTTTCAGGGCTCTGAAATCCCGGGAAGACGGAAAGTGCAGGACCGGAGGTGGCCTGTGGGACCGGCTGTTTACTGGGCCTGGGGAACGAGGGAGGAAATAACACAAAACCCTCCAAGGATGCCGGGCTGGGAGGATTTGCAAATTCCAGAGAGGACAGAGGGGTTAGAAAAATCCACAGGAAGCACAAAAGGCCCAGAAGTTCGGAAAATGCAAAGCAAATCCATCTGGAAGAGACCCCGGAGTAGCAGAGAGCTGCGAGAGCTCCCCGTTTTTGGGTTTTTTGTTGGTTTTTTTTTTTTTTTTTTTTGGGAAGGGGTTCTGTCAGCTCTAATCCCAGCTTTTCCAAGGATTTTGGCAGTGCCTGTGGTTTAGGGAGGGCTGAGCTCAGCCCAAACGCGGCGCTGGCAGGAGCCCCTCGAGCTGACCCCGCTCTCTGGCCGCAGCCCCGTTATCCCGCGGGTGCCAGCTGGGATTGCAATTCCCTGGATAAAAAAAGTTCCCTCGGCCCTGGCGAGACAGTCCCGGGGCTCCCAGCCCACCCCTGGGGCCACCTCGGGGGTGGCGAGTGGGTCACAGTCCCCGCTCCTGAGTTGTTGTCACTGTCCTGAGGTGAAAAGCGGGTGGGAAACGGGGATAAAAGTCATGGAATGAAACGGCTCCAGCTCCCGGCGGAACCTGGAAGCCGGAACCTGCCCCCTCCCCGGGCAAACCCCGGTTAATTTGGGGGTTTTTGGCATGAGGAGCCTTTCCCCTGCTCTCCTGCTCCTTTTCCTGTGCCCCCCAAAGCCGGCGGGGCTCAGCACTTCCCTCCTCCATCCCTGTGGGATCAGCTGCGGGAATTCCCTGGAATGGGAGAGCCGGGGGATGCTCCGAGGGGGTGCCTGGACCACCCCCACCCCTTCTGGCACCTCCAGGGAAGTGTCCCCTGGCCTGGGGTGGCCGAGGGTCACCAGGGCCAGCGGGGAAGGTTTAAAGGGGGAAGCGGGGAAGGTTTAAGGAGGCTCCCGATGATTAAACTCGGATTAATTGGGCCTTAATGGCTCTGCCACAAATTCCTTCCGGGAGAGCTCCCAGAGCTCCCCTGCTAATTAAACAACCTAATGAAGGGATTTGATTAAAGACAGCGAAGTCGTTGTGGCTGCCCTGGTGCCTTGTAGGAACCTGGGAATAAAACCTGGGAAAACAACCTGGGA
>NW_008236763.1:1846815-1849405 GCF_000691975.1 Corvus brachyrhynchos
GGAGCTGAAGTGCTTTAAACGCGGATTTTGCCGGGATTATTTGCCCTGCTCCCTGTTTGTCACCTGTGGGGACACCCTGGCACCTGCCTGGATGCCGAGGGCTCGGGATCAGAGGGACAGCCACCAAACTCAGGGATTCCGTGGATTTGTGGGGAAGAAATCCAAATAAATCCAGGTGTTTTTTCCTCTGGGAATGCCATGATCTGGGGGCTCGAGCTGGGAGCAGGGAGCGATGGATGTCCTGGGAAGGGCAGGGAACGAGGATTGTGGAAGCTCCCTTGGATGGGAGCTGGAGGCCGGTGGGGCGGGCAGCCACCGCCAGGAGCTGCGGTAATTACCGGCAGTAATTAAAACAATTAAAATAATTAAGATAATGAGTAGCCAGGGTGTTCAAACGAGGAAAGGGAGGCGAGGAGGGTCCGGGCTTGCGCAGGGAGAGTGGGAAGGAGCCGCGTGAGTGAGGCAGGAGGAGAGGAGGAGGCGCGGTGACCTCCGCGGAGACGGGAATTACTCAGCTCCTGCGGCTGCGGCCGAACGCTCTGAGTCACCAGCGCCGGGAGTTAACCCCCGGAGGCCGGGATGGGCCGGGATGCGGGAATGCGGGGAGGCAGGGAGGCAGGGATGAAGCTGCTCCGGCTCCTGGAGGGGGGCAGGGGCTGCCAGGTGTCCCCCAGGCTTTGGGTTTGGAGTGAGTGAAGAGGTGGAGGGATGAGGGATGAATCCAGACCCTCCCAGCTGCCTCCAGGGCCAGATCCCAAATCCTGCGGAGGTTCCTTCCTCCCTTCCTCCCTCCCTCCCTCATCTGCATACCCAGATTCTCCAGGAAACCCCCCAAAAATCCCGTTTTATCCCAGTCCCAGCTTCCCCATCCCTGTCCCTGTTGAGGGTGGGGATGAGGGATGAAGGATCCCAAATCCTGCGGAGGTGTCTCCCTAATCCCTTCCTTCCTTCCCTGATCCCTGGGAGCCGCCTCGGTGCAGAGCTTGACCAAGAGGGATCTGAATTCCCAGATTCTCCATGAAAACTCCAAAAAAAATCCCATTTTATCCCATCCTTCGCACATCCCCATCCCTGCTGCTCTGTCATCCCCATCCGTAACTCTCCCAGGCTCGGGGTTGTTCCTGCACCCATCCGAGGGAATAACTGGGAATAATTGGGAATAATTGGAAGCTGCTCGCTTGGAGAACCTGAGCTGCTCTCCCCTCACTGAACCTGGCCTGGAATTCCTGGCAAGAGCCCAAAATTCTCCTGGATATGGGATCTGGCAGTCCCTGTTCCCAGGGCACATCCCGAGGGACACCAGCTGCCCCCTCTCACCCCGGATCACCTGGAATAACAGGAAAGAGGGGAAAGATATTCCAGCGGAGAGGAAAAGTGGGAATCGGGAGGCTGTGGCTGGGAAGGGCTGGGATGGATGGAGCAAAACGAGCTGGGAAAAACGGGAGGAGCTCCATTTCTTCACCTTCATTCCCTTCCCTTTTCCAGGGAAGAGTTCACAGCCAGAGCTGGAAACAAAACCATTCCCAGTAAAACAAACCTGGATCCCGACCCGGGATGGATCCATGAACCGTTGGGGCCTCTGGAATTTGGACCAAGCCGGGATTTTCAACTCCCAGCTGTGATTTTGGGCTCTGCCATCCCGAAATCCCCATCCCGGCAGCTTCCGTGTCCCACCTTTGCCATTCCCAGCTGATCCCATTGGAAAAGCAGAGGGAGAGCAGCGGAGCTGGACAAGCCCCGGGGTTTCATTTGCACTGGAAAGGGCTCACAATCCGCTTTTTTTTTCTGCTCCAAAATAATACAAAAACAGGGAAACAGAACCTTTGGAAAAATCTCCCTTCAGAGCTGAAGGAAACATCGGATCCATCCAATTTTAGGGTTTTTTTTTTAAAAAAAATACAATCAAAACATTTCCCTCCTATTTTTACCTTCAGCAAAGCCCTTGGTGGGAAATGGAGGCTGTTTTTAGGGATGAGATTTCACTGGAATTTTTAGGGATGAGATTTCATCTGCAGCACTCGATTCCCTGGGGCAGGAGCTGAGGGATTTCGGGATATTTGGCCAAATTCTGTCCCCCCCCCGAAGGTGCTGCCCCATTTTCAGGCAAAGCCTAGGGCTGGATAAAGGGAATTCCAGGATTTCCCCCCACTTTTTCAGTGGTGATTCCCGGTTTCCCCACTCCTGGTGCTGCTGCTCCCACACAGGAGGTGCTGGGCCAAATTCTGTGGGATTCATCCCATTCATCCAGTGGGAATTCCGGTGCCCCTTTCCCCTCTGGAACGGCTGAACTTATTCCTGCCCCATTTTCAGGCAAAGCCTGAGGCTAAATAAAGGGAATTTAGGGATTTTTTCCCCCTCTCCACTTTATGAGTGATAATTCCCAGTTTCCCAGCTCTTGGTGGAAAAAAAATCGGGATTCTGGACTTGTCTCCCTGGGAGAAAGGAGCGGGATGATTTCATCCGCCAGAAATGCGAGGTTTGGTGTGGCCGGGATCCCTCCCTGTGCTTAAAGCGGCCGCAGGGCAGCGGGGAGGGGGCCGGGGGTGGGATTTGGGGGTTCGGGAAGGGTTTGAGGGCTCAGGGAAGGTTT